>NC_060130.1:690630894-690946663 GCF_021461395.2 Schistocerca americana
ATTGTACAATTGGACCAAATTTTTTTGATAATAAATGGCTTAAGCGTGGAAATGCAGGAGGGAGCAGATTTCTTACAAAAGTACAAAGGAAAAGTAGATTTTGGATGTAATGAGGTGGCCATTGTGGTACAGGGAAGAACAGTAGCTATTCCTTTTATTGGCAAAAGGCAATACGAATCCGACGAGCAAAATGACATGCCTATATGTTTCTGCAGAAAGAAAGAGGATGTTGTGGGGTATAATGAGTATGGCGAAAGAAAGGAAATAGATCCTTCTGAGGTAGAAAACATCCAAATAAGAACTGACGAAAACATACAGGGATTGCGGTGTATCATTGATTTGAAGAAGTACATACAGAAGGATGATGGGGACAGTAGTAACTAACTGGCTTAAGGGGACGCACATTCTTAATGTCGTCAGGTTTTTGACGAACACCAGGCTTCCTGAGTTTTTGGCAATATTGTTCCCTTTTCGTTTCGTATTTTCAACCCAACTCTCCGTCATTCATTACTTTTTGCTATTTTCTTTCCTTCTTCCTTATCCTAATAAATAAGGAATATAAAATGTACATAGAGAGTAAATGCCATCCGAAAATAAGAGAATTGGTAACAGAAAGATATTTTTGGTATATGATTACTAAAGACTAACACGAATGAATGTGGAGTGAAAGTGATGTAATAATGTATTGTGACTCCTTAATGTGTGATTTCTAAACCAATTTAAGAACATGTAGAAATGATGTTAGATGTTTGTGGTAAGAGGCATAAGGAATGTGCCTAGTAGAAGTAAATAGATAGATTAGCCTAGGCATCTGATGTTTATTGGAAAGCCACATAAGTTGGATTAAATATTTTCAACATTTTCAGTAATTTTGCATTCTCCGTGTATTATAGCTTCTTTTATTTACAGTCATGAGATATTTAATAGGAACTGTAAGGTAAATATGTTTTTATGAAGTGAAAAGTTAAAGAAAATGTTTATAAATTTTTGAAAAAATTTTTTTTTGCTTGCTTACAGAGTAATAATTATTGCTTTCAGCAGGAACTTGCTTAAGAATTCTCCCACTATAAAATACAAATAATAAATTTTTGAAAAAGATTACAGTAATAGTGCCAATTTTGGTACTGTTGTTATTTTTGAATAATGGTTAAATAATTCTTTGCTGGAAATAATTAGTACTGTATAAGACTATTTGAAGAAAGATGTTGAATTTCAATGAACAATGAGTTTCATTGAAAAAAATGTTTTGTGAAAATAAGCAGTATATTTTGAGATACACTAAAATTCTGGAAGGTTCATCACAAGGTTTTTCCTTTACACTTGAGAACAAAAAATACGAACTATGATATGTGTATATGGATAAAGTTGATGATGATGATGATGATGATGATGATGTCCCATACTCCGTGACGGAGCGTAGGGGAACGATGCGGGAGACCTGCACCGCCGTACTAGGCAAGTTCCTAGTGGAGGTGGTTTGCCATTGCCTTCCTCCGACCGTAATGGGGATGAATGATATTGATGAAGACGACACATCACCCAGTCATCTCGAGGCAGGAAAAATCCCTGACCCCGCAGGGAATCGGACCCGGGACCCCGTGCTCGGGAAGCGAGAACGCTACCGCGAGACCACGAGCAGCGAACATGGATGAAGTTAGGGTGTAGAAAATAAGAATGGTGGCTTAGATGTACTGTATTCTGCAGGTACAAAATTTGGAAAAACCTGATACGAGTCTATAGGAAACCAGGTGTAGGACTGGTGACTGAACACTTTATCACAGTGAAGTGCCTCTAAAGCAACCGAAGTGTAAGTGTGAAAAAGAAAAAAATGTTATACCCCAGTGCTGCTACAGAAAGTGTTTTTTAAATATATAAAAAAAGACGCTTCCCTAAGCGAGAATAATATAACAAAAGAAACATTTAATCCGCAGCAATTATTAAAGTTAGGGTCGTCCTGCAAGAAAATTTTGTGAAATAACGCTGCACAAGGCGAATCTTTTGTATAATAGTAGATTAGGTTTCATGAACGCTAACATAGCGACTGTAAAGAGCATTAAATGGTTTATTTCATGTCAAAACGATATAGAAATTTATAAAGTAATTGTTTATAGTAAAAATTTAATTTCAGTAAAACTTGTATATTTACTAATGTAAATGGTTTGATACGCATTATTCTTTGTTGGAAAACGTTAAAATGTGGGGTTTTGTATGATAAATTTTATTTCTGAAGAGAAGGAGAAACTTTGTAAATCAATTTTAGTATTCACTATCAAGTCTAAGCCTTTGAAATTTGATGTGACATTGTAAAAAAAAAAGTAATGTATTTTTGGTATATCGTTCATCTGAAAAAACTGTAAGTAGGAAGAATTTTCGTTAAAAATCAGATAGCTAAATTTGTCGGTTCAGTAAAAGAATACAGTAATAACACTGCCATTGTGTGAACCTTAAATGCACTTAAAAGTAATTTTAGGTTCGTAGGGGGTGTGTAACGTAGCAACTTACTACGTGATGACATTCGTTGCAGTAAGGCACACGACCACATTGGCTGCATTACGGCTATTTTTTTTTTTTT
This sequence comes from Schistocerca americana, assembly GCF_021461395.2. Classification (NCBI taxonomy): domain Eukaryota; kingdom Metazoa; phylum Arthropoda; class Insecta; order Orthoptera; family Acrididae; genus Schistocerca; species Schistocerca americana. Next base: position 690,633,467 of record NC_060130.1, read on the forward strand.
TTTGTCGCTTTACTCACAGCGCAGCTTACGCTGCCTCCTGTGAGAACTGCATAGTGTAACAGTCAGTCAATACAAAGATTCATACCCTCTACGAATCCAGATAATCCATATTAGTTATTATTCATTTTTGTTCAAATTTGGTACACAGCCTTTTGTTATTTATGGAATGATGCTGTCAAAATTTCAGAGCTTTCTTTATTATAGTGCCGGAGATAAAAGAAGATTACCTTAAAGTCCTAAAACCAATGCTTGTTTCTTAAAACCATGTTAGGAACAAATACAGATTGACTTTCATAATCATTTGAAGCCATTACAAATTATTAGTGTATAAAATTAATTAATTAGAATTTTCATTTCAAAACAGTAGTCACTGTGCATTATAGAGAGAGTGACATGGGCCAAAGAATCAAACACCTTGGAAAGACAACTAAAAATGCCAACTGGCGATGTTTTATTATTTAAGGCTTATGCTATTTGATGAGTGAAAGTATAGGCAGCAATGTCATTCGAGCAACCCTTGTGGAACAACACTGTGATATGTTAAGTAAATTATTTTCACTTAAGTGTGCAACTACACTTGAGTACATTACTTTTTCGAATATTCTGGGAAATGACGTCGGTAAGGAGACTGGATGATAATCGTTTGAGTCTGTCTTGTTACCTTTCTAATGGAGTGGTTTAAAAATTGCATATTTTAACCCCTTTTGGAAAATACCCTGTGCTAGTGATGCACTGCGTATATCGCTAAGGAAATTACTTATTAAGGTGGAACAGCTTTTCAGAATTCTGGTTGAGAACCATCAACCTCACATGAGATCTGTTTTCAAGAATGTTTATAATTGTATTAATTTCAGTGAAGGATGTTGGTGCTCTTATAATTGCTTAAAGAGTTTGCAAAGAGACTGGCTGCTTCATTAGTTATGGCTGTCAGAAACGTCATACCGAGTGAAGAAGTAAAGGATGAGCAATCCAATAACGCGAAAATGCGAAAATAGGGAAGGTTGTACAGCTGCCTAGCTGAAAAAGGTTTCATTACTTTTTGCACATTGGTCTTACCCTTAAGAAGTGAATATCTCATAACTCTCTTGTCTGATGTTGGTGTAAGTATGATGTAATGATTGTATTGTTGGTGATGACAATAGAGAGAAGGAAGAGTGTGAACCCCAACTATTGTTGCAGATGCCATACGGTTCTCCAATACTACTGGAACGACGACCGAGCTTGATGTAACGAATCGATAAGTGCCTCACTGTTAACAATGTCATATGTCCTCAGCCTATGACACACTGAAAAGAGGTGCAAAATTAAATTTGGGACTCTGATGCGAAGCCTTGTGATCAGTAATTTTGTACCGGCTTATCTTCATCCCTTTCCTAGCAAACAGTTGAGATGCCAAGATCTTCCATTACCAAGAGTGGCACTGGCTACCTATCGGTTGAATGTCATTCACCAAGCAGCATTAGAGACGTTGGATATGGAGCGAATAGCAGACCACTCAAAAGAATGGACTCAAGAATGTGGGGCTCAAGTCCAGCCACGTAAGAAATGAACAACAATGGACTCAGTATTCTGTCGTAAAATATGCATACACTGTCAGATCAAAAGTATCTGGACACCCTACGTAACACGAAATTGACCACTTGATGTGTTAACAAGCAGATCCGCCAGTGCAAAAGGTGGCACAGATTATTTTAGTAGTGGGGTAACGGGATTCCTAGGACAATTTTGATATCGAATTGATATGCAAATTAATTAAACTAGTGAGTTAATCCCCTCAAACACGTCCACCCCCACCCCAACTACACCCACACCTACCCTCCAATGATGTAATGTGTTTTCATCATCCTGCACATGGATCCCAGACCCCTCCCTCCTCCCCAACCCCCACCACTCCCCTATTGGCGGGGATTTCGAATTTTCGCGGGGATTTTCGGATTTTAGTGGTAATTTCATTGTCCCAGGACTGTACTGACATCCTGCACCACTTGGGAACTGGTGGGAAATTAAAAATGGTGGTACCCTTCCTGGGACTCGAAATCTGGTCCGCCTGAACAGAAAGCCCAAATGCACCTCCCTAAAACAATTATACCACCAGAGGCGCTTGCAATTGGCGAGAAGCTAAAAATGGTGTTCCCCTTTCTGGGACTTGAAATCTTGTCCTTCTGGACAGAAAGCCCAAGTATACCCCTCCCCCCCACACACACAACACACACACACACACACACACACACACACACACACACACACACACACACACATGGAAACTGCCCATATGCTGGAGAGGAACTGTACTTTATTTATTTTGGTTGGGAAACTGATGTAAAGATCGGCCCTGGTCACTTAATTAAGCATAAAGATCAGGAATAATTGCACAACTGTATTCTTAACACTACACGAGGAATGCCTAAAATCGCAATACAGCTCAAAAATTGACGTCGCCATACAACTGGTGTTATGCTGCTGGGAAAAATTTCAAAATATCATTTGAATCTAGTGACAGACACACTGAAGCTCTACCCTTCACCTTGAAACTCTACCCTTCACCTATAAGTTGGAGGGAAAAAGGCTCATGTGTAAGGCGCTACCTTTATTCTTTTTGTTGGGAAATATTTTCAACTGACGAGATGGTGGTGTTGCGCAAAGAGGAGTTTAATTAGGGTATTACCTGTAAGCATACAGGCATTTCTTTTTTTTTTCGCTGTGGCGATATCTTTTAACGAAATTTCGAACTCCCACCGACATGGGTTGGGGTGGTGGGGTGGGGGAGGGGGGGGGGGTTGGGGGGGTTTGAGGGGACAGGCCCTCACAATTTGTTTTGTAAACGCTAGTATGATATAGATAGATAAAATAGGACATTCCATAGTGTACAAAACAGCTACATTCTCTTGAATTATAGCTTGTCCTTGTTGAATGTAAAATGATTGTGATTTATCCGACATGTGCGCCAGTGGTGTGAAAGATTGTATTCTCTAATGTTATTTCACGTGCATGAAATGTTGTTATTCACACGTGCACTACAGTTTATTTACAGACACTGATTTGAGCACGATAGAAGGTCTCAAGTCATGTAATTTGTTCATCAAGATGAAAGATATTGCTTAACATAGATGTTTTTTCTTCGGACTTTAGATTCTCACTTTCTCTTTACATTGACGATGGTTTTGAAATAACGAGGACATACTGCGATGATCAGTAGCTTTTGCATCAAAATAGTGGAATTTTCTTTCCCTACTTTATGCAGGATGGACATGACTGTGCTGATCATCTGTAATGGGTGACGGTGCACTTCGTTGGATGTCGCAAAATAATGAGATGCGAATTGTATCATGCAGTTGAACGTAAAAACTATACCGATTTTGCTCATAAACTAAAAGAAAATGAACTGCACCTATTTTCGTGGAAGGAGTACATTTATTATTGTCGCAATCATGTTTTCCTTTTTAAATAGATGCTTGATTATAGGATACATGTTGAAGTTAAATAAAAATGTTACAGTCCAGTGCTCAGAATGGTGTGGTGGCTGAGTTCCATAGGAGGTCACGACTGTCCTTTTAGGCAAACAATCCGCAATCAGGGTAGTCCTTATTTATCACGGTTTCGTTCTGAGGAATGCCAGCATCACACACTATTGCATGTGTAGCTTTTGTCGGCATCAATAACGCTAACTACCCAACAATGTGCTAGTGGTGATGCATTGTATTGAACACACTGATGTCTGAGGCTGCTTTGGGCTTGTGGTCGCTTTTGGCGGAAAGCTTCCTGTCTTACAAGCACTCTTCTTTTGAAAAACCATCAGGAGCGTTTTCTGGAATTTCTTTGTTGTTCCAGAAGAGTCCAGTCTGTCCAAGACATTGCAAGAAAGATTTACCTTGAGGTTAAATAAAAGTGTTCTCCATCACAGAATGACAGGCCTATTGGAGGCGTTGGAGGTGTGCCTAGTCTGTGTGAGGTCGCCGCTGTAGGTGCACCCCTGACCGTTGGATCGGCGTTTGGGGGTTGGACTGTGTGGCTATATCTTAGATGAACAAGTTGAACTTGGGGTTTCCATCCTTTTATCTCCTATTGTTCAGTTGAATATACACGCTTTTGAGTTGACAAAGGACCGTCATCTCTAGGCAATGAGCGACATCGGTGAACTCGTGCCAGCTTGTAGGTGAAGCGTAGAGTTTGAGTGTGTCTGTCACTAGTTTTGAGTGGTGGTGTGAAATTTTTTCCCATTAGGATGACACCAGCTGTAAGGTGTCATCAATTTTTGAACTGTAGTGCGACTTTAGACATTCCTCATGTTGCACTGTGCATATAGTTATGTAATTAGGCTGATATTTACGTTAGTTTCTCAACCAAAATAAATAAGGTACGCTACTCTAATCTTCCTCTCCAGCATCTGTGCAGTTTCCATATGTTGGGAGGTGCACTACATATTTCCGTCCAGAAGGACCAGGGTACGATTTCCGGAAAAGGAACAGCCGTTTTTAATTTCCCACCAATTCCAAGCACCTCTGGTGGTACAATTGTTTTGGAGGGGATGCACTTGGGATTTCCGTCCAGGAGAACCAAGGTTCGAGTCTCAGGAAGGGCACCACCATTTTTAATTTCCCACCAATTCCTGGGTGGAGTGGGATGCCAGCACAGCTCTGGGACAAAGAAATTCCCACCAAAATTCGAAAATTCCCGCCAAAATTCATAATTCCTACCAAAATTCGAAATTACTGCCAATAGGATAGTTGGGTGAGTGGGGGAGTGGGTTGAGAAAGGGGGGAGGGGGGCTAGGACCCATGCACAGGCAGACAAAAACACATGTCATCTGGGGATGGGTGTGAGTTTGGTTGGGAGTGGGGGATATGGCTGGGGGGGGATTAATCGATTAATTTTGCATATCAATTTGATATCAAAAGTGTCGTTGGATCCTCATTACCCCACTACTATTCTGTTGTAAGCAGGGAAGCACTAATAGCAGAATGGGTTGGTCAGAAGAGCTTAGTGACTTTAAATGTGGATTAATGAGTGGATGTCTCCTGAGTAACAAATCGATCAGGACATTTTAAGCCTTATAAAACTGCCAAGACTATGCAGGCATTATGTACTGACGGACAAGGACCACTAAGTATTGCATATGGTGGTTGGAAAATATCCCATTAAATCAGTGGAAGGAATCGCTCGTGAGTTCCAAAGTGCTGCTAGCAGTCCAGGCATGACTGTGTGTAGGAAGCTAAACAGAATATGATACAATAAACCACATATTTCTGTAGTCAGTGCTAAACGACGCCCTAGCTGGTGTAAATGGCTACGCCGCTGGACAGTGGTTGACAGGAAACGAATGATTTCGAGCGGTGCATCACGCTGCACCCTGCGGCAACCTGATGGAAGGTTTGGGTTTCGGTCTGGCTTCTGCCAATGTCCTGAGAACGTTAGCTGCCATCATATGTAGCGGAAAAGTGAAGTATGGAGGGGATAGATTTATAGCATGTGGGTGTTTTCGTTGTTCGGATGTGGTCCTCTATTAGTTCTTAAGATAACTCTGAATTCGCAACGATATGAACACATTTTTTAGCATTGTGCACTGCTTACAGTAGAGAAATATTTTGGAGACGATGACTGTTTTTATAAGAATGCCAGTTCATCCTGTTCACGCTGTCATAAAGTAGCATCTGTAAGGCAATGGTTTCTGGACAATAAAATTCCTCAAATGGACTAGTCTGCCGAGAGTACCGTCCTGAACTCAATGGAACACTTTTGTGATGAGTTAGAACGTGGAGTTCGCTCCAGATCCCAGCGTCCAACATCACTACCTTCACTGGTTTTGGCTCTTGTGGAAGAACGGGCTGTCAGTCTTCCACATTCAGACGCAACACTAACGGTGCCCTAATCAGAGTTCAAACCGTTATAGAGGCAAAGGATGGGAACATCCCTTATTAATGTCCGCTAACAGGTGTCCAGACACTTTTTATTACATACTGTACGCAAAGGCGGAATATTTAAGGCCTCAGAAAATACTAGTAAAGAGAATTTCTGTTGCTGAAATTCGTACAAATATGAATCCAATTTTAGTATGTGCCATGTCATAAGTATTTGTAGTTGTCTCGTAGGTAAATCGAATCATGGATCCGATCAACATCAACGTTGTAGTGATAAAATGCACAACGATCAATTTCTCCACGAGAATTTGCGTAGTGGTGTCATAGACAATAAGATGACTGGATGTGATATCTTACTAAATTTAGGACTAGGCTTATGTAGGCCGATCTACATTAAAACGGCCTTTCATTCTTATTGAGAAGATTTCCACTTTCGATCTAAGACATTCTTTCAGAATGATGAAATCCTCCCACTTTCGAGCTGCATAGTGATCATTCAACTACATTAAATATACTCCAAGTGATGGCTTGGGTGTGGTCCTCTCGTTCATCAAACACCAATATTTCTGAGTATACATATATTTCGCTTGTGTGCTTAGATATAAGTTCATTATCGACGCCTCTATGTTGAAAGTAAATGCAAAGAGATATCTTGGTCGCTCGTACCTTGAACGTTACCGAATTTTTAAAAAGAAACCAAACCGACCTCATATTATCACAATATGTCTAATAAAGATAAGCTAATATGTGTAACGTTGGAATTACTGTGGCTCCATTCTTACTAATGACTGATTGTAGGTGCACACAAAAATGTCTGATCGGATGTTTACGATTCCTACTTCAACATCTAGTAAATGGCTGAGTTATGTCCCTATGGCCAGCTTTTGAAAGTTGTTTCACCACAGAGAGTCGCAAAGAGTAGTCTTTGAAAGTAGCTAAGTGGTGTGACGACGAGATAGTCACATACATGTGACAATGTAGCAGGTGTGTGTTTTTGGGTGTTACAGTGGGTGTTCAGTTATGGAGAAATCAGTAAGCCCTTAAGATACATCCACCTGTGAGGTAACTGAGGAATCATGAAATAATCATTTCTCAACACAAAATATACAGTGGCGGTCAAAATAATAGAACCACCTGGCAAAGGTTTGGAATAAAGTGCACATTTATTACTAGACATGTTTGAACTATGATGGAAACCATTACAACCGAGTCACATTGTACTATAGTCAGTTATATCGATAACACAACGCAAAATAATCAGTAATAATCAATAATATTCAAAAGAATACCAGACCACAGGGTCAAAAAAATAGAGCCAATTGAAACAAATATATTGTACTTGATCTCAGTCTTATGAAACGTACAGGAACAGTCTTTTTTGCATAGGACTGCATTAGTACTTCGTGGGGTAACCCTTATTTTTGAGGATTGCCCTGCACCTCTTACCCATAGAGTCTACTAAACGCCTGCATTCGTCACTACTGATCGCATACCAGGCTCTCTGGATTTCTTCCCACAGTTTTTCTGAAGATGTAGCTTTTGAGCGGTCAATTCTCTTGTCTAAGATCTCCCATAAGTTCTCAATGGGTGATGCGTCAGGGGACTGAGGTGGCCACTCTAATACTTCGATATTGTGCTCTTGAACAAACTGCCTTATGATCCTTGCAGTATGCTTTGGATCGTTACCGTGCTGAAATTTCCATTTCAGCGGCATTTCCTCTTCAGCATAAGGCAGCATCACATTTGCCAAGATGTCTTTGTACATTTCTGCGTTCATTATGCCGTTGATACGGTGTATTGGACCAATGCCGTACCACGAAAAACATCCCCATACCATAACACTTCCGCCACCGTATTTCACAGTTTTTAAAGTGTACTTGGGATTAAATTCCTGGTTTGGTGGGCGGCGCACATAGACTTTTCCGTCTGAGGCAAACCTATTAAACTTGGATTCATCGGACCAAAGGATGTTCCTCCACCAAGTATTAGGTTTTTGTTAATTTCTCCGGGCAAAGGCTAACCTTTTCCGAACATTAGCTTGTGAAACATGTGGCTTCTTTCTTGCAATGCGCCCATTCAATTTTGCAGATCTCAGTCGTCTTTGAATCGTTGAGGTTGATGGTTGAACATCATGTTCGTCGCTAAACAAAATGGCTTTCAGTCGTGGTGTTGACAAAAATGGGTCTTTCTTCACTTCCCTAGTGATGAGTCTGTCTACGCGAGGAGTAGTTACACGAGGTCGCCCCCTGTTCTCCACCTGCGGCTTTGTTTGTTTTGACCGTCTCATGGCGTTCTGGACTCGTTTTCGCGAAACGTGCAAGACATTGGCTATTTTATTCATGGACATCCCACTTTTGAACATCCGGAACATTACTATACGCTCATCTTCACTGGTATGCTTTGCTCTGCCCATCTAGACGAATGTAAACAAAACCACACGTCAATTTACATACAAAACAACTGCATAAAAATCAATTTAAAGGCACATGTGTAAAGCGGCTCTATTATTTTGACCCATAAGATTCTTACCTTTATGCCTCTTTTCACACGTCTAGCTCAAACGCTTCCTTTCGGACGACTAAAGATAGCAGCAACGTCTTCCCTGATGTTGTCTACAAGGGACTGACAACACGGCACTCGTGGCGATTTCGCGAACTAATAGATATCCTAGTTCTTAATCTCGTCAATAGAGGTGGCTCTATTATTTCGACCGCCACTGTACATTACAAATGATTAATAGTGTTCAAAAGGATGGTTATAATGGATGAATCTCCAGTTAAATTTTCTGTAAATTGCTGCATGGAAAGAATATGAACTTGTTCGTTGAGTACTGCGTGCTACATAAACAAAAATTAGTGCTATTACGACAGAGAGAAAGGTGGAAAAACAGCAGAAGTTGGATGTTAGTAAGAAAGTCATCAACTAGAAATTACAAAATTTTCGGGGCCAACAACTGTCTGCACACAAAAGGGGAGGAAAGTGATAAGTGGACCACCGCGATCTATTGGAATAAGGTTCCTAGACCATAGTTTACAGGGGATTGGAGGACATCTGCCGACTAGAAATCGAGTAAAGCTTCATATGGAGAATCACACGCCCAGATTAATTCAACAACTTTCGATGTATACATGGTGACCCAAAGTAAGCTATAACCGTTCCGCCTACTATTGTTGCATTCCTATTAATATTTCATTATTCTATTTTCCTCATTTTTAATTTTGGATTTAGTTATACACATAGTACGTAGGTAGTGTATGCCCACATCTATCAAAATGTTATTCACGCCGTAACACAAATGTGTTATTCAGATGATAGTTTTCAGTATGTTGATTACAGTAATGTGTTTAGTTCTCCTGGAAACTGTATTAACTATAAGTAATCGATAATTGAAATTGTAACAAGAGCATGTAATGGCATATTTTGACTGAGATAATCACCAGTTTTGGAATTTCCTACACCTACCATTACAAAGCTAGGCAAAAATTAACTAGCAGATAATTGGTATTAAATTTCGGGCACACCTAAACTTACTGTTGCCTGTGGTGCCATTATACCTGATTAATTTAGAAGTTTACCACTAAACTTTTGTTGCCCTAATTTTTCTGGACCGAATGACACAATTAATCAATTAAGCCACTATTTAAGAATTAGCACAATTATCATAATTTCAAATATGCCAGCTATACTTGCAAGTAGGTAATTCACAGCGTAGACATGCAAAGTAGTTTTGTTAACATTTGTACTTTACTAACTACTTTTTATAAAAACTAATTCATTGTTTAAACATACAGATTGTCTAAGTTAATAATTCTTCACCTAACAGTTTTATCAAAAAGAAAAATATACATTTTCAGAAAAAAATTAGTACACTACGCTTTACGTAACCCACCCCACCAAAAAATCTTCAATCCACAGGTAACCAGTACCAATTAAAATCTATGGCCGCTATCAATGCGCTAACGCTTTGTGCCGGTATTTACAATCATGTAGTAAAATCGGAGACTGGAAAGTACTTCATTATTATTTCTTTGGAAATTTGTGCTTGATCAGGTCAAGTTAGGCGGTGAAAGATATAAAATTCGGTCCACCGTCATGTGTGGCACCATTAACATTTCCGTGCTAACTTTCTTGTTAATGATGTGGCTGTGTGAAATAGCTATACAAACTTCTCTGAATGATGTCAGTATAAACTGTGTTTACCTGTCTACACCTAGTGGATGTACTTCACTGACCAGTGCCTTGCTAAATGCTAGCATACTGTGCTCAGCTGACTGTGTTCATGATAAGTGTTGCCACTGAAACTGTCTTTATATGTGGGGACTAGCCTGGTTGTTGTACTATGTTATCTGCAGAATAGCAAACTTATCATAGGCACAAAAAGCTAATTCGTGCTAAACAAATGGGTGAAATAAGTTAATCTAAAAACAGTGATGTTGTGTCCGTTATTGTTTAACACCATTCAATAACCAAAATAGTGTTAAGATACTAGACAACGAACGTATTTGGTCGCGAGAACGAACCAGGTTAGGTCTGTTACAGTAATTGTAGAAGATTTATTTTTCTAGGCCCTTTTAATAAAAATTATTGACACATTCGAATATAAAACCATCACACCAACCCATCAGTATGTAAAGAGAATCTGAATAACTGATATCCTTATCACATAATGCATTTATTTACTTCAGTAACTACAAGGGAATGTTATGCTATTACATTTTAATAATAACCGCCCCCGTTCTACATGCATACATGGACGTCTACGGCGAAACGATATACACCAGTCTCCCACAGAAGTTCACAAAAATTCATTCACACCGTCGCACGACGCAACAGGTTATGCAACGCTCAGAAGCTTATATAGACGTCTTAAGCGCAGTACGTAGTGTAACGTTCCGATAGGACTGTATGGGCATGGAGAACGCCTGGTAAACCAAATGATGTTGCCTCATTAGTGTCTATAAAACGCTTTGGAAATGAGGGGGTTACAAAGCGGTTGAGTTTCTCTTGGAGAGAGTTAGGTTCTTTTCATTGTTCTGCTGTGAGAACGTCGTGGTAGGCTGTAACAACTAGTTTTTCAAAACTCTCTTATGACTACTGCTTACTATTAAAATCAGTTGGGAGAGGGCATTGTTTATATAAATATCATAGCTTGTAAATTATAGATTGCAGCAATAAGTCGTCCTTTTTAAATTTTATTATACAGATCTAGATTTCGGCTAGAAGCTAGCCATTCTCAATGCACTAGTATTTTCACTCAATGCATGTAAGTCCCTGTTGATCAGGCTTCACCCCAGTTCATTGACTACTATAATTTACAAGTCAATATAACAGTCGCTGAGTGCAACCGCTTTCCGAATGGAAAGTAACCTGATGAATATCATAGCTTCTTATCCCCATGAGGATCGGATTTCCGGTCTGGATGCCCTGTCACTCGAGCCAACTGCTCAGAGTACTGTTTGGAACTAAGCTGAACATGTATGCAGTGTTTCAATTTCCAACCATGCCGTGGACCACGAAACTTCAACTGACGTTAGCTGTTGCCGGAGCCCTTCGCGAGCTATGAGCTGCGACGGTCGTTCCCCAAGAAAATGTGACTGCGGGAGTACATGTGGGAAAGGTAAGTTCTGTTGCAAACTCCATTAGAAACTTCGTAATACATAGTCTTCGTTAAACTTCTATTGAAATTTATGGGTGATTGTCCAGGTTGTCAATACAGTATTTACTGATGAATTTCCAGTTCAAAATATTAAACCGGGTCGCGAATCGTAGAAACCACGGTCGATTACAAACAGCTAATGCACGTGAGGCGGATGAGTACGGTTTTGTATCGGTGGTGACACAAAATTTATTTATCAGTTATACAAGGCCTTGAGTGTCTGCACAATTAAACTGAAATGAAACAAAAACTGCTTGTATATCTTACACTAGTGCACTACCGTATTCCTGGGTGAACGAAATTATCCATGCCCACAAACCAAAAATCGTTGCCAAACTAACCATAAACATGCGCACATTACCATGGCCATAGTGGATCGAGGAAACGCTCATTCAGAATGTAGTGGAGATGCAGCACAGGTGGTGAGTGATGTGCTCATTTTATTCTTTCTGGTGATCAGCACCTCTGTCCACCACACTCGATGTTAACTGCTGAGGTGGAGCAGTCAAAATGGTTCAAATTGCTCTGAGCACTATGGGACTTAACATCTATGGTCATCAGTTCCCTAGAACTTAGAACTACTTAAACCTAACTAACCTAAGGACACCACACACATCCATGCCCGAGGCAGGATTCGAACCCGCGACCGTAGCAGTCACGCGGATCCGGACTGAGCGCCTAGAACCGCGAGACCACCGTGGCCGGCAGGTGGAGCAGTCAGTCGTGCGTTAAGTGTTCGTAGCGCCCTATCAACCGTATCGGCTTCCGAATTCATTTCAGTTTCTAGCGGAGATATTATATACAGCATGCTAGCTCATAAAAACTGATCAAAAATAGATATCTCTTCAAATATAAATGTTATTGATACCGGGAAAAGTCGAAATGGAACACTGAGAAATTTGCGTACAAAGTAATATATTCAATCAAATCGTGCCCCATACATGGAATTTATGAAATTTAGGATTAAATACAAAGCAATGCAATACAGTCACAAGAAGTGAAAAATATAATTAAGGTTCGCCTCCGCAGAACGGCTGGCAGCTACTCAGGGGACCGGTTTCGATTCCTGGCAGGATCGACGATTTAACCCACTCAGGGACTGGGTGTTGTGTTGTCATCATCATTTCATCACCATCGACGCGCAAGTCTCCACAGCGGCGTCCAAAAGACTTGTACCAGGCGGCCGAATACCCTGGATGGAGTATCATGACCAAAAATGCCATACAATCATTTCATAGTAATTCAGTGAATCGTAACGTCAGTTGCTAGCTGGTATTGCGACTATTTAACATTCATAGAAAATACAGACAGAAAATGGTGTCTCATCGCTATCAGTTGTTCAAAATGAACAATTCTTTAAAATGAAAGCTAACACGAGAAATTAAGAGGAGCGGTGGCGTAGAAAATACATTATTGATTGTGTGTCTTCTCTAGCTGTTATTCAAAATTAACAGTTCTTTAAAAAAAATGGTTCAAATGGCTGTGAGCACTATGGGACTTAACATCTGTGGCCATCAGTCCCCTAGAACTTAGAACTACTTAAACCTAACTAACCTAAGGACATCACACACATCCATGTCCGAGGCAGGATTCGAACCTGCGACCGTAGCAGTCGCGCTGTTCCGGATTGAGCGCATAGAACCGCTAGACCACCGCGGCCGGCAGTTTTTTAAAAGCTAACACTAGAAGGTAATGAGAGTAGTGGTCTACGAAATTCTTAGTGAATGGCACTAAACTCACTTAATCGCAGTTGCAAAATAGGTTACACAACACGCTCTGACTATACGACGATTTTAGCTTCGAAGGCACTTTCCAAAGTAAAAATCGTTAATGTGTTTGAAAAAAAAATTTAATCATGCAAAACCATTATTCACTGTGTAGCATTTAATGCACATGGAATTTGTTACACTCATTCTTAGGGTACTGGACTACATGAATCAAACATTTTTAAATGATCACAAAATTAAAACAATATCCAGCACGCGAATTATTGAAAATTTGGCAAATTCAATTGGAGAGGGATGTTTCACATACCTTTTCAATTCTCAAAAAAATTATCCCATCGTTTGGCACTGACAATGTCAAGCTATTTATTTTTAACGGACAAAGAAACACTCCACTTTGAAATTAGGCAATCTTCTAGCAGTTATGCGTATCGGTTGACTGATTATTCCCTTTCACATTCGGGAACCGTTTTTCTGTCAAAGAGTAAGAAAATTTCCAGTGGGAGTTTACTTCATGAACATGAAAATTCCACTATAGCAAGCAGAAGAACTGTTAGGTCAGTACTATATATCTGCCTACTATAGTAATACACTCCTGGGAATTGAAATAAGAACACCGTGAATTCATTGTCCCAGGAAGGGGAAACTTTATTGACACATTCCTGGGGTCAGATACATCACATGATCACACTGACAGAACCACAGGCACATAGACACAGGCAACAGAGCATGCACAATGTCGGCACTAGTACAGTGTATATCCACCTTTCGCAGCAATGCAGGCTGCTATTCTCCCATGGAGACGATCGTAGAGATGCTGGATGTAGTCCTGTGGAACGGCTTGCCATGCCATTTCCACCTGGCGCCTCAGTTGGACCAGCGTTCGTGCTGGACGTGCAGACCGCGTGAGACGACGCTTCATCCAGTCCCAAACATGCTCAATGGGGGACAGATCCGGAGATCTTACTGGCCAGGGTAGTTGACTTACACCTTCTAGAGCACGTTGGGTGGCACGGGATACATGCGGACGTGCATTGTCCTGTTGGAACAGCAAGTTCCCTTGCCGGTCTAGGAATGGTAGAACGATGGGTTCGATGACGGTTTGGATGTACCGTGCACTATTCAGTGTCCCCTCGACGATCACCAGTGGTGTACGGCCAGTGTAGGAGATCGCTCCCCACACCGTGATGCCGGGTGTTGGCCCTGTGTGCCTCGGTCGTATGCAGTCCTGATTGTGGCGCTCACCTGCACGGCGCCAAACACGCATACGACCATCATTGGCACCAAGGCAGAAGCGACTCTCATCGCTGAAGACGACACGTCTCCATTCGTCCCTCCATTCACGCCTGTCGCGACACCACTGGAGGCGGGCTGCACGATGTTGGGGCGTGAGCGGAAGACGGCCTAACGGTGTGCGGGACCGTAGCCCAGCTTCATGGAGACGGTTGCGAATGGTCCTCGCCGATACCCCAGGAGCAACAGTGTCCCTAATTTGCTGGGAAGTGGCGGTGCGGTCCCCTACGGCACTGCGTAGGATCCTACGGTCTTGGCGTGCATCCGTGCGTCGCTGCGGTCCGGTCCCAGGTCGACGGGCACGTGGACCTTCCGCCGACCACTGGCGACAACATCGATGTACTGTGGAGACCTCACGCCCCACGTGTTGAGCAATTCGGCGGTACGTCCACCCGGCCTCCCGCATGCCCACTATACGCCCTCGCTCAAAGTCCGTCAACTGCACATACGGTTCACGTCCACGCTGTCGCGGCATGCTACCAGTGTTAAAGACTGCGATGGAGCTCCGTATGCCACGGCAAACTGGCTGACACTGACGGCGGCGGTGCACAAATGCTGCGCAGCTAGCGCCATTCGACGGCCAACACCGCGGTTCCTGGTGTGTCCGCTGTGCCGTGCGTATGATCATTGCTTGTACAGCCCTCTCGCAGTGTCCGGAGCAAGTATGGTGGGTCTGACACACCGGTGTCAATGTGTTCTTTTTTCCATTTCCAGGAGTGTAGTATCTCTGTTGTAAACCTAGGAAATTTACCCAGAGGTAAAGTTGCTGCTGCAGTCTTCTATCCGAATACTGGTTTGATGCGTAGCTCTCTCTACTAGACTATGGTGCGCGCGCCTCTTCCACTCTGCATGGCTAACATAACTTCCAATGAAACTGCTTATGTAATCAATTCTTGGTCTCCCTCGGCAATTTTCTGTCTCATGCTTCTGTCAATTACCAAACTGATGATTCCTTGATGCCTCAGGATGTGTCCTATTACATGATGCCTTCATTTACTCAAAGTGTATCACAAACTTCTTTTCTCCCTATTTCGATTCAGTGCCTTTTCGTTACTTGTCCGATCTACCCATAAAACATTCAGAATTGTTCTGAAGCACCACATTTCAAAATATCCTATTCCTTTTTTCCTGAATTGTTGATGGTCCACATTTCACTTCCATACAAGGCTACTCTAGTACCCAGAATTGAGCGAGGTCAGGGTGCACCAGCCGACGGGCCGACGCGTCAATGGGGAATCGCTGGTGTGACATAGACACACACAACATGGACGACTGACAACAGAGACCACATGGCGAAATACCAAAACCAGAGAGCAAAACCAAATCAGATACCAAGACGTAGCAACTATCAGCGAGCAGAGCAACAATGAATAGATAAACGACCACGAGCGCTGTTGGAACACGACTGTGGTCTGAGTCACTGCGCTGCCGGCTAAGACCACCGTGAGCGCCGATAGGCCGACGCGGCGGGCGTGGCCCACACATAGCACTGTGGTGGCGTCTCCAGCGCGGCTGTCGTCTACACCCACGCTTTCTGGTTGGCTGTCAAAGCTGTCGGAGCGAGAGTCCAGATTTTTCTCCCCCCCCCCCCCCCCCCCCCAAATGGGCACGTAGGGCATGAAGCGCCCCGGACAATGTTTTGGGAAGTTAACAGGTGGTTCCTGTGGGTGGAGGCCACTAGCTGGTAGAAGGAATGCAGGAACTTGGGCACTGCGCAGGGGAACTGCAATGTGTTGGATGACTGAGGAGCAGACAGAGGCTGTGGTGATGTCTCGACCTCCATACCCATGCCCACAGGAGATGCCGATGGTGTCCTGGAGTGCAAATGGTATTCATGAGTCGCAGGGACATGTGACGGTGGGGACCGAGAGTGATACACCGCTGGATGTGTAGGCTGGAGGTGGAGGCGGAGTTTTTTCATGTGCCGATGCTCGAAACCTGTTGGGGTATCAACCACTACTCTATCCAGCACCCATGAGGGTTTTGCCCCATATGAACATGCCCAAACAGCCATACTTGGAAAGTATCGTCCAGGATGTTGGGTGTGTGGTCTTTTGGAGTGGTGTGTTAGGAGATGGAGGAGGGTATGTGGCTGTGGACCATGGAGGAGTTCTGCTGTGCTGCACTCATGGACAGGGATGGACCTGTAGGTGATCAGCAACATCGTGAGTGGTGCTGTTGTGACAGATGCACCCACAGCGTTCAACATTTGTTGCTTAAATGTGCACACCACCCACTCTGTTTTGGCCATTGGAGGAGGGGTGAAACGGAGGGCTTCACAAGTGTTTGCTGCCATTCTTGGTGCAGAACTATTCAATGGCCATAGCTGCGAATGGGGCCCATTGTCAGTTACGATGGAGCAGGGAAGTCCTTCAATAGCTAGAACCTGCAAAAGGGCATTGTGTGTGGCAGCTGTGGTGGTGGATGCCATGCTGACCACATAGGGGTAGTTTGAATAAGCGTCCACGACGATGAGCCATATAGAGCCGAGGAAGAGGCCAGCAAAGTCGAGATGAATGTGATCTCAAGGGCAGCGGGGAATAGGCCAGGGGGCTTAGGTGGAACAGCCCGTTGGGGAGCACATGCATAACAGTGGCGCACCGTAGCCTCCATGTCCTTGTTCAGCCACTTGACAAGGGCTTTCATCCTTGACATATCCCAATGCCCATGGTGGAGGAGTTCCAAGATGTGAGTGCGTAAGGTAGACGTGATGATAACGCAGTAGGTACCAACCTTTGCATCCAGAAAGAGCATATTGGAGACGATGCACAAGCGATGAGAGAGCCAAGCCCAGGCCAGGAGCTCAGGATCAGATAACTTCGAAAAGTAAGTGGGTCACCCTTGTAGAACATAGTGTACGGTAAGCCACAAAATGGGGTCACAGAGCGTGTCCACCACAACAGTGTGAATGGGAAACCCATCCAAGATTATTTGTCGTCCCACATCGAAGTGTAAACAGGAGAGCTCCGGTTGGTCAAATGCTGGGTCTGGTCCTGAGGGCATCCATCTTTGCACCTTGTGCAGAAGGCTTGTACTTGTTGGTGTGATTGTAGGAGCTAAGGAAAAGAGCCCATCGCTGGAGCCTTAGGGCTGTCTGCTCTGGAAGCCGACAGTGTGGCTCGAAGAGTGCTATGAATGGTTTATGGTCTGTAATGAGGGTAAAATGTGTCCCAAATAGGTACACATGTAATTTATTCACGGCAAAGATAATCGCCAACGCCTCTTTCTCGATCTGTGAGTAACTGTGTTGGGCAGCCGTCAGCTTTTTGGATGCATAGGCGATTGGTTGCTCCATACCATCGTCGGTATGGTGCAGCACTGCACCTGTGTCATAGGGAGAAGTGTCTACAGCCAAAACAAAGGCGTGTGATGGGGAAAGTGGGGTAAGGCAGAGTACAGAACATAATATACGGTTCAGCTGAGCAAAGGCATGCTCACAGGCCGCCAACCATTGACACAGACACTTTTCTTCCGCAACTGGTTGAAGGGTGAATAATGTGGGTTGCGTGCTGAAGGTACCTAGAATAATAAGTCACTTTCCTCAAAAAAGTCTGCAACTCCTATAGGATTTGGGGAGACAGAAGAGGTTCAATAGCTGAAACATTATGGTCAGTGGGATAATCCCGTCTTTGGCGAGAAAGTGGCCAATGTAGTCCACTTGTTCCTGAAAAAGCTGGCATTTGTGCCGACGGCACTTCAGCCCTGCATCATAGTAAAGAGGGTACACAGGTTATGCAGATGGGCTCGGCACGGAGTACCCATAACGATTACCTCATCAAGGTAATTGGTACAAGCTAGGATGAACATGGTTAACTGTTACAGTTGTCACTGGAAGATCGTTGAAGCATCAGAGATCCCAAAATGCAAACACTTGTATTTGTATAAGCCAAAAGGCCTATTGATGACAGCAATGCATTGTGATTCCTCACGTAGTGGAATCTGTAAATAAGCATCATCAAGGCCTATTTTAGAAAAAAACATACATGTCCAACAAGCTTTGAGAGGAAGTCCTCTTGACATGGTATGGTGTGGGTTTCCACCCGAGCTTGGGCATTGATCGTCTATTAAAATCTTCAGCAAATAGGGGGGAGCCATTTGGTTTCTGAACCACAACAAGGGGTGTGGCCAAAGCACTAATTTTGACTGGTTCTTCTACCCCAGCGTCATGAAGGAGATCGAGGTCGAGCCTTATGGCCATCGGTGAGGAGATTGGAATAGGACGTGCTCGACAGAATTGGGACAACACTCTGAACATAAAGAAGTATGTGCCTCAAAGTTGGTGGCGCATCCCAGGCCAGGCTCAAACAGAGACGCGAAAGATGCACAAAGGCAATCAAGTCCCTGGAAGGGGTCTGTGTCCGAGAGTATCTGAACTTCGTTCGTGATGGATAACACAAATAGCGAGAAGACGTTCGGGCCAAAAATATTGTCATCTGTATGAATTGACAACAAAATGGTTCAAATAGCTCTGAGCACTATAGGCCTTAACATCTCAGGTCATCAGTCCCCTAGAACTTAGAGCTACTTAAACCTAACTAACCTAAGGACATCACACACATACATGCCCGAGGCAGGATTCAAACCTGCGACCGTAGCGGTCGTGCGGTTCCAGACTGAAGCGCCTAGAACCGCTCGGCCACCAGCGGCCGTCAATTGGCAACATGCAGCGATAATTGCCAAATAACGATGTTGTATGTTGCTGTAATGGTGAATTGATCCCAGAGGTGAACAGAGCTGTCACTATATGCAACCAACTTACTAGAGTGTGGGACCTACGCTGGGTAACACAGAGGAGTGTATGTCGTGAGACTGACCGGGGAAACTGTCACTCCCGTGTCGACTTGGAAGCAAATGTCCTGACATGCAATCGTGAGATCAATAAACAACTTGGGGGCGCAAGGATTGCCCTGGGGAACGGTAGCCTGAAGTTTATGCACCGTCCCACGACGCAAGTTAGGAGCAGGATTTGACTGACATAATGCTTGATGGCAGATAGTTCGGAGATATCCATCGTTTCCACAACGGGTGCAGTGCGCCCAGCGATCAGGGCAGCGCCGCGCGGGATTAGCCGACCAGTCTAAGGCGCTGCAGTCATGGACTGTGCGGCTGGTCCCGGCGGAGGTTCGAGTCCTCCCTCGGGCATGGGTGTATGTGTTGTCCTTAAGATAATTTAGGTTAAGTAGAGTGTATGCTTAGGGACTGATGACCTTAGCAGTTAAGTCCCATAAGATTTCACACACACATCAGGGCAGACTGCGCGTTGGTGCGTTACAAAACAGTCAGGACAAGACTGCAGACGTCGCTGTTTGCGCCGACGCGGCTGGACTGCCTGCTCAGAGGTCATTGACACGTCCAAAAGTGATGAATCACGACATCGCCGTCAGGAAGAAGGATTGGGAGAGATCCGTCACCGTGGCGGTGGTTCAACAGCTGCAACCTGGGCACGGGCCTTAAGAAGTTGCTGCCTGCACGATCTCGAAAGAGTCCGCGATTTTCGGTATGTCGTCCAAGGAATGATTGTCTAGCTTGAGGGCTGCAGTGCGAACTTCTGGATCAGGAGCCACAATGTCACGAATCAGGGAATCGGTATGTGATGTTTCGCAAGACGGGTTGGCACAGGTGAAATCACAACGACATAGACCTTGCAAATCCATCTCCCACAGGCGATAAGACTGGGTCGATTGCTATTCGTACTGATGCACTTCATCCGTCTCCACAGGTCGTGCTGTGGTGGTGGGACGGAGAGCGCGTCTAATCTGCCATTCCGAGTACTCGTTTTTTCGGAACACGGTTTTGAGGTGTTGCAATTCTTGGGGCAGATTCTCTGCGTCTGAGATGCTGCGCGCCCTGTTTACTAGTTCTGTAAGTACTCCATTCCTCTGAGGAGGGTGGTGGTAGCTGTCTGCGTGCAGGTACAGGTCAGCTCTCCGTCACACCACCACAGCACAACCTGTGGAGACGGATGAAGTCACGGAAGAAAAGGTAGCCACTGCCTTTATTCCGTACAATGGCGCACTGTCGGGGAAAATTGGCCGTATATTAAAGAAACACCGAGTTAAAACCGTCTTTTGCCCGCCCAATAAAACACGGGCATTACTGGGAAGTGTGAAAGATGAACTGGGTTTGAGGAAGGCCGGCTTATACCAAATTCCCTGTGAGTGTGGGAAGACTTATATCAGACAAACACTACGCACCATCGAAGATCGTTGCCGAGAACATCAAAGGCACACTCGACTGAAATATCCAAATAAGTCGGCGGTAGCAGAGCACTGTTAGTCCGAGAAACACGAGATGGATTATGAGCGTACCAAGATCCTGGCTCAGACCTCTAAATATTGGGACAGCGATATAAGGGAGGCTATCGAAATTTGCACCAGGGAAAATCTTATCAGCCGAGATTGCGGCTACAATCTCAGCAAGGCTTGGACCCGGCATTGAATGTAATTAAGAAGACTCTCAGCAAGAAGTACGAACTGGCGACCAGGGCGGACGTAGCAAGCACATCGACGCTACGACAGATTCTGACGCTCACGTCTTCGCGACCGCCGGCGCGCGGGCGCGGACGCGAAGAGAGCGGCCCGCGGGGGGAGGGGATTTAAATCGGCCGCGCGCCCTCAGGAGCTCAGTTTGTCAGCGCACCTGACGATGGCGACATGTCTGATGGCCGAAATATTGTGCCCGTTGGGCACTATGAACCGGCAGTATATCCGTGAACTATTCGACCAACAAATACGCCAGGAGAAACTCAGATACCTTAACCGATTTTAATGAGAGGGGTAACATGTTTGAAATGTCATTTATTATAATAAATTTTAATTTATAGGCATCATGGACTGTCTGTGGTTTTAATTTAGATATAGATCGATCGACATACATTAATCTCTGATGTCCTCTCTTGGTGACATTTATGTGCAGTCATTAAGCACTTAAAAACCTGACAGAAAGTTACGTTATTTGAGTTTCATAAAAACCAGGAAGACAGAAATTCATATGGTTCGGACAATATTGTATGCTGTAGGGTCACACTTAAATGTTTCTTATCATCCCATTCACGAATGGAACTTGGGCAGAGAGTTTGCTTGTGCGCTTATGTGCGAGCTGTTTTTTGTCAATTTTTACCTGCACAATGTCTGTGGGACAGATACGTATGGATCTGAGAAATATTCTAAATTTTCTAAGCAGGTTCTCAAGCGATGGATGCTGATTCTGTCGAGGTTTTGACAGTTAAGAGTTCTCAACATTTCATTTACATTATACTTACAGTAAATAAACTCCAAGACAGTTCGTACTGCATTTCTTTGTATACGCTCAATGTCTCCTGCCAGTACAGCGAGGAATGGGTACCACCCACTTGAGGAGTATTGAGTTATGACCCATGTGAGTGTTGTATACGTCACCTATGGCGTAGAAGAACAGTAGTTACCAAGGAAACGTTGCCTGACTTTTACTTTACCTACTTCTGGCCCTATGTGTTTATTCCAATTCATATCTGTGTAAATTATTAGACCCAAATATTTGTGTGACACAGCTAACAGACTAAAGAAACCATTTTTAACATTTGTGAAGAGCAAAAATTTGAATTTCTCTAAATTAACAATTATTTGTCAGCCTCTTCTGAGGATGACTAGATATTAAGGCAATATTTACCTACCAGAAGTTTCCTACAGATAACTGTATCAGCAAATTCCTTATCTGAAAATCTTCACACAAGCCAGCACAACTTTGGCTTCTGTCAGATATTGGGATGCGTGTTTATTGCATACTAGTCCCAAACTGGTAAATATTTTGTTTCGGTGCACAACCACGACGTCTTAAGCAATCGTGCTACAACTTATGGGACGAATGTGGCTATAGTGGATAAACAGTAAAATCGTATCTAGAACAATTTCCAAAAATGCGAACACACCCACCCACCCAGCCACCCACCCACCCACCACCCCACCCACCCACCCACCCACCCACACACACACACACACACACACACACACACACAGCTGAAAGAGACGAGGAAATCGACACGAGATTTTTAAATACTGATATTTAGTGGGAGAAATAGCTGGATAAATACTGTACTAAACAAGTCTGTGCCGTCTGCCCATAATATTTAATAGAAACAGTTTTCGCGTTTTCGTTTGTGTCTGGAAGTAAACCGATTTTGTGGCGAATTACAAGTTCCTAATTAGAAGCGCATTATTTAGTCTCACCTGACTGCTTTGGTAGTTTAGTTTTTGAGCCTCTGTGCGTTAATCTAATTTATTAGACGCAGTTCTCACATTTTTCTCGGTGTCTACAGTAGAGTTCAGTAGCACATGTCGACTGTCCCTTACCTGTCTGTGTAGTGTTGTTCTCCACGGTCTTTAGTATGGATAGGGACTGTGAGTGCTGTGTGTGGATTTGAACCGAGATGGTGTCACTTCAGCCTGAGCTCCAGACTGTGATGGCTTCGGTTACACAGCTTGAAGTTGCAGTGCATGGACATCATTGTTATGGGCCAACCGTGGGGATGCAACGGATGTCCAGCACGTCCAGCATGGCAGGTCGCCTTGGGGCATGGCAGGTGGAGAATAACTTCCCAGGCGGCCGAATGTAAGACCTCCCTGATTAGTCTGACAAACAGGTTACAGGTGTTGTCTGTGGCTAACACTGTCCCTCAGCTGGGTGTAGTCACTTGTCCTTGGGGATGCAACGGAAGTCCAGCACGTCCAGCATGGGCAGCATGGCAGGTGGAGAATAACTTCCCAGGGGGCCGAATGTAAGACCTCCCTGGTTAGTGTGACAAACAGGTTCCAGGTGTTGTCTGTGGCTAACACTGTCCCTCAGCTGGGTGCAGTCACTTGTCCTGTTTTAGAGGAGACCTCTCAGTCTACAAGATCCAGGCAATCACTGAGGGTAGGATTATTGGTAGTTGGGAGCTCCAATGTTAGTCTTGTTATGGGGCCCCTTGGGGACACTGCTGCCAAGTGGGGGGGGGGGGGGGGGTAGAAAGCCAATGCTTACTCTGTGTGCATGCCAGGTGGAATCAGTCCATCAGTCCAGACGTGGAACTGGTCTTTCTGAATGTCATATGTCATGAAGAAGAGCGTGGGGTGAAGCCAACTGCAGGTGGTGGCTCACATCAGTACCTATGATGTGTGTCGCTTTGGATCTGAAGATATTTTGTCTGGTTTCAAGTGGGTCTCGGAAGTGGCAAAGGCTGGCAGTCTTGGTTGTGAGATGAATGCAGAGCTTACCATTTGCAGCATTGTGGGCAGGTACGATTGCGGAACTCTAGAACGGAAGTGAGTGGAGGGTCTGAATCAGAAGCTCAGATGGTTCTGGGACCGTGTAGGCTGCATATTTCTCTACTTGCGCCAAAGGGTGTTTGGGTTTTGGGTTCCGCTAAATATATCAGGAGAACACTACATGGAGAGGCGACTACACAGGCTATGATGAGTCCCAGTTAGGGGCCTTGAGGAAATACAAAAAGGGCTGCAGTGTCAAAATGTGCAGGTTGAACACAGGAAGAACGTCGATCTAGGAATCATCGGTACAACAGTTGTAAATTGTCGTAGCTGTGTTGGGAAAGTACCAGAGGTCTAAGCATTAACAGAAAGCACTGACGCTCAAATTTTTATTGGTACTGAAAGCTGGCTAAAGCCGGAATTAAGTTCAGCCAAAATTTTTGTGAAGGAGCTAACGGTGTTCAGAAAGGATAGGCTAAATACAGTTGGCGGTGGCTTGTTTGTTGCTGTTGGAAGTAGATTATCTTGTAGCGAAATTGGAGTACCGGGTAGTTACACTTAAACTTCCTCTATTGGACACGTTATACCATGGAAACTAATTACTATACGAGAACCAAACATGGTAGCATTAATGTGCAGAATATCGGGTGCCTGATTTCCAAGCGTCACAGCGCCACCGTTCAGTTTCAACTACGACCACCAGGTGCCTCGATTAGTCATCGTTATTCATAGTCTCACACACCTGACCAGTCACAGTGCATTTGTTGACGTGTCAACATGAGCTTGGACAAAAGAAGCAGGGAGTTATTGATGAAGCTGTGTTATCAAAACAACAGTAATGCTGCAGCTGCACTTAGAGAATATCGCCGGCTGCTATGCGGAGCATGATGAAGTTCGAATCAACTGGAGAACACGGCGCCACTCCGGGAAGAGGCTGACGACCGGTTGTACCACAGGTGGTTGATGAAATCGCTGTTGCTATGGCAGACAAAACCGCGCATTATTCCAGATTGTCAGGAAGTGCGCGTGCTGTGTCACAACAGTTGAACACCCCGTGTTGACTTCGCTCTCCACTTTCTCGCAAGGATTGAAGTTGACGGGGTTCTGGCCCTGGAACATCCAATGGACAGACGAAGCTCATTTTTCTCTGATGTGTAAGGTGAACACACAGAATTGCCGAGTGTAAGGATCTTCACCTCCAGTCACTGTGCACGAAGTTCCTCTGTATGGAAAACGTGTCACCGTATGGTGTGGCTTCATGGTTACATTCATCATTTTCCCATTCTTTTTTGAACAGTTTGGCCCTTAGGGACCAAAGACGTGCAGTGGGACGGGCCAGCGTTACTACGATATGCTTCGCCAGCACGTCATACCCGCCCTACAGGAGAGAGACCCATTTACCTCAAAAGTTTTGATGCAAGATGAGGCCCTACCGCAGATCGCTCGTGAAGTTCACCTGATCCTCCAAAATACATTTGGAAACCATCGAATTATCAGCCGATCGTTTCCAAATGCTTTCCCTGCACGATCACCTCATCTCACTCCCTGCTATTTCTGGCTGCGGGGCTACGTGAAGGACAGGGTTTACCAGGGGTGTATTCACACATGGGCTGATCTGAAGCGCAGCGTATCATGAGAGGTAGCCAGCATACATGCGGGCACGCTCCGTTCTGCTGTGCAGCATGCGGTATTGTACTTTCAGACTCTTCTGAACACTGATGGGCGCCAAATTAAACCCCTTTGGTAGCAGTAATGGTACCGGTATGTAATGCTATGATGTACCGCAGCAGCACAGTAAATGTCTTTCAATTGAACTGATATTGCATTATTTCTTTTCCCCATGTCCTTGACATTAATTCTATCAAGTTTGGTACTCCTACGACAATTAGTTTCCGTGTTATAACATGTTAAATAGGGTAATTTTAATTATAGCCACCGGCCAGATAGTTCTGTCAGTTAGTACGGGTAGAGGCCATTCTTGGCAACCGGAATGTAATAACAATTGGATCCCTTTACCGACCTGCCAATTCGGATGATACAATTTCTGAAAGGTTCAAAGGAAACTTAAGTCTAATTTCAAACACGTACCAGACTCATAGAAATATAGTTTGTGATGACTTTAATTTACACTCGATATGTTGGCAAAAATACATGTTTAAATCCGGAGGTACGCATAAAACATGATCCGAAATTGTGATAAATGCATTCTCTGATAATTATATCGAACAGTTAGTTCATGAGCCCATTCGAATAGTAAACTGTTGTGAAAATACACTTAGCCTCTTAGCAACCGCATTAGATAACCCAGGGTTGTCGTAGAAAGACCGAATACTGTAACTTCCAAATCCTCCAAAAATAAACGAAAAATATACCTATTCAGAAAAGTACATAAGAACTGACTTGACGCTTTCCTGAGAGACAATCTCCACTCCTACTAAATTAGACTGTAGACCAGATGTGGCTTGAACTAAACACAGCAGTTGAGAGGTTCATACCAAATAAATTAACAAGCGATGGAGCTGACCACCCTTGGTGAAAAAAAAGGGTCAGAACACTGCTGCAGAAACAAGGAAAAAAGCATACCCAATTTAAACGAACGCAAAATCTCCAAGATTGGCGACCATTTACAGAAGGTCGAAATTTAGCACGGACTTCAAAACGAGATTATTATAATGTTTTCCATAATGAAACTATGTCTCGAAACCTGATAGAAAACCCAAAGAGATTCTTTTCGTATGTATAGTATGCTAGTGGCAAGAGACAATCAATGCCTTCGTCGCGCAATAAAAATGGAAATACGAGGGTTGGAACGAAAATAGTGGCAACTATTTCTTCACAACCGATACAAAAGAGTTACATGTTTGCACCTATTACTGTTATTCAAAGTAGTCACCAGCGTTGTGTAGAACCCGTTGCCAGTGATGTGGAAGGCGTAGTATATCGTTAGCAGAGCCTGTTCTGTTGATGGTGCAAATGCAACGGTCTAAAGTTGTGGTGATTCTCGTTTACGACTGTGATGGTGTTATCCTAACGCATTACGTTCCTCCACCGTAGACCGTCAGTGTACAGTATTACTGTTTGGTTTTGGAGCATCACCTGCGACCAGCTTTGCGAAAGAAGCGGCGACACTTTCTGCGCAACCCACCCATAATTTTGCACGACAATGCGCGGGTGCATACAGCGCAAGCTGTAGCTGCTCTGTTCGGTAGATGGGACAGGCAAGTACTGTACCATCCACCATACTCCCCGGACTTAAGTCCGTGTGACTTTGATTTGATTCCGAAGATGAAGGAAGCACTTCGTGGCATTCGCTTCAGAACTGTTCGAGAGATTCGACAGGCAGTAGACCGCTCCATTCGCACCATCAACCGAACAGGCTCTGCTAAACAGGTGCAAAGATGTAATTCTTTTGTATCGGTTGTGAATAAATAGTTGCCACTGTTTGAGTTCCAACCCTCGTACTATCGAGTTATGTGACTGTATTCGTGATTTCCTGTCAGAGAGGTCACAGTTTGGAGTAATTGACGGAAAGTCATCGAGTGAAACAGAAGTAGTGTTATAGGACCTCTGTTGTTTCTTATCTACGATTTAGGAGAGAATCTGAGTAGTCGCCTTAGGTTTTTTTTTAGATGATGCTGTCGTTTATCGTCTAGTTAAGTCATCAGAAGATAAAAAAATCGCAAAACGATTTAGAAAAGATATCTGCATGGTGCGAAAATTGGCAATTGACCAAAAACAATGAAAGTATGAGATCATCCACATGAGTCTTAAAAGGAATACGTTTAACTTCAGCTACACGATAAATCAGTCAAATATAAAGGCCGTAAATTCAACTAAATACCTAGGAATTACAATAAATTGGAAAAAACACATAGAAAATGTTGATGGGAAGGCAAACCAAAGACTGCGTTTTATTAGCAGAGCACTTAGAAGAGGCAACGGATCTACCAAAGAGACTGCATATACTACGCATGTCCGTCCTCTTTTGGAGGACTGTTGCGCGGTGTGGGATTCTTACTAGATAGGTTAACGGAGTACATCCAGAAAATTCAAAGAAGAGCAGTACGTTTTGTATTATTGGGAAACAGTGGTGAGAGTGTCACGGATATACTACAGGAGTTTGGGAGGACATCATTAAAACAAAGGCGTTTTTCACTGCCGCGTAATCTTACGAAATTTCAATTATCAAATTTCTTCTGCGAATGCGAAAATATTTTGTTCACGGCGACCTTCGTAGGGAGAAACGATCATCATAATAAAGTAAGGGAAATCAGAGCTTACAAGAAAAGATATAGGTGTTCGTTTTTTCCGTCCGCTGTTCGAGATTGGAATAATAGAGAATTATTGCGAAATTGTTTCGATGAACCCTATTCCAGGCACTTAAGTGTGGTTTGCAGAGTATCCATGTACATGTAGATGTAAATACGCTAAAATCTCCAACCAGTGAGCCTATGATGAGGCCCAGACTCAGGACGATGTCTTTTTGACACTCGTGTCGTCTTCAAGTAAAATAAAGAAGCTTGTTTTTCCCAGTTCATTAGAATATAAGTTTCACTCCATTAAAATTTGGTTTACAGTGATTTGTGCGAACAAGTCCTACATGTTATTGATTCCTCTCGTCAGAGTTTGAAGTTAAGTGGTCGGCGTTCGGCGTTCCACCGTTAGATATTTTTCTTTTTTTTTAGGACACTACCTTACTGTTCCTCCTGATTAGCCATTCCTTTTCCCTGAGTTTCATGCCTCTTTGTCTCAACAGAGAGATGAAAAGGGTGTGCCACATTGTGCCACACTGCTGCTTCCGCAAGTCGCCTTCGCTAACTTGTTTGCTTGCTCGTTTTTGTGGAATAACTACGTGCTCTTGTACTCTTCAGATTGCTACATACTTGTCATGGTGTTGCAGGAGTAGGAAGACTTTTGTATTTTGTGTAAGATTCTTTGCTGGATGTTGCAACACTCGTTGGACACTAAGAGAATCAGAGCATACGAGACATTTCTACCCTTAACTACAGCTCAGCATGTTTCATACCCTTTAGCTTGCGCACAGATTAGCGGAGAGTACAATCAAAGTTTGTAAAGGTCAAATCATGGAAACAGAGAAAGAGAGGACTTTTGGACAGCCAAAGTTGTTCTCTTATTTAATATCTTTTAAAAAAATGTGTATAAGTCGTAGTGCATATCTAAAATACAATGAAGGAAAGAAATCGCAACACCAAAAAATAATTAAATAGAGTAATGAAAATTGCGGGAATAGGTCTGTCTACGTGAAATATTTAAGTGATTAACACTGCAAGATCTCAAGGTAATGTAAGCGAGAGATAAGTGTAATACTGGTAGGTTAATAACCGGTGTAACCGCCAGGATGTTGACTGCAAGCATGGAAGCGTGTATGCATTGTGTTCTGCAGGTGTCGGATGTCAGTTTGTGGGATGGAGTTTCATGGCTGTTGCGCTTCGTCGGTCAATACAGGGACGGTTAATGCTGTTTGTGGATGGCGCTGGAGTTTTCATCTGATGATGTCCCATATGTGCTCGATGGGAAACAGATCTGGGGATCGAGCAGGCCGAGTGACAAGTAGACACTCTATAGAGGTCGTTGGGTTACAACAGCGGTATGTGGGCGAGCAGTACCCTGTTGAAAAACGCCCCCGAAATGCTCTTTATGAATGGTAGCAAAAAAAGGTCGAGTAAACAGATTTAATTACAAATTTTCAGTCG
Source organism: Schistocerca americana (assembly GCF_021461395.2). NCBI lineage: Eukaryota > Metazoa > Arthropoda > Insecta > Orthoptera > Acrididae > Schistocerca > Schistocerca americana. The sequence goes on from NC_060130.1 coordinate 690,662,930, forward strand.
GGTGCGAGGGATAACCACGAGAGTGCTTGTAACGCCGGAAATGCACATCATCGTATTGTACTATAATTTTTTTTCCTTATTTTGTTACCTGAATATATGACGTTTCTGTGTCTTTGTATATTGTAATTGTTTTACGATTTGTATATATATGCATTTATGTCGCTGTATAATTGGTTTGTTTTGTAAAGATTATTTGTATTTCTACGCTGGGTCTGGCCTAGGGAAACTATGCTATCGAACCATTACATCGATAGGTCGTGTGGAGAACCAAAGTGTTTAGGATCTTTGGTAGTGTTAACTCTGCCGCGTGGAGCGCGGGCGGAGTAGAGAGAGAGTCTGGCTGGGGTGGTGCAGTGGAGCAGGTGTGTTGTGTGAAGCTCCTGTGAGTTGCCGCGCTTTCGGGGTTTGGCAGCATGTAATTGCGCTCGACTTGCGATGATAGTTTCTGACATGGTGTCGCGGACGGGAAGCATTAGCTGGCGCACATCAAGAGCCCGTTTCGTCTGGTGACTGTGTCGAGAAGAAGGCGCGCCAGCATCCAGCTTCTGCAACAGCGACGGCCGACAATGAGTGACTGTCGCCACCTCCTCGATCGACGGCTTCAAACCTTCAATCAGCCAACAAGGAAGACTGGAAGCACGTAAAGTTTTAGAACTGTGTGGCAGACCTCAGCTTTTCAAACTTTTAAAATTGTTACATCACAAAATTACAGCAACTTAGCATGAACCTTTGTTGCTCATTGTCCCAATTGCATTGCCAAGCAGGGTCCCTTCCTTTTCCGAAATGAGCCCGAGTGTCGTTGAAATTCAAACGCCAGCATCATTCGATTTCACTGCTTTAATTTCGAAGTTCAGTTAAGGTATTCATAGCTGGCTACAATATTTAGATTGCACAAGCACAAATTAAAGAGTGTGAGTTTTGTTACCGTATTTTAGTTACCTGTGACTGCAGCTCAGCTTGGTACGTATTAAATTTTACTATTGTTAATTGTTCAGAATCATTTAATTCAAGTTCAAAGTTAAATCTCTTATTTCTAAATTGCGTAGATTCAAGTAGCTTTTGAAATGATTGTTGAGGTAGTCCAAGACTAACCGTATTTTACTGAATTTCGATGTGCTTCAGAAAGAAAGCTCACTATTAACTTCAGTCACTAAATTAACTTTCGATTTTCCGGTTTTATTAATTCTTTTGCTCTATTAAGTCAGAGTGTAGCGAAATTTATTACTTCTGACAAACTTTCAGTTTTCACACTACACGTGTCAACCTTCAGATGCCACGCTTCTAGTGCTAATTATATGTGTAACCTATCTTTTTTCAGTTACTATAGTAATTGTCCTTAGGACTGGCGACCGTAATTTCCCCCAAATCTCAAATATCTAATTATCGCTAATTAATTGTTAACGTAACGGCCGCACATTTACTTTCTTTATTAACTTTACCCCTTTTCAAAATTAATTTCCACCAGTTTCATTTGCATTTTTCCTTTCATTTAGATGTAACCCTTTCCTCCCTCTTTACCGACAAATTGACTTCGGTGACGATTGATTTTCCCAAATTTCCATTAGGTACACGCGGTTTAATTTTTCACTGTCATTAAGGTCGATAAGTGAGGGGGAGGTTACACGTGGCGACCTGGTGACAGGACAATCTTCAGATTTGAGGTCGTCTGGACACGAATTTTGCATTGTGCAAATCTCGTAACAAAGTACTGGTTACGAAATGGTCGATACGTCAGCGAGAATATTAGTGTGAGGAATCCTAATTAGATTTGAGATTTGGCATTTATATTGAAAATTATTAAAATGAGTGAAGGCAACAATTGACAAAATTTGGTAGACTTGGATACGGAACAATCGGTCGAACAGTGGGAAACGCGCACCGCGGTACCCATTGTTGAGGGGCAGGCGGCTAGCATGAAAGACGCGACCGCCGAAACGCAATAAAGAGCAGAAATGGAATTCCAAACTTTAGAAAATGTTTCGGAATCGGAAGTGAAAGTCAAATCTGAATCCCTTGATGACGAATACGGGGGGACAATTAAAGAGGAAGCCGCTACGGAAGTAAAACTGGTAGTTTCCGGGAATTTAACTGATTTATGGAATGTTTTTATTAGTGAAATCAAGAGTCAATCGGCAGAAATTAAAGCTCTGTCTGCCAAGTAAGAAGCTCAGGCTGCCAAGCAAGAAGCTCAGTCTGAAAAAATTGAACGAAAGCTAGACAATCAGAACAAAGCTATTAATGTTGTTAACAACAACGTTGGAGTTGTTAACACAAAAGTTGATAAAATCAAAGAAGATATTGTTGTGATTAATACCGAAATCGGTAATCTTAAACAGGAAATGATAGGCGTTCAGGCGGAAATTGCGAGCATAAATACTCGTTTTTATTCCGAAATTAGCAGAATCGAGAAAAGTGTAGGAGAAGCAGTTGCTCCGACCATCGAGAATAAGGTGCCGGAACAAATTCAATTAGTGAAAAAAGACCATCAAAAGAAGGTGGAACCTTTAAAGGCTTTAGTATCCGAAGTGGATACCAAAGTGACGAAGCAGGCTAATACCTGCGAAGAGAAAAAAAGGGAAGTAGAAACGCTTGCGACAACCACTTGCCAAGTAATTAGGAGAGTGTCGGAATTAGAAAAGAAACTTGACGAAAAACGGAGCTATGTGCCAATCTGTGCACATAGTTCGGAATTGTTGACGAAAGAGGAGCGGTTCGACCCCTTGAAAAAAAGGCGGTATACACGCGACGGATTTCATTAAAAATTGTGAAAGAGTTTTACCCAGATCATGGACTAATGAGAGAAAAATTAATGCGGTTATTGATGTGTTGGCTGGTGATGCCAAGCGTTGGGACTTAAACCTCAACATTACGAACCTGACTTTTGACGAGTTTAAAAATTTGTTTCTGGCTGAATACTGGTCAGAGCAATAACAGCAAAGGGTCTGGCGCGAATTTGTGGTATCGAGGCCTTTCGATGCGAATTCGCGCGGCTCGATGAAGGAGTTTTGTGAGGGCTGGATCCGCAAGTTGGAATATTTGCGTGATCGCCGCACGGAATCCGAAATAGTCTGGGAACTCTACAAGAAGCTTCCAAATGATACAAAACGCTACGTAGGAAGCAATTACAAGACAATCAATGATTTCCTGGAAAGAGCTGAGGACGAGGACAATTGGCGCAATAATCGCGACAGTGGTAGAGGCCGTGGTAACAACAACGGGAACCACAACAATGATAACCATGGGAATAATGCATACCGCAACCATGGCAGCAATAACAATAGTGGTTCGAGCCGTAATGACAATCGGTACAATGCAAATAATAACAGGAATGACGGAAACCAGTATCATACTAGCGTGATACGGGCTTCGCAGAATAGTAATAACGCCAGAGGGTGTGATCAGCCGCCTCAGCAGCACCCGGGGAGCGTATCTGCTGGGACGAGACAGGGAAACCATTAGCCGCGCCGGTGAGGGGCACACCGGGCGTGGAGAAATTTTGGGGGCCCAATAACAAGAGAAAACCCAGGTGTCGTCGTTATGAAAATTCCGTATGGAATAATCAACGGCGGGAGAGTGTGCCAGTGTTAAGAGAAAGGAGTGCGCCCACAAGTAGTAGATCAGCTGTATACACGGCAGTAGAAAGTACATTCACTGTCAGTGAGAACAATTTAAGTAGTGTTCCGCAAATCGATTATGAAGTGGCAGCTGTAATACCCACAGCGGAACTGGAGATTGAGTTTAAGAATGATTCGCAAGTGTTGAGAGAAGATCAGATGTCGGATAAAACGTCCGTCATCGAGCGAGGGGATGCAGAGAGGGACGAGGTCTGGTTAAGGCAGTTCGGTCGCTTATACGACGAACTAAGAGATTATAGGGGCTTGTATGAGAGAAGTGTTTATGGGGAGCGGGTGCAGGATTTTCCGCGTCTCGTCCCGCAGGAAGATAGTGTTTGTGAAATGATAGAAAGTTCTGGCCCTAACCGGCAGACTTTACTAGAAACAGTTGATGCTAATGGGGAGCACGAGCAAGATTCGTCGTGTTTCGTCCCGCAGGAGTTAGATGTTGAAGTAGTAACGGAAAGTTCTGGCCCTAACCGGCAGACCTTACCGAAAGTTGTAGTGGTAGAAGCAGCCGACCCATCCGACGCAAACCTCCAGTTTAAACATTGCGAGAGTATTAAGGAGAAAGATTACGAAAATTTTAGTGATAGCCAGACACGATTGGTAGAAAAGCACGTAGATTACAGCGTGTATGAGGTTAGAGCTGACGTTATACGGTCAGACGGTAGCAGTGTGGGTTGCGCAGATCCAGAGGAAGTAATTGCAGATACTACTGGGCACATTCCTCCAGGTAGATTGGCAGATGAGATCAATCTGACCAAAGTGGAATCAACGAAGGTGACAATTAGTGAATTGATAGCAAAGCAACACTCACTAGTTGACGAGTTACAGGAAAAGGTTTCGGTATTGGAGGCGAAGCTACAGACTAATCCTCAGGACAAAAGTGTTGAAATTAAAACTGTATGTGAACAGAGGCTGAAAAAGCCGCCAGATAAGCCGGTTTTAGGATCAAAGCCGGATGGTTTTTTCTGGAATGACCTGGATATAGACGAGGATTTACTGTGGGAAAATGAAGAAACAGTCGAAGACAAGTGTAGGCAGATAGTAGTGTCTCTTAATATGCACGACCTACAACTAAACGTGTTGGTTGACACCGGTGCAGAACTGAGTGCTGTATGTGGGAAAATATTTGAGTTACTGAAAGACAGACCTGGCATCGTAGTTATGCCAGTAACAGGAGTGAAAATTATCGGTGCTACTGGGAAGGCCAGTAAAACGGTCACAAAACAGACTTTTGTCAACTTCGAGTTATGTGGGGCACGATTTGAACAAGAGTTTGTCGTCGTGCCAGACTTAACTACGGAAGTAATTATCGGGTTAGATTGGCTATTAAAGTACCGTGCAGTGATTAATTGCGAAAGCAAAACTTTGACATGTACGTCACAAGATAAAACAATAGTAGTTAGCTTTGACGAGGCAGGAGACGGTGTGCATAGGCAATACCAGCCTATACACATTGTTAACTGGCCGGATGGTATTGATGTAGGTATGAATTTGAACTACTGTAATGTGAGGAATCTCGGCATTGACAATAGTGTAGAAAGTGAATTGGAAAGTATTGTAGACGGTGTGTCAAACGTAACACACGAACAAATACGAGGCCTGTATGAAGTGATAATGAGGAATAAGAGTGTGTTTTCAGACAAACCGGGACTTGTGGAAGGATATAAATGCAAGTTGCATGTAATTCCGCACGAACCATTCTTCGTGAGACCGTATGCTATACCGCTGTCCAAAAAGGAAGCGGTGCAACGGGAGATAGATAAGATGATCGAATGGGAAGTGATTGAAAGAAGTACGAGTCCACACAATAACGGTTTGATCATTGTAGCAAAACGGGATGGTAGTGTGCGTATTGTGATTGACGCACGCACGTTGAATAGGGTCGTTCAACGCGAAACAGACAGACCAGAGAGTATGGAGGAGATTTTGCAACGTTTTCATGACGTTAAGTTCATGACTAGCCTCTATCTGATGGCTAGTTACTGGCAAATAGAGCTCGAAGAAGAATCTAGGCCATACACCGCCTTCTTGTTCGCGGGCAGGTGTTATCAGTATAGAGTACTGCCGTTTGGACTTAATATATCTGTGTCCGTATTCATCAGGGCCATAGATAAAGTGCTAGGACCGGCTTTGAGTTCAAGATTAACTGTATATGTTGACGACCTATTGTTGGCCAATGCCACTTGGCATGACCATTGTGACCTGTTAGATGAAGTTTTTAGAGCATTGCGCCATGGGGGAATGACTCTAAAGCTAAAGAAATGCGAATTTGTGAAGCAGGAACTGAAATTTTTAGGGCATGTAATTACCACTGCTGGTATTACGAAAGACCCAGAGAAACAAGAGGCAATAAGGAATTGTCCTCCACCCAAGTCTAGGAAACAGTTAAAAAGTTTTCTAGGGCTCACAGGATTTTACCGTAAATTTGTAAAAGGACAAGTGTTTAATGATGAAAATTTGAATAACCTCTTACGCCAAAATGTTCCGTTTGTGTGGACTGACGGGTGTCAGGCCGCTTTCGAGAGATTAAAAGACGAGTTGTTAAGATGTAACATACTATTTCATCCTGATTTATCGCTACCCTTCCATCTGGTAACGGATTCGTCGAATTACGGGGTGGGAGTAGAACTGTTCCAAGAAGTTGGTAAAGGAGAGGATAAGGAACACCGGACGATAGCGTTCGGGAGTCGAACTTTATCAAAAAGTGAGCGAAACTACACGATTTCTGAGAAAGAGTGTCTCGCTATCGTGTGGGGATTCAAAAAGTTCAAGGGTTACCTATGGGACACGGACCATAAGGCGCTCACTTATCTGAAGGATTGTAAACTACTTCACGAAAGACTGACTAGGTGGTCGCAGTATTTACAGCAATTTAACTATGACATCTGTTACGTGAAAGGGACCGACAATTGCGTAGCGGATGCGCTGTCGCGGTTGCCCGAGTCTAATCAAGATATATTGAAAGATGAGTCAGATGGAGCGGTCAGATTATACTATTTTAAAGAAGTTGAGTGACGCAAATTAATAGTGAACATCTGTAAGAATCTACGTCGTCATCAGAACGAGGATGGTTGTTTAAATATGGTGAAAAGCCGATATGACGAAAGGAGTCCAAAAGGAGAGAAATTAAGGAAGTATTACAAGATATACGATCATATCTTGTACATGCGTAAGGATGAAGATACGAGGGCCGTTCAGAAAGTAACCTCCGGTTGATTTAAAAAAATACACCAAGTTAAATAAAAATATTTTAATATATACATCTTACAACTACATCTTTGCACTATTTTTCTACATAGTCTCCATAGCGATTGAGGCACTTATCGTATCTCTTCACAAGCTTTGAAATTCCTTCTGCATAAAAATCACCCACTTGTGCCTGGAGCAAGCCTGTGACCGCATCATTGAGCTCTTCGTCGTCATCAAACCGCTGTGACCCGAGCCATTTCTTCAAATGCATGAAGATGTGATAATCACTTGGCGCCAGGTCTGGGCTGTAAGGTGGATGGTTGATAACGTCCCACTTGAAGGACTCAAGAAGGGCCGTTGTTCTGCGAGCAGAGTGAGGACGGGCGTTATCGTGCAAAAAAACGATACCAGAAGTCAGCATACCACGGCGTTTGTTCTGTATAGCCCGTCGTAACTTTTTTATTGTTTCACAGTACACGTCTTGATTAATGGTCGTACCACGTTCCATGAATTCAACCAACAACACCCCTTTGGCATCCCAAAACACCGTTGCCATCAGTTTTCTGGCAGAAAAATCTTGCGAGGCTTTTCTTGGTTTGGTAGGCGAATTTGAATGTGCCCACATCTTTGATTGTTCTTTTGTCTCAGGGTTCACGTACTTAATCCAGGTTTCGTCACCGGTCGCGATTCTGTTTAACAATGGTTCTCCTTCGTCCTCATAACGTGACAGAAAGTCTAATGCAGAAGCCATTCTTTGAGTTTTGTGGTGGTCGGTAAGAATTTTGGGCACCCATCGTGCACAGAACTTACGGTAACCCAACCTCACTGTCACTATCTCGTACAAGAGAGTCTTAGAAATCTGTGGCAAACCAGTAGACAACTCCGACATTGAGAAACGTCGATTTTCACGAACTTTTGCATCAACTGTCTGAACGAGTTCGTCAGTCACCAATGATGGTCTACCACTCCTCTCTTCATTATGAACGTTTTCTCGTCCACTTTTAAATACCGAGCGAGGTGGCGCAGTGGTTAGCACACTGGACTCGCATTCGGGAGGACGACGGTTCAATCCCGCGTCCGGCCATCCTGATTTAGGTTTTCCGTGATTTCCCTAAATCGCTCCAGGCAAATGCCGGGATGGTTCCCCTGAAAGGGCACGGCCGACTTCCTTCCCTAATCCGATGAGACCGATGACCTCGCTGTTTGGTCTCTTCCCCCAAAAACCAACCAACCAACCAACTTTTAAATAAACGTACCCATTCACGGACAACTCCTTCACTCATAACTCTTGGTCCATACACGGCACAAAGCTCACGATGAATAGCTGCTGCAGAATATCCTTTGGCTGTAAAAAACCTTATGACAGCACGCACTTCACATTTGGCGGGGTTTTCTATTGCAGCACACATTTCAAACTGCCACAAAAACTAAACTAGCGCAGGTACGACGTTCACTCGACCACGGCTTGATGCCGACTGACCTGTTGAGTGCGTGAACGCACAGATGGCGTCGCTACTCCCACCACAACCCCCACTGTGACCAATCGGAGGTTACTTTCTGAACCGCCCTCGTTGTAATATTTGGCGGGTATGCTGGCGCACCAAATACGTCACGGAAATAATAGACTACTACCATTTGGCGTATGGTCACTGTGGACCAAAGAAATGTACGGAAAAGCTGAGCGAAGTAGTGTATTTTAAGAAATGTTAAAACGCGTTACTGATAGAGTGAAAACTTGCGATTTATGTCAGAAGGCGAAGGTTACCAACTGTACGAGTCGTGGTCCTATGCAAAGTATAAGGCCTAACGACGCCTTTGAATTACTGTGCGTGGACTTGTACGGACCTTTGCCCAAGTCATCAGGAAACTTTGCCTACATTTTAGTAGTGCTAGAAGCTTTTCCAAATTCATCAAACTATACCCTATTAGGAAAGCTACAGCCAAAGTGGTCTATAGCAAGCTTGTGAACGATTATTTTGTTCATATTGGTAAGCCCAAGGCGATTCTATCAGACAATGGGGCACAATTTACTTCTAAGTTGTGGAATGAAGGCATGGGAAATAATGGGGTCGAGGTGATCCATATTTCAGCTTATTGTCCGGCTGGGAATCCCGCTGAGAGATATATGCGCGAGCTGGGCCTACTTTGCCGTACCTATTGCCATCACAACCATAGGGCATGGGGCAAATATGTAGCAGTATTTGAGAGAATTATGAACACCTTGAGACATGAATCTACGGGATTTTCTCCAGAGGAAATCCTGTTGGATGACAGAAGTAAAAGTTTAGTGGAAGAGATAATCAACTCCCCTCCACGGATTGACATTAGTATTGGTGTGAAAAAAGATCGTTTGCGAGAAGTAATGAAGCTAAAAGCCGATGCTCGCGTACGTCGTCATGACGCTAAAGCGCGTCTTGCTAAGTTTGCAATTGGGAACTTAGTACTTGTAAAAGCTCATGAGAAATCGAGCGAGATAGACAATGAAATCTCGAAATTTAAGTTTGTTTATAATGGACCATATAAAGTCATTGGTATACCTCACACAAACGCTTATTGCTTAGAGTATCCAAGCTCTGGAAAACTATTAGGTATACGGAACATTGTAGACTTGAAATTGTACCAACCTAGGATTGATTAATACCACAGAATGGGTAATTTGTACAGTATGTAAATATAGAGTGTAAGATTTAAGGTTTGCTAGATTGCTATGCTTTTGCCTGACCAAGAGGACATTAAAGACGTTGTAATTAACAAGTAATTAAATTTTACTAAATGATTTAAGAGAGAGTGATTATTAATCAATCGAAAAATCCAAGCTGCTAGTTTGAGTTTTCTGCTGAGTCACAGTAGATTAAGGAATGTAAATATGGTTTTGTAACTAGCTGTAAGATTTCATGAATTGTGTGTTTTACTAGTCATTGCCGATGTACTTAGACGCTGTTTTAAGTTTCAGGCTAGTACATGCGTGTGATGGTGGACAGTGTTGAGTTATCCACTGTGATAGTGTTAATGGACTCCTTGAGATTACTCGGGAGTGAGTTTTTCCGAAAGAATTCAGTGAAACGGACGTTCTGGAAATGCCGTTACACAGCCAAGTGAGATCAAGCGTGCCACACAGGCGGGCGCAACAATACTGGCGAGGCGGAGCCGCTGTCGGCTGTTGTGCCGCTGTCGGCATACTTTGTACTTGCGGTTACGGAAGGCGGAGTTGTTTTTCTTCCCGGACAGCTGATGTGAAAGAATTCTGTTGTCAATATTTATGTTTTTGTCGATCTGCTGTATATTATTTTCTTGTTTAGCGTTAAGTGGACTCTCATGACGAGAATATTAATTATGAAAAGGCTATATAAAATACGTATTCTATGTAATTAATTATTAATTTGCGTATTTTGATATACCTGTTTTTTATGACCATGTACCCTGATTAATTTTGTAAATAGTAGTACATTTCTTGATACTGTTAAGAATTTTGATTTTTTGAATAACTACACCGTTTTCTATGTTTTCTATGAATTTTAATATGTTGTCAACCTGTTTTCTTTTGTGTAAGATGACAGAGTGGAATAAGATTAGGAGTGTCTCCACTCAATTATTATGGTCTAAAAATTGGTTTATGGTTAATTAGACGAATGCTAAATTTTGTTGATGTTTTGAGCATATGCATTTCCGCTGTTTCTTTTTTGGGACATTTTCTCAGTCTGTTTAGGTTACACGAACATCCTCAGACAATGTTGGGCACGTGTAACGCCGGAAATGCATATCCTCGTATTTCCACCTATTGTACTATAATTTTTTTTCCTTATTTTGTTACCAGAATATATGACGTTTCTGTGTCTATACATATTGTAATTGTTTTACTATTTGTATATATATGCATTTATGTCGATGTATAATTGGTTTGTTGTGTAAAGATTATTTGTATTTTTACGCTGGGTCTGGCCTAGGGGAACTATGCTATCGAACCATTACATCGATAGGTCGTGTGGAGAACCAAAGTGTTTAGGATCTTTGGTAGTGTTAACTCTGCCGCGTGGAGCGCGGGCAGAGTAGAGAGAGAGTCTGGCTGGGGTGGTGCAGTGGAGCAGGTGTGTTGTGTGAAGCTCCTGCTAGTTGCCGCGCTTTCGGGGTTTGGCAGCATGTAATTGCGCTCGACTTGCGATGATAGTTTCTGACATGGTGTCGCGGACGGGAAGCATTAGCTGGCACACATCAAGAGCCCGTTTCGTCTGGTGACTGTGTCGAGAAGAAGGCGCGCCAACATCCAGCTTCTGCAACAGCGACGGCAGACAATGAGTGACTGTCGCCACCTCCTCGATCGACGGCTTCAAACCTTCAATCAGCCAACAAGGAAGACTGGAAGCACGTAAAGTTTTAGAATTGTATGGCAGACCTCAGCTTTTCAAACTTTTAAAATTGTTTCATCACAAAATTACAGCAACTTAGCATGAACCTTTGTTGCTCATTGTCCCAATTGCATTGCCAAGCAGGGTCCCTTCCTTTTCCGAAATGAGCCCGAGTGTCGTTGAAATTCAAACGCCAGCATCATTCGATTTCACTGCTTTAATTTCAAAGTTCAGTTAAGGTATTCATAGCTGGCTACAATATTTAGATTGCACAAGCACAAATTAAAGAGTGTGAGTTTTGTTACCGTATTTTAGTTACCTGTGACTGCAGCTCAGCTTGGTACGTATTAAATTTTACTATTGTTAATTGTTCAGAATCATTTAATTCAAGTTCAAAGTTAAATTTCTTATTTCTAAATTGCGTAGATTCAAGTAGCTTTTGAAATGATTGTTGAGGTAGTCCAAGACTAACCGTATTTTACTGAATTTCGATGTGCTTCAGAAAGAAAGCTCACTATTAACTTCAGTCACTAAATTAACTTTCGATTTTCCGGCTTTATTAATTATTTTGCTAAATTAAGTCAGAGTGTAGCGAAATTTATTACTTCTGACAAACTTTCAGTTTTCACACTACACGTGTCAACCTTCAGATGCCACGCTTCTAGTGCTAATTATATGTGTAATAACCTTTCTTTTTTCAGTTAATATAGTAATTGTCCTTAGGACTGGCGACCGTAATTTCCCCCAAATCTCAAATATCTAATTACCGCTAGTTAATTGTTAACGTAACGGCCGCACATTTACTTTCTTTATTAACTTTACCCCTTTTCAAAATTAATTTCCACCAGTTTCATTTGCATTTTTCCTTTCATTTAGATGTAACCCTTTCCTCCCTCTTTACCGACAAATTGACTTCGGTGACGATTGCTTTTCCCAAATTTCCATTAGGTACACGCGGTTTAATTTTTCACTGTCATTAAGGTCTATCAGTGAGGGGGAGGTTACGTGCTCCTGCTATGATACAAAACTGCACTCCAGACGGCAACTCCAGGTGTACGTCCACGGTTTCTAACACACAGACAGGTTGATTGCATGCCCTCAAATGGCCACCGTCTAATCAACACACAGCCGTAACTGGCACCGAAGCAGAACCAGTTTTCATCAGAAAACACAACAGACCTCCATTCTGCCCTTCAATGAGCTCTCGCTTGACACCACTGAATTCGCTAACGTCAGTGGTTTTGGGCCAGTGGAATACAAACTACAGGGTGTATGGCTCGGAGCTGTCCTTGAAGTAACTGACTTATGGGAGTTCGTTGTGCCACTGGGGTGCCAACTCCTTCACTGACTGCTGCTGCAGATTCATTACTATTCGCCTGGGCCATCCGCCAAACACGATGGTCTTCCCTCTCGGTAGTGCCACGTGGCCGTCCGGAGCCCGGTCTTCTTGCGACCGTACATTCCCCTGACCACTGCTATTACGAATCATGTACGGCGGCTACATTCCTGTCAAGCCTTTTGTAGTATCGCAAAAGGAACATCCAGCTCCTCGTATTTCAATTACACGACCTTGTTCAAACACAGTGAGGCGTTGATAATAGCGTCGCCTTAAAGGCATTCTGGACTAACATTAACTCACGACGTCCAAACTCAAAGGTAACTAACGCTCAAGACAGTTTCAGCGTGTGTCTGAAGCAAGCCTGCTTTGCACCCTTATAGTGGCGCTACTAGTGCCACTCTTATGCAACTGGCGCGAAATTTGAATAGACATCACCTTTCAGATGTAGAAACAGACCTACCAACTTTCATGAGTGGGTACATTCCAAAAGGCGATTTCTCCTCACGATGCGACAAGCTTACAAAATATACTTACACCTAAATACACTAGTATATGATTGTTCGACCATCTTCCGAGCATATTTTTAAAAATATCAATCAGAAACTACGTCATTCTTTTATGAAAGAGTGTGGTAAATATTATTTTTAAGTCAATTTTAAAGTAAAAATCTACCTTGGCTTCTGAAGAGACACAGTTTTCTGTGCAGAGGCAGACGGTGGGCAGTGTCCACGCCTTTCATGTATAGTAATCTGGCACGCCAACTCACGGTACAGACATATATAAGCCCAGACATTCGAAGGTTCGTTAAAGTTGGAGTAACCATGTTGTGTCTGTTCCACAAGATCTGAAGCTAAGTCATTTTAAAATTTTAAAAACTTTGAGGAATCCAGGTTTCAGAGCAGGCAGACACGTCAGCTGCGCGGTAAACATTAGATTACAAAACCACACCACAGTTTAAAAGTCTTAAATGATGTACGTCTTTTTCAACAAAGGGAAGTTGAAAATAGTATCTGAATGATTAAAAAAAACACTGATTTATCAGTGGAAACTCTGAAAACAGGTTCTTCTGATCACTTCTCCAGACACTTAGTTGTTAGTTATAACTGATGTATGGTTTCTGGAAGGCGGGAAGAAGAGCACAAATTAAAAGGACTGTCCACTAAAATGGAGCACTGAAAGGAGTATTTGCTGCGAAAATTTTTCTATCTATAAATTAAAGTCAGGTTTGCAGATAAAATTTTACCTTGAGAGACACATTTCCCTACATAAAACGGTCTTATGGGACGTTATCGACGTGATACCTTAACTAACATAGGAAATGGAATGACCATAATAAGACAGGAAAGGATATACGGAAGCCCCAGGTCTGAATTTGTTCGCGGGTTTTATGCCTCCTAGTAGATTCGTGGGCCTTCTTACAATATATGACAAAACCTATTAGCTGATGCCAACGCTGGAAAGCAGGTTAAATGCACCAGCATCTTCGTAGATCACATTCGTTATATGGTCCACCCGTTCATGAACGACCTCACGATGTTCAAACAGTGTCGAATTGCAGCAGAAAAAATCTGAAGACTTATAAAGTGCTCTACGAATTAATGTTTGAAATTTCTATTACAACGTACAGTTAGCATAACAGAGAATGACCGTATTAAAGTTGATAAATAAAATAAAAGAACATGAGCTACACTACTGGCCATTAAAATTGCTAACCACGAAGATGACGTGCTACAGACGTGAAATTTAACCGACAGGAAGAAGATGCTGTGATATGCAAATGATTAGCTTTTCAGAGCATTCACACAAGGTTGGCGCCTGTGGCGACACCTACAACGTGCTGACATGAGGAAAGTTTCCAACCGATTTCTCATACACAAACAGCAGTTGGCCGGCGTTGCCTGCTGAAACGTTGATGTGATGCCTCGTGTAAGGAGGATAAATGCGTACCATCACGTTTCTGACTTTGATAAAGGTCGGATTGTAGCCTATCGCGATTGCGGTTTATCGTATCGCGACACTGCTGCTCGCTTTGGTAGAGATCCAATGACTGTTAGCAGAATATGGAATCGGTGGGTTCAGGGGGGTAATACGGAACTCCTTGGTGGATCCCAACGGCCTCGTATCACTAGCAGTCGAGATGACAGGCATCTTATCCGCATGGCTGTAACGGATCGTGCAGCCACGTCTCGATCCCTGAGTCAACAGACGGGGACGTTTGCAAGACAACAACTATCTGCACGAAAAAACTGCTTTACCTCAGTTAGGCCTTACACCGTTTTGTAGATTGACCTCTCAGTGGCTTCGTACACATTATAATTAAGAATATAATGCTTCTAAAGAACTTTAGCTATGTTTTTGTTCGTGTGAATTAAGTTATACGTAAATAAAATCTGTTTCTCTGCCCTGAATTCTATTCGTAGCCATCGTCGTTTCAGTATTTCTGTAGTGTTAGCAGTTAGCCAACACTACGCACACTACTTGGTTGAGGATGCCGATATGCACGCGTCAACTCACGCAGGCTGGCGAGAGGTCTGAAACAGGATACGTAATGAATGCTATAAAGAAAAGTACGTAGCTGCTGGAATACTTAACTTTAATCCATCCTTGTTGTACATCGCTCTTGACGATACAAGTGTGACTCTGTAGATACATGCAATGTAATGCTAATGGCGCCTTGCTAGGTCGTAGCCACTGACTTAGCTGAAGGCTATTCTAACTATCGGCTCGGCCAAGGAGCGAGGCTTCGTCAGTGTAGTCGCTAGCAAAGTCGTCCGTACAACTGGGGCGAGTGGTAGTCCGTATCTCGAGACCTTCCATGCGGTGGCGCTCGGTCTGCGATCACTGACAGTGGCGACACGCGGATCCGACATGTACTAATGGACCGCGGCCGATTTAAAGCTACCACCTAGCAAGTGTGGTGTCTGGCGGTGACACCACAATTTCATCATATGAAAAATTAGTCCAAACCTAGTCGCTTGCAGCAGCATGGATTATCAGCTCGGAGACCATGGCTGCGGTTACTCTTGACGCTGCAATGGTGTACTCAACGACGAACCTGGGTACACGAATGGCAAAACGTCATTTTTTCGGATGAATCCAGGTTCTGTTAACAGCATAATGATGGTCGCATCCGTGTTTGGCGACATCGCGGTGAACGCACGTTGGAAGCGTGTATTCGTCATCGCCATACTGGCGTATCACACGGCGTGATGGTATGGGGTGCCATTGGTTACACGTCTCGGTCACCTCTTGTTCGCATTGACGGCACTTTGAACAGTGGACGTTACATTTCAGATGTGTTACGACCCGTGGCTCTACCCTTCATTCGATCCCTGCGAAACCCTACATTTCAGCAGGATAATGCACGACCGCATGTTGCACGTCCTGTACGGGCTTTTCTGGATACAGAAAATGTTCGGCTGCTGCCCTGGCCAGCACATTCTCCAGATCTCTCACCAATTGAAAACGTCTGGTCAATGGTGGCCGAGCAACTGGCTCGTCACAATACGCCAGTCACTACTGTTGATGAACTGTGGTATCGTGCTGAAGCTGCATGGGCAGCTGTACCCGTAGACGCCATCCAAGCTCTGTTTGACTCAATGCCCACGCGTATCAAGACCGTTATTACGGCCAGTGGTCGTTGTTCTGGGTACTGATTTCTCAAGATCTATGCAGCCAAATTGCGTGAAAATTTAATCACATGTCAGTTCTAGTATGATATATTTATCCAATGAATACCCGTTTATCATCTGCATTTCTTCTTGGTGTAGCAATTTTAATGACCAGTAGTGTATTTACAGTACCTGCGTGTTAAAAATTCCATTACTGCAGTAAAGCGACACATATTACGTTCTATTTCTCACCCAAATGTTAGTTATCGAATGCAATGAAACTTTTATCTGGGCCTGTTGGTGTCCTGACTTTCACCATTTCGCGAGCACACATTATGACACAAAAGCTGTATAAAATTGTCCCCTACAAAATACTTCACACAGAAACAAATAAAAACTAAGAACACAAATTTTGTAAAGCACTTCTCATAAAAATTTAATTCAACTGAGTACAAGTCTTTGCAACGCCGATCCACAACGCTGATATTCTCACAGTGCAGTAATATCACACCAATGAGATACTGTTGTAACACCAAGAGGAAAGAAGCACATTCACTTTTACATTCGCGTCAGCACAGTAACAGTGTATGCAAATGCTCCGCATTGTATTACTTCGTACATTAATCGTAAATAACTAGAAATAACTAGAAAAAAGCCATTTACGGAAGTGGAATGTAGCGGTGGGAAAATATCGTGTTCTACTGTACCAGTTGCCAGGGGCGAAGCAACGTAATTATTCTTCATACAGTTTTGATGCAGTAAATATGTGAATAGGTTTGGACTAAATTTTCGTATGATGAAATACTGAAACGACGATGGCTATGAATAGAATTCAGGGCAGAGAAACAGATTTTATTTCCGTATAACTTAGTCCACACGAACAAAAACATAGCTAAAGTTCTTTAGAAGCATTATATTCTCAATTATAATGTGTACGAAGCCATTGAGAGGTCAATCTACAAAACGGTGTAAGGCCTAACTGAGGTATAGCAGTTATTCAGCGCGTTACCATACCATTGATTTGACGCGTAGAAGGAGGTTTCCAGTGGTTCAGACTTCGACTATGGGCAAATCTAGACTAGCTTAAACGCGCTACGTGTCTTCGAATAACGGTATGTGCGTCTGCTCCACACATATGGTTCTCTTGATATTGCCCATTTACAAATGCTCAGCACTCCGCCACACGGCCGCACACATTCCACGCTGTCCACATTCCTACAGCAGCGTGACTGTCATGCAATGAACACGTATTTCAAAAGTGCCCTGCTGACCCTCTCAAAATAACCGTTGTTTACAAACGTTTTTCACTATAACAATTTTCAAGAATAAGATGACAAATGCTTCATTTGTATACACATTACAGAAAATATGAATACAAAAAATTTACAAAAACTAACACTTTCGTACTATATGGAAATGAAGTTCCATGCTTCTTGACAGCGCGTAGGGAACGACGCGGGAGACCCGCACCGCCGTACTAGGCAAGGTCCTAAAGAAGGTGGTTTGCCGTTGCCTTCCTCCGACCGTAATGGGATAAATGTGATGATGAAGACGACACAAACCGATCTCGGAACCTCATGCTCGGGAAGAGAGAACGCTACCGCGAGACCACAAGCGCCGGGCACGTATTGTATAAACGAGTTAAATAATCGGTCTGAAGACCACATGGTTGCCATGTAGCTTCTAAGCGCAGCTAATGCTGCAAACATAGTTCGAAAAAGAAATATCTACGTGTGTTTCGCCGCGGAGGATTATCCGAGCGGTCTCAGGCGCTGCAGTTATGGACTGTGAGGCTGGTCCCGGCGGAGGTTCGAGTCCTCCCTCGGGCATGTGTGTGTGTGTCTGTCCTTAGGATAATTTAGGTGAAGTAGTGTGTAAGCTTAGGGACTGATGACCTTAGTAGTTAAGTCCCATAAGATTTCACACACATTTGGACATTTTTTACGTGAGTATCCTTCGTATTCAAGCCCATAGGATATCGAATTCGCTTTGGTGAACACACATTACCTTTTTTCTTACAGTGCTTGTTCTGTCCAACGTTTCCAGATTTGAAAGTTACCACTGGAACCTAGTTCTTCCGCTTTCCAGTGAACATCATCACTGAGGGCGGAAGAAATCGAGTGAATGAAAGTGGAGATCGACTTCTTAGCAGCAATGAGCTGCGTGTTATCCGGAAGTTCAGAGGACCAGAGGCTCTCAAGAGCTCTAAGAGGAGGCAAATGACTACAGAGCCCCATAGCAAAATGGGTGCGTAGAAACCCCGGAAGAGAAGGAAATGATGTGGGAGCTATGTGAGATTAATGTGAGTCTGTTAATCTGCTGGTTCCTTATTGCGCAAATAGAGGGAACACACCGTCAACCTATAATGCACATGCATCGATTCATCGGCTACTTTTAACTCTTCACAGACAGGTAGAGGTGAGGAGTATGTATCATTAATCTAGAGTAATGAATTTTCGGGAATACATTTTTCTAGGTAACATACATAAGTCATCGACGTTGCAAGACCGCAGATAAATGTAAGCGCAAGATAAGCCACTGCAAATGTGAAATGCTGGTACATTAATAACCGGCAAACGGACATGCATTGTGTGGTACAGGTCTCGGATGTTAGTTTGTGGGATGGAGTTCCATGCCTTTAGCACTTGGTCGGCCAGTACAGGGACAATTAATGCTGCTTGTGCAAGACGCTGGAGATGCTGTCCGGTGATGTCCCTAATGTGCTCGACTGGAGACAGATCTGGTAATCGAGCAGACCAAGGCAACATGTCAACACGTTGTAGAGCTTGTTGAGTTACAACAGAGGTATATGGACAAGCACTGTTCTGTTGGAAAAAACTCTCTGGGACGCTGTTCATGAATGACAGCAAGACAGGTCGAATCACCGGATTGACGTGCAAATTTGCAGTCAGGGCGCGTGGGATAACGACGAGAGTGTTCCTGCTGTCGTAGGAAATTGCACCATAGACCATAACTCCAGGTGTTCTTCTAACCAACAAATGGCCATCATCGGCACCGAGGAAGAACCAGCTTTCATTAGAAAACGCATCAGACCCTTACCCTGGCATAAAATGAGGTCTTACTTGACACCTCTGAAGTCGCGAATGGCGGTGGCTTGGGGTCAATGGAATGCGCGGTAGAGGACATCTGTCTCGGAGCTGCCCTTGGAGCAACCGATTTGTAACAGTTCCTTGCGTCAGTATGGTGCAAACTGCTGTTCAGATTTCTGTTGCAGATACAATACGTGGGGCAGTAGCCATACGCCGAACACGATGGTCTTCCCTCTGGGTAGCGCCACGTGGTCCTCCGGAGCCCGGTCATCTTGCGACTGTACATTCTCTTGACCACCACTGCCTTCAGTCATGGACAGTGGCTACATTCCTGCCAAGTCTTTTTGCAATGTGGTGGAACTAACATCCAGCTTCTCGTAGCCCTGTTACACGATTACATTCAAACTCAGCAAGGTGCTGATAATGACGCCTTTGTCACAGAACGGCATTTTTGACTAACATCAACTCAACACGTCCAGTCTGAAAGGTAACTATCGCTCACGACCGTTGCAGCGAATATTTAAAGCAAACCTGATTTTCATCCTCATAATGGTGCGAAAACTGAATAAAGACCATCTTTCAGACGTAGAAACATGCTTACTATCTTTCATTTAGTTGCACAACTCCTCCTCGGTGTTGCAATTTTTTTTCATTAGTGTAGATGTCCCCTGCAGGAAAATTAAAGAGGCGTTTTTATGATAAGAGAAAAAGGTGGATGAATACCAACTGGCAAACCAGTACTATGCAAAGAAATGAAAGCTGAAAGGAATATATAGACAGTCTATAAAAGGGAAACAAACTTGAGGACAGTATAAAAAGAGAAAAGAGGGCCGGCCGATGTGACCGACCGGTTCTAGGCGCTTCAGTCTGGAACCGGGCGACCGCTACGGTCGCAGGTTTGAATCCTGCCTCGGGCATGGATGTGTGTGCTGTCCTTAGGTTAGTTAGGTTTAAGTAGTTCTAAGTCCTAGGGGACTGATGACCTCAGATGTTAAGTCCCATAGTGCTCAGAGCCATTTGAACCATTTTTGAGAAAAGAAGAAGTAGGTGAAGGAGAGATAGAAAATATGATTCTGTAATAAGAATTTGACAGCGTACAGAAACACCTAAGTGAAAACAAGGTCCCTGGAGCGGGAGACATTCCTTCAGAATCTTCGAGATACTTGGAAGAGTCAGCCTTGACAAAAGTATCCTACCTGTTGTGCAAGATCCGAAGGTGTTCTGAAAAGTAATGCCTCTGAATTTTTGATCTGAAAACTCTGAAAGCATCTTAAATAAAACAAACGTTATAAACTTTCTACATCTTTACTCTTCCTGTCTATATATTTGTAGCCCTCTACTTCTAGTGGCCTCCGAACTGCATCGTGTAACATGGCGGCGTGCAGCGTAACTATATCAGTGTGTGAGAAACGGCGTGCTGTTGATGAGTTTCGAATTCGAAGAATTCGTCTATGCGTCGAGCACCAACTCCGTAGCATGACAATGCCAGACCACACAGTGGCGCTGCGACTCCTGCAACAATCCGACGTCTCGGGTTTGTAACACCATAACTCTAGTGCTCTACTGATTTATTTTGCCTTTTGTTTTATTTAATGTTACATCGTTGAGCTTCTGTAAATGTTGTTAGATTGAATCGATAACACAAAACTGTATACTCCTTTCTTTGTAAAAATTTTATTGTCGTGGCTTGATTCTATGCAATGTAGTATATCTGTCATTTAAATTCTTTGTCCCATTTGGAAGGAACAAAACTTACTGTATATAATTGTAATTTCTGTGTGAATAATTTTTTGTAGAAATGTCAATATGTGCAAATGTTCTGTTTTATTTAATGTGTTCGGTTACTGTTATGTAAATTGCTGATCCTCACTTACGGTTCTTAGTTATTCTGTGTATAAGAAGTAGTGTGGTTCCCCTCGGGAACGGAACTGTGTAGCGCGCGCAAATTGTGGTCGGCCTGGGTAGAAAAGGTGGAACAAGAGTCAGTCGCGGACGAGCTACCAAACTGTGCACTGCCATGTTAAAGTTGTATATTGTGCTCGTTCCGAGAGAGGCTTTTTCTGCCACTTTTCAAAGCCTCGGATGGATGGATAAATAGCTGGAATGATTCTGGAATTGGTATCCATCATCGTCACCAAGAAGGGACAGAGTACAGCAATTCTGCCTGCAAATCCACCTACCAACATGCAGTTGCCACCACATTGCGCAGTCAATGTAACGGAATGCTATAATAATGTACAGTGAAGGATCAGCTTATTGGATGTGTTAGTGTGCTCAAATATAAGGTAACTTATACCTGAATTTATGTACCTACTTTGATTTTTCCCTATCACAACACCCTTCAGGTTCCTATCCATTTAAATTATGATTACCGAGTGTCCTAGTTTGTGGAAAAAATGAAAGCCTCAGAACATTAAATAATGTTGTTCGATCTTTGGCAAGAAGGGAGTGTTTAGATTTACTGTGGATTTAATGAAATTGTGGGAGGTAGTAAATGTAGTCTTATGAAAGCCTCCCAGGGATGGAAACAGTCTAATTTAAAGTTTAGTGGAGTTTCAAAGTCTCCTATTTAATCATTTACTTGCAAGTAGAAGACTGTGGTAATAAAGACAATTTGCAGTTTCTTTTAAAGATTAAAAACTCTTAAAACTGGGGCTTATAAAGTTTTGCTTGGTAAATGATCACATTGCTGCCTGTAGTAAATTCTAAAAGGTGAGTCAGTTTCTTGCAATTTTGTCAACATTGTGTTTCACTGTAGTAAAAGTGGAAAACTGCAACAGTAGAAAATTATATGTTCATGATTTCTAAGTGTTTGTCTCTCTTGTGTATTGGAAGTGCATATTAATAGTATAACAGGATCCACAGTTTGTCTATTGTGCTAATGCTAGGTAACAAGTAATGGGAAGACCACTATTTATGAAAACCATAATTTCTTTATTCAAAAGACAGTGAGAAGTAACCTGTTAGTGAATTCCATTTAACTTTCTTTCTAAATAGAATAGTATTTAGTTGAGAGATATTTAACCTGTGACCAGTTCATAAAAAAAGTGAACTTCGTTTATAATTTTATGTCAGCTAGGAAAATATTTGAACAGTAATACTGAACCTATGACCAATTAATGATCCTGCAGTGAATAGTAATAACGTTATAAAGACCATTCAGTTTGAATAAGCACTGAAAGTAATAGTGTGTTTCGTTATTTGTTATATTTCTGCAAATAGTTTGTACTGCTCTAGCTGTTAGGTTCAATCTTACCGTAAACATATGTATGTGTGAGAGTTCATTGCACTCGCGTGTGGCTAAGTATAGGTTGTGTTTGTCCGTTAAAGTTACTCATACCTACTTTCTTAAAAGAGAACATTAATCTTCCTTTTGCCTAGTTAAACTGGCGACCGTTTTCCTTATTCTTTAAACAGTATGGCTAGTCAAAAATATTGTTTGTTACTGTTCAAATATTTACGTAATTCTGACTTTCACTTCCGATAAGCCACTTCCGTTAGGTACAACACGGTCAACATAACCAAATTCCTCTCAGAGGGTAACACTGCTCTGTTGCTTTATACCATAATTGCTTTAAGAAGATAGTTTTATTTCACTACCTGCCTTCAACTTTAAGGTTATGGTATAGCAGTAGCAGACAGGGGTGTTATAGTTTCACTGTCATCGAGTATCCTCCATAGTGTCTCGAGTTGGCCCCATCCGACTTTCACGTGTTTTCAAAACCTAAAGAAAAACTCCAAGGACTTTACTTTGATAGTGATGAAGCAGAGGTGAGTTTTTGGTTCCGTGAACCCTGTCATACACTCTACATTGAAAGTTTCAACAAACTGGTTTCTCGTTGGGAGAAATGTGTTCGACGTCTGGCTGGCTACGCAGAGAAATAAATACATAGAGAAAAAGAAAAAAATACGTAGAATGATTGCGTTATTTAAAAACCTTTGAGAGTTTTCTCATAAAATTTTCGGGGGCATTGCTGCACGCCCTCGTATATGATACAGGGAAACACCTTCAGGCTTCGGGAAGAAAGTAATAATTCCTATTCGAAAGAGGGCAGGAAGCTGACATGCGTGAATACTACCGACCTATCAGTTTAGTGAGTGATGGATGCAAAATATTAATACGAATTATTTACAGAAGATTGGAAAACCTCGTATAAGCCGGCATTGGGGGATATCAGTATGGGTTCCGGAGAAATCTAGGAACTCGTGAGGCAATACTGACCCTATGTCTCATCTTGGATGATAGGTTCAACGAACTATGTTTGCAGCATTTGTAGATTTAGAGAAAGAGTTTGATAGAGTTGACTGGATTACACATTTTGAAATTTTAAAGGTAGCAGGGTTAAAGTACAGGGAGCATACAGAAACTAAACTGCAGTTATAAGAATCTACGATGCTAGTCGATCTGTACATTTAGCAGGCAGTTCAGGAAAGCAAAGGAAAATTTGGAAAAGGAATTAAAATTCAGGGAGAAGAAATAAATGATTTGAGGTTTGCTAACAACGCTGCTATTCTGTCAGAGACAGGAAAGGATTTGGGGAAACCAATTGAACAGAATGGACAGTGCCTTCAAAGGAGGATGTAAGACGAACATCAACGAAAGTAAAACAAGGGTAATGGAATGTGGTCGAATTAAATCGGAGATACTCAGGGAATTACATTAGTAGATGAGACATTAGACGTAATAACTAAGTTCTGCTATTTGGGCAATAAAATGACTGTTGACGGATCAAGTAGAGAGGATATAAGATGCAGACTGGCAATGGCAAGGAAGGCATTTCTGAAAAATACCTAACATAAATTTACGTGTTAGGAAGTATTTTCTCAACGAATTTCTCTTGAATATAGCCTTAGTCTGATGTGAAACGTGGGCGATGTGTGGTTCAAACAAGAAGAGAATAGAAGTTTTGAAATTTGGTGCTCCAGAAGAACGGGAAAGTTACATTGGTAGACTGAATCAAACTGGCGAAAAAAATAAATTTATGGCACAACTTGACTAAAAGCAGGGATTGGTTGGTAGGACAGATCCTGAGGTATCAAGTAATTGGCAACGTTTGGGGTAAAAATTGTAGATGGAGACCTAGACAGGAATACAGTAAGTAGGGTCAGATGGATGTAAGTCGCAGTTACTATTCAGAGATGAAGATGCTTACATGTGATAGACTGGCATGGACAGCTGCATCACGCCAGTCTTCTCAATGAAGACCGTATCAGCAACATCACTCTCTCGCCACTGCGGTGACTGTAACTCTTTAGCTCAGAGGTAACAGATTCCTTAAAATGCGTCTCTTGGAGACATAATAAACACAGGACCTATACTGTGCCATTTGTTACACGTTCTCCACGTAAATTTTCAACAATTTTATATTCATGTCATCCGTAATTCTTCCCTTCATTATTTTGTGACCACAATGAAGCCACTGAGACAGCTGGAGGTTTTCTAGAGGAACGTGGTGATATCCGTGAGCAGACTGTAGAGTCTATTTTTCCCGACAGATCATCATCTTCCCACGTAGTAAGAATCGGAGTAGCACAGTCCGGTGGCTCTGAACCTGGCTTTTGATGCTCTGTAGCCTTAAACTAAATTTTTGTTTCTTTGCATGAATTCACCCCAGCTTCGTTTTATAGGACTTGTACTGAAAGATCTTGCTTCTCCCGCGCTTTTGTTCAATACAGAAACGATATATGTTGCAAATGTAAGAAGTTTCTGAACCCCTTAAATTTTATTGACACAGGGTGTTGAGGTTAATATGTCTACTAATGGTGGTACAAAAAGTATCCAGGTAACAATGAGGAACAGATTTATGCATCAATGATTAATATCACATGAATCGCTTCCTGTAACAGAAGAACAATACTTATGGCACCTGAAGGCTCGTTAGATTGTCATTGAATCTGAGTTCATTAAACACAAACTTTATGAAAGTGAAAATCCCATGTGCACTCAAGTACAGACTGAATGAACAAAGTTTAAGTCCCATAAGGAGCAAAATTGTCTGAGTCCAGTGTGCAGCCATTTGGTAGTTAAACAAAAGTAAATTAACAAACCCACAAGTCGGACAAGACAACAGAGACAGTGTCTTCTTTGGTGAGAAGGCCATGAACATTTTATGTCCGCAGCCGCTAGGGTAGCAAAGTCAGACATGAATGGCAGAAACGTTGTGGAGGTGGTATCTCTGGAATGAGGATTCTATTTGATGGAATCCTAGTGGAATACTTATGGTACTTGAAGGCTGGTTACATCGTCATTGAGTCTGAGTTCATTAAACACAAACTTTATGAAAGTCACTGGTTTGGTAGCTGGCTATGATACAGCCAGGTCTATTTGAGATCAAATATCTTGCGGAAGAGAATAGATTCGTGTTGCGCGGTCTCTAGCGGCACTTGGGAGTTTGCTGGTGATAGGAGCATGGCCGTTTGTCTTCCGGAAAATTGCCCACTGTGTGTTGGCATCTTCGAAGCCCTGATGTGATGTTGGGTGCTGACATTGCAGGCGTTAAGCATCAGTACAGTGGAATTCATTCTGTACTCTTTCCATTCCTCAATATTTTTCGTTCCAGTTAATTTATTTTGTTCTCGAATCCACACTGGAAGATTGCCCAATTAGATTACACTCCTGTTAGCTGACATACATCAGATTTCAGGTTTATGTGCATCTTATCCGTACCTTCCGTACATAGCGTCTACATAGATCCAGCGATTGTGCGTTCACAGGGTTGACACTTGAACCAGCGCCCTGGATATGGGGACGTTATGTGTGTAGGCAAGTCTATGATTGTCAGTACAATAGCAGCTGTTCTTTAGAACTCGTCATTAACCTTCTTCATTGTATTTCTGACATCAGTGACGATTTCTCCATCCAATTCTTCTTTCACATCTTTAACATAAATGTGAATTAGGTCTCTGCACTAGACAACGAACTTCCTGAAGTTGAAAAAAGTGGAAAACATCCGGAATTTATATACCCTCAATGGGCACTTTTTCTCAGTTATTTACTGGTTCCATAGGGTGTGCCACGCACTTGGTATTCTGATAAAGTTTACATCACGTTCCTGAAGTAGGTTTTTCGGGGATCTGTCTAAAGCCCTCTATAACCACTGGGTGTTATTGCTCCTACACTTGATGAATTGGAAACTACATTGTTATAGAGGCCCATCCAGACAGAGCCCTACGTGATGTACATTGCTACGTAACATTAACGTTATACAGGAGGATAAGCGAAGATCACCTACTCTCCATGACATACAGGGATTGACCGTCACGTCTAATGCAGTTCGTTAGAGCGAATACAGCCGTTACAGTTATAGATGGCTGTTTACTTTGTACAAACCCAATGCTCATGAACGTAGGGGTTCGTCAGACCTACGCTTAGCCACCAATAATTAAGTGTCCTGAGCGTCATCCAAGAGGCGCATTTGGCTTACATAGTGCAGTTATAACTATACACTGTGAAAAACGAATAATTATCGATGTAAGTGGTCTCTGGCATCCACAACTGAATATTTCAGTAGAAAAAGGAAAGCTATACACTACTGCGGAACAAATAAGGTATTGGAAGAAGTCGGCAATAATAAGCCAATGTCTTTTTGGTGGAAAGTTCCTATGGGACCAAACTGCTAAAGTCATCGGTCCGTAGGCTTACACACTACGTAATCTACCTTAAGCAAACTTACGCTAAGGGAAACACACACACGCATGCCCGAGGGAGGACTCGAACCTCCGATGGGGGAAGCCGCGCGGACCGTGGCAAGGCGCCCTAGACCGCGCGGCTACCCCGCACGGCCAAGCAAATGTTGTTGTGATCTTCAGCGAGGGCGTGTATTGCACTAACGGTGTTGTATTTTTAATTTCTGTACTCCGTTTTGTCAAACAACTTAAGAACTTAACCTCAGTTAAAAAACAAGGATTTACTAGTATTTGCCAGAACCTTTTCACTGACTTTTTGCGGATCACATTACTAGGTTTCAGTGCATACCTAACACGTGCAATTATTGCATCGCAGACGGTGGGCACGGAAATTTGATTGATATCATAAACATGAATCATAATAGGGAAATCGTAGCAGCGGTGTAAGGTGGATTATAGACGACGCATGAGTGGAGTATTCTCATTTTGCACTTGGCCCTATCATTGTACACTGAAGTGCAAAAGTTAAGGTTGGAAGAAAATTTCGCATGGTGTGTCACTATCAAGTGACATGGCTCGATAAAACTTGGACCATAAATAGAAAGAGCTGCTGCAGTATAGTGCAGAAGGTAACTGAGAGAAAAACACAATGACACGAACGTATATCACAGTTTTATTTAAAAACAATAACTACATTGAGGCCAATGCGATTCATGATGGTCCCCTAGACATTACAAAAGGCGGGACATGGTTCTTAATGGGTATATGATCACCGTGGACGGCAGTGTATGCTCGCCAACGTTCTCCTATACTGGCCACAAGTTTGGTAAGGAGATCTTGTAGTAGGGCGTTCCATTCCTTCACCAGCGCAGTTAACAACTGTTGGCTGGTCGTTGGTGCATGTGGTCGTGCTGCAATGCGGCTCCTCATTGTATCCCACACATTATCCATGGGATTTAAGGCGGGGGAAAGGGCAGGCCTATCCGTTCGAGAAATATCCTCCCGATCCAAGAGCTCCTCTGCCTGCGCTGTTCAATACGGTGGCGCATTGTCATGCATAATAATGAAGTCTTGGCCGAATGCACCTCTGAGAGGACGCTCATGGGGAAGGAATACAGTGTCAGTACACCCATGCCACATTATGCCTCCACACACCACAACTGTCCCGCCAAAATGATCGATTCGGACGATTGTGGACGTACCCGCATCTGGCGAGAGGTCGGAACACGTAATGCACGCAGGAGCATTATCGAATATGATTGCTTCTGTGGTTCAGGTATTATGGCGCGGGGGAGGCATCATGCTGAATGAGCGTCGTGACTTCCAAATTTTTGAACAAGGTGCAATCACTGGTTAGCGTTAAAGTGATACTGTTTCCTTTTCCATGCCCATTTTTTCAGGGATACATTCTGTCTATGCTTCATTACTATGGATGGCAATGCACGACTGCATCGAGCAACACAGGTGGAGGAGCTCTTGGAACAAGAGAATATTTGGCGAATGGTTTTGTTTACCCGTTACCCCGACATAAATCCCGTGGAGTAGGTGTGGCGTGCCTCGGGCAAAGGTATTGCACCACGTTCAAATTCACCAACGACCATCTAGCAGTTGGCACCGCGCTAACACGAGATCTCCTTACCAGATTTGTGGCCAGCTTGGGAGCACTTTGCAGAGCATGCATTGCCTTCAGTGCTGATCACATACCCTGTTAAGAAACGCAGTGTGTTTACACTGTAATGCACCACAAGGGAATTATCCGAATGGGGAGGAAATCGGTAGACGTGATACATGTACAGACAAATAAATGATTAAAATTCCAGAAAAATTGAATGATTTAGTCACGAGAAAGAGCTTCACAAACTGAGCATGTCAATAATGCGTTGTTCCACTTCTGGTCCTTACGCAATCAGTTATCCGGCTTGGCATTTAATGACGGAGTTGTTGGATGTCCTCCCGAGGGATATTGTGACAAATTCTGCCCAACTGGCGCGTTAGACCGTCAAAATCCCGAGCTGGTTGGAAAGCCCTGTCCATAATGCTCCAAACATTCTCAATTGGAGAGAGATCCGTGAAACCTTCCTGGACAAAGCAGGGTTTGGCATGCTCGAAGACAAGGAGTAGAAACTCTCGCCATGTGCGGGCGACCATTACAAAGCTGAAATGTACGCCCAGGATGGCTTCCCATAAAGGGCAGGAAAACATGACGTAGAATATCGTCGACGTACCACTGTGCGAATGACAACCGACGGGGTCCTGCTATGAAATGAAATGGCACCCCAGACCACCAATCCTGTGACCAATTTGCACATCTCCTTCGTGGTGCGTCTTTTTTTTTCTTAGAGTGTATTATCTCTGAATAAAAGCGTGATTTATGTTCGTGTCATTGTGTATTTCTTTCTGTTATCTTGTTCTATAATGTAGTAATCCTTTCTATGTATGGCCCAAGCTTTATCGAGCTATGTTACTTGGCAGTGGCAATCATTCGTAAATTACTTTAGTCCTAAGTTTTACGCACCAGTCTAAATGTGTGTCGCTCTCTCCCCTCGCTCTCAAAAGTCAAGCTTGTCCCTCACATCTCAGGACCCTACATAATTTAAGTATCTCTTTCATCTCCACTTTATATCAAGCCTACCTTTCTCTTTAACCCGGAAACTAATTTTCCTTTACAAATGTATTCATAATCACGTATTAGTTGCCATGATATGTCCCGAAAGAAATAGTATTTTTTTCACGATGAAACACCAGCCCATATTTATCAAACTTCGCTGAGATGTTCATCACATAACAGGTATTATATGACTATACTTTCACTCTATTCAGAGCAGATGTCCATCATCAACATCAGTATGGTGTCCAAACCCTGCGAGTACGTTCTTGCCCTCGGTGTGGCATGAAATCAAATATCTTCCGAAAGTCAGCTTGGGGAATTTGTTGCCATGTGTGAAACACATGGTGCGTCGGGTCATGTAGATTTCTGGAGGCTGCCTGAAAGTATACGTCATCTCACTGCATCCAAGGCATGCTCTATGGATTATAAATCAGTGGATCGGGCAGGCCAGTCGAAGATCCGTACATTCCTTAGGGCGTTTGTGGTGTAAATTTCAGTGTGAGATCTTGTATTATCCTTTTGGAATATGCCATTTCGTACCATGGTAATGAGGGAAACGGCAATGGGACTCACCATTCTTGTCACATACAGACAAACGGCTGTCTTTTTTCCGCTATTACCAAATCAGCACTGTTGTCATATTTAATGGCTCCCCGCACCAAGACCCCAGGAGTTGGACAGGGCTGGTTCTCGAGAATCTCTGCTTTCTGTGACCCTTCAGCCGCTCGCACATGGACATGTTGACCTCGAAGTGAAACAGAAGCGAGACTCATCCCTGAACACCACAGAATGCCACTCGGTGCCCCAGTTGACAATGCCTCTACACCTTACAAGTTTGTATCGTCTGTGGTATGGTGTAAGCGGAAAGCGACACATGGCAACTAGAGACCGCAACCAAGCATCCAGTAATCTGTCCCTGACTGTTCGTGCTGACACTCCGCCAGTAGCGTCTGCCCGGATTTCAACTGCTGTGATCTGTCTGCTCGTTAGAGCCAGTCGATTACTCCTAACAACTCCCTATAGTGTAGTCCTTCTAGAATGATCCTTACCTACTCTTCTTGTCACACTGCCATTATGATTCAATCTCGTCACGCCTCGTGTTCCATTCATTACAACACAGTTAACAGTCAATGAGATCTAGTGATATGATGTTCCTATGTTCTTTGTACCAATGATTTGCGTTTTTTAAAAGCCCGAAAGATGGCGATAAACTACTTGTGCAAGTCCCCCCGACATGCTGTGTGAGCGAAAATTTGCAATAACAATGGACACACTCAACAGTAAACAGTCACACAAATCTTCATCTATGAGGATTGTATCTCACTATGCAGGAAATAGCTCGCATTAATATAAAATTTTACTCAACGTACCACAGACGTAATAAATTTGATTGATTAAAACAAATAATTATCACTGAATATCGCCTCAGCTGGTATATATATATATATATATATATATATATATATATATATATATATATATATATATATATATAAAACAAATGGTGGAACAAACAAAGAGGTAGTATCGTGACCCTAGCAGTATCCAATAAAAGAAAAATATAAAAAACGGTATTTGTTTTCGCATCCTGTTGGATCTACATTCGTGAGTTAAACATAGTGCTGGAAATAATGAAAACGTCACAAATGTTCAGAACAATATATTCACAAACATCATGGAATGACAGCTATATCCAAGACTCTTCTTAGCCATTAATGAGAAAATTTGCTTCATTCAAATTTAGTACGATATGTTACTCGCTACCACAGGATATCAGTAATTTATCTTCTCGCAGCAATAACGTCGGCTGCACAGAATTATACCGGAAGCTTTTGCCTCCAGATGGAAACCTGCTTAAAATTTAACACAATGTTCATTTCTTTCGGTGGCCAGGGGTTAGAGTTCCTGTTGAAGTAATAAACTGTTGCTTAGAAACTTTGTTTCTCCACATTGCCAGCCTGTCTTCCTCAGGACTTTTAGAGGCGCAGCGGAGCTGAGAAAACTTTTCCTCGTTTTCAGTAGCTGATTAGCTGGGGCATGGGCGTCCAGAACATGGCGTTTCTCCTCCTGAGCTCGTGGTCTTCCCTACTGCTGGTAGTCTGTCAGCGGGTTTCATTTGGTTCTGTTGCTGAACAGCTATAGTAGGCTTCGCTGGAGCCTTGCAGTTTATGCGTTCACCGCTTTCGGCTGATAATGCAAAGCGCTATGCGCAAGCCTTGTTATACTGTGTTAGGGAGCCTTAGCCCATATCAACAAAGGATCTTCTCCGTATTTTTTGGAATGTGCTATCGATTATGTCACAAACTGAAAACTGCTCGTATCCTATTGGCTTCTAAGCCACATTCTTATTCCGCTTTCAGTTGAATAATATTTGTGTACACAACTTCATCATCTTTCAGTCATCAACAACTTCTGAAGGTTATGCCTTGTTGCTGCAAGCAGTTTTCTCTGTTTTGTACCATTTTCTTTATTTATTTACTGTTTTGACGTTTTGTTACATGCAATGGATATTCTACAATTTTCGTCTTCGGCCCCTTCTAGTTATCCTTTCCCAAGCTTTCTGTCTCCAATATGTTTTGAAAAACTTATGGCGTCTGAATAAATATCCAAAAAGTTACAGTTTAATTATTTGGGTTACTGTTATGAGCTTTAGTTGCTCACTGTTGTCTTTCAAACCATCTCCACTGGATTTTTTTTGTCCAGATGGTCCTCGTTTGCCCTCTCTAAAGCCACATTTCCATAGCTTCTATCAAGGGATGTATTCCACCTTAAAAGAGCAACAATATTTTCACACATGAAGACGTGTAATTTCTACCATACAGCCACTTCATTTATCTGTAAGACTCTGAATTAGAGTACAATCAGTGCTGGAAGGTTAACTAACCTAAAGACTATATAAGCACAAGCTGCTGAATGAACAGTACCGTGTAATAAACAGTTATAACCAGCAGAGACACAACAGTCATAAATGATGTAGTATTTAGTAAAACATTTGCTTGAAACAATTTTTGTTAATACATGCAGTGGTTTTAGACTCGTAAATCCCAAAAATATAAGTTGCTGTGTTGACGTACGTACGTCCCTTATCCCTCATCGAAGCGCAAATGTGGAGTTTCAGTTAAGTGATAAAGTCATATACCCACTTGCAGACCCTGCAGGACAAGCGTTCTGCATCACGGTTTGGTTTACGATTAAATTTCAGAGAGCGTACGTTCCTAGATGAGACGTTCCTCCTACGCATATCTAGCGGAAAGACTATGGAGATAAAAATAGAGAGATTCCGGCCGATACGAATGCTTCATGGCAATCGTTCTTCCCACGAAGAATTCACGATTGGAACAGGAAAGGGAGGAAGTAGCAGTGGTAAACAAATAACCCTTCACCACAAATCGCAAGGTGACTTGTGGAGTATAGGTGTAGATGTAGAAACACAGTGGAATGGAACAGCTAATGGCGAAGATCTTGATGATATGATTGCTGTGGAGTTTGAGCTTGGACTACTGAATTGCTGAGAATGATGTAGCATTTTCACGTAA
Organism: Schistocerca americana; assembly: GCF_021461395.2. Lineage (NCBI taxonomy): Eukaryota > Metazoa > Arthropoda > Insecta > Orthoptera > Acrididae > Schistocerca > Schistocerca americana. The sequence continues at coordinate 690,695,855 of NC_060130.1, forward strand.
CACCCTTGCCAGGTGTAAATGCTGTTCAGTGGCTATGTGTTTTAATCAATACATTGAAATTCTAAACACACACATCGCTTATGACTAACGAAAGAACGTACGACAACACAGAAACTTGGACGGGTATGTTTTGTGCAATTCCCGTGTCTACAAGTACATTCGACTACATATTTTTACCTTAGATCATTCCGAAGCAAATAACTTTAATATTTCAATTCAGACCTCTAAACAAAGGAAAAAAGAGCAGGAAATGGGTAAAACTGCTATTTAGAAAGTGATAATGTAGAGGTTTAAGTTTCTGGTTATTATTTCGTAAACTTTCATGACTAGACCACATGGCTTTATAATTATGAATTTCGGCAATTCAGGGTGATTTGAGCGAAGAAATAGGAGCCGACTCCGTTCGCGATGTTTCCAACACTCGCTACCCAGTAACGGAGAGTCTTCAATCCTGGCGCAACACATGACAGAGACGCTATTTCAGCGCCATAGAATCGTTTTCTTACGTATCGGTCCACGTTCGATACATCACACAAATGACCCCAAGCTCTCTTGCATCGTCGTGAAAATTTAACGCTGTGTAACAGAGGCTCTCGCATTAATGGTATCTCCTTCAAGTCACTCTCAGAAATAAATGAACGAGAGCAATCGGCGTGCATCTGCTCGTGTTCGTATATATTAGAGCGAAACGTCGAAATGTTCACCACCTTGATTACCTTTCTTGTGGATAACATTATCTATGTTAATGACCACAAAAGATGAACTTTATTCTGTAAAATACAGTATTAATCATTAAACTCATTTTTAAGAAATGTATTTCTTTCCTCTTTCATGTTTCAGACATCGCCTAGCAGTTTTTTAACGATTTGCTGGAGGAAGACCAAAGAGAAAAACTTCAAAAAAAGTCATATTTTAAAACGACCAGTAGCTCCTGGTGAAATAAACATTTATCAACTAACAATTTCTGTCAATCGATCATCATCCTATGAGCCACAAAATTAGGTACATCAGTCTGTGTGGAAAATTTCGTACTGTGCTGTCGAAAACAAAATAAAAAACTACGCCGTATCACAGAAACTGCCGTAAACGGCGAAATGCATTAATAAAGTCAATAGTATTAATATTAGTAAAGGTGGCTTCCGAATGATAATGAGTCCTTTTACAGGTCCATTAATTGGGCAACAGTGGCTGAACATTACGGGGAAAACTTAAAAACGGTGACATATATTTTCTTGTAACGTTAGAGTAATGGAGGAATACTTCAACTAGTACTTACAGACTGTGAAGCTCACGTTATAACGGCGTGCAATGAGGACCTGAAAATTTCCTAGAGCATTTAATCAGATAACGAAATCGTAAAGCTAACGTCTGAAATCTCATGCAAACAAATACGTCCAAAAATTTCGACTGTGTTAATTTACAGATAGGCATAGCGACCGTAAGACCGATATAGCATCACTATGGGTGTCATGCAATGTAACGAAATGTAGGAAAATATTTTTTTTAGTACGAGCAACACAAAACTGATTTCAGATTATCTTAGTATGCAATGTCAAATACACCGTCCAGTCACATAAATGTGACCATCTGTCAAAAGCCTGAATAACTGTATTTTGTAAAGCGGCCCACTGCGAGACGTGAAGGAAGAGAGTCAATGAGGTTGCCTAAGATACCGACAGGGATGTGGAGCCATGCCGACACCAGTGCTGTGGCCAGCTGCACTAGGTTTCTCGGTTGAGGATTAAAAAAATGGTTCTAATGGCTCAGAGCACTATGGGACTTAACTTCTAAGGGCATCAGTCCCCTAGAACTTAGAACTACTTAAACTTGACTAACCTAAGGACATCACACACAGCCGGCCAGTGTGGCCGAGCGAATCTAGGCGCTTCAGTCTGAAACCGCGCGATCGCTACGGTCGCAGGTTCGAATCCTGCCTCGGGCATGGTTGTGTGTGATGTCCTTAGGTTAGTTAGGTTTAAGTAGTTCTGAGTTCTAGGGGACTGATGACCTCAGATGTTAAGTCCCATAGTGCTCAGAGCCATTTTGAACATCACACACACCCCTGCCCGAAGCAGGATTCGAACATGCGACCGTAGCAGTCGGCCGGTTCCAGACTGTAGCGCCTAGAACCGCTCGGCCAAACCGGCCGGCGGTTTAGGACCCATGGTGCGCAAAGCCAAATCTATGTGGTGCCACATACTCTCGATTGTGTTTAAATCAAGACAGTTTGTGACCATGGGAAACTTGGTGATCTTCGAAATACGCACATACACTGCAAACTGTGTGACACGTTGCATTGTTCTGCTGGTATATGAACCATGCTTAGGAAAAAGAAACTGAATGGAGGGATGCACATGGTACCCAAGCATAAATGAAAACGTGTTTTGATCCATTGTGCCTTGCAGAATGACAAGATCATGCAGGGAATACCACGAAACATTCCCCAGACCGTAACGCTCTCTCCTTGTTTGCTTTCAGCCGTTTCACGCTGTACATGCCAACGGCCATCTGTCTGGTGGGGCGTTAAACGTGATTCAATTGAAAAGGCCATCTTCGCCTCTCAGTGGATGTCTAATTGCGATACTGACATGCAAAATTCAGCCTTCATCGCTGATGAACTGTAGTCAGCATAGTTCCATGAAACAGGCGCCAGCTGCAGAGGCGCATTTGCTGAACGGTCGTTTAGGAGACACTGTTGATAGCCACTTGGGTCATCTAAGAGATCAATTGCTCTACAGTTTCATGTTTATTCGCCCATCCACATCTCCACAGCCGTCGTTCACCTGTGTCATCTATGGTGCACCACAGTTGACTCAGTGCCCATTTTGGATCACGCTACTTTGCCATGCATGATATACTCAAACCACTGAGGCCGAACCGTTTACAGGCTTAGCCGCTCTGGAAACGCCACCCTAGTAGAATATTCTTGAGAGTTATGGCGCAAAGTGAAGTTTCTAGTAAAATTTGCAGGTTACAAATGAAGAATCTAATTTTGCAGTTTTCCCCAACAAAATTCTGCATAAATACAACAAAAACAAAATGGACAATGAAGTTGAGTTATTTAAAAACTTACAAAATTATAGTAAAGGAAATTTTAATTTAATTAAAAGAAAATTCCAAAAAATTTTAACATTTATTCAAAACCAGTAACATGAATTGGACGATCTTAATTTGTTTTTATACCCCAGTAAACCAATTGTAATTCTACAAATTTATCTAATTTATCATCATGATCATTTTTAAAAATTTTAGTATAACAGTGTGGATAGGTAACTTTATCTATCTTCTTTAAGTTGTCATAACTTAGTAAACACTTCTGAACAACCATTACTATAAATGTTAAGTTCAATCTACAAATTTTCAACACAACCATTCATGTTGATTTTTAATTACATAGAAAAATTTAAGGAAAAGAACCCACTTAATTTCATTGCTGTTTTTTGAGTAGTTAAAACAATAATTTTTCTAAATATATTAATTACATGAATAGGATAATTTTTAATAAAATTAAATGTACTTACATTTAAATCCTTATTTAGTTGAGATATTCCTTTAAAGAGTCAAAAAGGATCATAAGCTTTTAAAAAGTTCTATAATTCTTATGGAAAAACATCATTTCTTCCATTTTCAACATAGATGTTTTTTTTAACATGACCGAATAAGGAGCAATCAAGTAATTGATTATATTTCGATTAGTTTGTAATGCAACGAAAATAGACTAAGGCATATCAAATTCTGTAGAATTATAATAATTAGTAATGTCTAGTTCAAAATATCTTTCTTCCTGTAAACCAACAAATTCAATTGTTTGGAGTTTGAAAAAAGAAATTGAAATTTTTGAATCATTAAGTCTTTCTTGTTCTAATACAAGTGAATATTCTGGTTCATATTTAACAACAAGAACACGAATTTCCATAATTTTTACAACAGTTTTACCTTGTTTTGGAAATGTAGTATTATCATTTTCTGTAAGCCCGTGGAGAATAGAATAGTCCTGATCTCTTCTCAAACTTCAAGTAAAAATAACAGTTAAATGACCTTGAAACATAATTTCTTTATGATCTTTACAAAGCCCACCAAATAATTCTAATGGATAAAGAATTTCACTTTGTTTAGTTTAATTCTTCCATTAGTGACAATATGTTCTTCCATACCAAATTCATTCAGAAGGGAAGAAGTTAACTGAACAGAGTTGAAGAAGAAATAAATTGATTTTTGATTCTCGATAATATGTTGATAACTTTTTTAACTGTAATAACATCAAACAATTTTAAAATATATTTATCAATTAGTTTAACAATCGATTTTCCATCATATGCAGAAAAATCATTTCCATCTCTGTGAATAAAACCAAAAGTCATATAAAGTGGTGAAAAATTTGTATGAATCTAACCATCATCAATAATAACATTGATTTCAGTTTTCTTGGAAGAAAGTTTTTATTATTTTTTGTTTTCTCATTAATAGCAAATGAGCAAGATTGATAACTTTCGATTTGGTTCATGATTTACTAAGGAAAATTTTATTACTTGATTTCAAATCAAGAACCATTGCAGACAATTAAATTGTTATTTTCATCATTTCTAGTTATTTCTAAATTGTGGGTAGAGTATCGAAATTGGAATTTTTGTGGGATGTTTTATGTCAAAAATTACTGGACAGACCAAAAATCAGAATTAGTTTTAAATGAAGCAAAATTATTATTAGTTTGTCTATGAAAACATTCATTATTTTTAACAAACATTTTAGCAGGCAAACTAAAATTTACGTTAATTAAATCAAATGCAATGATTTTAGGAAAATCTTTAGCAACAGTTTGTTTTACTCAGTTAAATTATTTGATTATTAAATCGTAACAAACTTGCAATAATACTTTCCTTTATATCCATGTTTAATTTTTTATCACTTTCAATAAAAATTCTATTTAAAATTTTATCTAATTTAATATTAATACTTGATTTTCCAGATCAAGAAATTTTTCAAAATTTTTCAAGCTATATTGGCCAACAGGAATTTCTATTGTTCCTCCAGTGGCAGTTGTTATTCTTCAGTCTTATATTTGGAATTTTAAAAAATGAAGAAAACCGTCTGTTATTGGAACAGTTAACGTTTTTTAAGAACAGAAGAATTATGACTCAATTGAAATAATCTGCTAATTAATATTAAGGTAAATCATGTAAATAAATGGCTGATTGGGAACCAGACATAAGAATTCCAGAAATGAAATAGAAAAGCAAACAGGGTAAACTTTATCAAATTCTAATCGATGTGGAATTATAGGTCCAAGTGGTTGTGGGAAAATATATTAATGATTGATAATTATATCTTAGCATCGAGATGGCTAAACTGGGAAAAATTAATCATTGGTATGATTTTTTGAAAGTTTAGATCATCTAAAATATGAAGGGTTTGCAAAAAGATGTGAAAAATTGAAGATAAAATTAATTAAATGTTGTTAGTTTTATTGAAATTATTCCATTAGATGTATTTGGAATTAATTGAGTTGCAATTTTTGATGAGTTCAACTTGAAAGTCATGACAGAGTTAGAGAAAATTTTACTAGAGGAAGATATAAAGGAATAGATTGTTTTTATTTAACTCAAACTTATTCTAAAGTACCAAAAATTAGTTATAGATGATTAAAATTTATTAAATATATTTAGACAAGATGAGAAAAATTTAAATCATATTTACCATGAATTTGTTGATGGTGATTTAAAAGTTCCTGGATTTTAAGAAATATGTAGATTACATTGGAAAAAATAAATCTGGTTACATAACAATAGATACAACAACAAAAGTATTGATGGTTAAAAATACAGAATAGATTAAGAAGGTTATAAAAGTAACATAAATATTGAACATAAACATTGAACATAAATGTCAAACCTATACTTGCAATGTGAATGTTGAATGCAAATATTAAATGTAATATGCTGAATAAAAACATTCTTAATAAATGTGTGCAATATACATACCAGAAGTTTTAAAAATGCCAAATGAAATACAAAGAGTATAAGAACAACTAAAAGAAGAGTTTAAGAATCTGAAAAAGAAACCAAGAACAGAATATAATTTTTAAGAAAGAAGATCAACCAGTTATCGATATAATACAAAAAATTAACCAAGCAATTGAAGGATTAGAAGAAAAAGTTTTAAAAGCAATTGTAGAAAATAGAGAAGTTGAAAAACACATGGTTCCTAATAATAAACACTACTTAGAAGAATTTAATCATATTCCATTAATTAAGGAATATGAAAGCCACAGTTTGAGAGCACATCAAGTGAATCAAAAATAAATATTATGAAAAGAAAGGAAATTAAAAGAAAACGAAAAATGTTTAAACAATAAATGTAGGTTAATGAATGTTAGAATCTGTTAATCATTGTGAAGATAATGTTTTAGGATTTAGTCTTGTTGACCAATTGAAATATGTTGGAAAATTACCAGTAGAATTCAATGGTGATAAATAAAAATTGTTGAAAGTGAATATGAAAGAACAGAGGGAAAATGACATAGAAAACAAATAACTATGGATGATTTAGAAACAGAATTTAATTCCCTTGATTTACAAATTAGGTTAGGATTTATTTGACACAAATGATGTATATAATTTAAAAAATCGAATCAAGTAAAGGTATTAACAATAAAAGTTTGATAAGAAAAACTGTTGAAGAAAATGTTGTTAGTATTTCAGAAAGAAATCTTGCCAAATCATTTGAAAGAGTAGGTGAAAGCTTAGGAAATAATATTCATAAAAATCAGTTGAATACCTCTGTATGAATGATTTTAGAGATTTAATGAATTGATTGACATTAATTCATGGTAAGTAATTAGTAGGAAACAAAAATTATCATAATGAGAATGTAGGAATAACTCAGATCTTAACAAACTAATTTAGTGGTTTTATTATTAATGATCCAAAACGAATTTCATATATAACTGGATTTTTGAGTAATTTAACATAACCATTCTGGAAAACTAAAATATGGAAAACGTTTAGTTTTACTTTATTAAACGAATTGACGTCTGTAATGCATTTGCCTGTGGTCCAAGAACAAAATCAGAAGAAAGATTAACTACAAAAGATAAAAAATTAATCCATTAGATGAGAAACGTAAAGTACACAGTAATTTTTATAGAAATAATACAGATTTAAAAAATAGACATGAAGCAGATAAATAATTGCAGTTATATGCAGAAGAAAGAATGTATACAAATGATTCTTTATTAGATGGAAAAAATGATACAGCTGCAGGTAGAGTGATTATGTATGGAAAACGAAAATTAGGAATGGGTTTACATGTGGGAAAAAATGAGTGGGCTTTGTAAAATATATTAAATTATTTTTTAATTTATATAAATGAATAATTTTTTGACTGATTATACTTTTCTACCAAGAGGCAAAACCGTTTTTAACTGATGTTCAAAAAAGAAAGAAAGAGAAAGAACAGGCAGAAATTTACTTGGTTCATTAACTATTTTTGTTAGAAACAGACTGACGAGTATTTAACCAGCAAAAAAGAAACAAGACATGAAGTTGGACATTTACCATTTTTATTACGTGCATTACCTTATTTAGCAACAATTAATTCATCTGATGTGGAAGTGCAGCAATTGCAAATGCCTTTTTGAATAAAGAAAGGGTGATAAAGAACTAGAAGAACAAAAAAGAGAATTTGTAAATGGAACAGGAAGTAAGAAAATTTCAGAGATATAATCAAAAAACTAGATAACATTTTATTTAACTTTTACATACACGAAACAGTTAATCAATTAAAATTTATTATATTTTTGTGGCAATTTTATGACAGACGAATTACCTAATGAACCAAGAAATTTTGAATGTATATTTAGTTGCATCAGATCATGTTGGAACTACCTGGATTTGTCATTGTAAAAATAAATATACATAAATTGTTATGGTTTCATATAGAGAAAATAAACTAGTATGTGGGGAAAATATCGTAAGAATAAATAATGTCGATTAAGTAATTTTAGGACATTTATGGTTATTTGTTTCTATATCTTAAATTTACTAAATGGACATTTTTGGAAACATTTCAACAACATTATAGCAAAAATAAAAGGCTTTCAATCATTAGATCTAAAAATTACCAATTAATAATTTAAAAAACCAAAAAAATTCAATGAGAGTAGAGTAGACAAAAAGTTAATGTAATTAAACAATTTCAAAAGGGATTAATTCCGAATTTTAAAGGAGCTAATTATTATAATGTTTTTAAAGTAATGTAATAGTTAATATCAACGATCCACATGATGATTTACATACAGTTAGTAATTGAGAAAGTTTTATTACTTTATTTCTCAAAAATAGATTTATCTTCATACTTAAATGATTAAAAAAATACTTAATAGTAAGTTATATGATAAGTAATTATTGAATTAATTGTTGTGAATGGAGGTGAACAAAAAATATACACATTCAATTAATACGATTTTTTTCTTAAAAAATTTCTTCTTCTTGGAAGCAAACATAAAGAGGGATTTAACCTTTCGTGGTTTTGAAATTTTAATGAGTATTGTTAACACAATTTATAAAGTAGCTAACAATGTTATATTAAATAATACCAGGGATTAATGGGTACAATCAATATTAAACACTGTTTAGTTCTTAGTGAATTAAAAGCAACTGTTAATGAACGATTTAATACAACTTCGAAAGAAAAAAATGTGGTCGAAATTTGCTCTTCAATGAAAAATCAATGGATTGATATAGTTTCGAAATTAATTCATGAAAATCTTAAATTTTTGAGTTGATAGAATCACATTGTTTCAATGAATTTTGTTTATTAGATGCACATAAAAATTTTCATCAAAGTTATTTAAAATTTGATTACGAAATAAATACTTGGTCATTTATTTTATATTCTGAGAAATGTTTGTTAGTTTATTATAATTTCATATAATGTGCTGGTGTATATTGAAACAAAGTGATAATAGAATTTTGGTGGCAAACGATTCTTAAATTTTGTTTTATTGATTGACATGCATTTACTGATCTTGGTACCTAATTAATTCAAAAAATTCTTGAAAATTTAGATGTTCATTACTGATAATATTTATTTGTAATTTCACATTTTTAAACTGAGTTCGAATAAGATAATTATAACAAATAAGATCATGTAATCTTAAAATAAGAAATGTCGGTCTTAAATTACGATCACTTATTGAGGAACCATATTTGTTAATCATTCTTTCTTTTCTTTTAATAGTATTATAACTGCATCAGGAATTGCTTTTCTGAAATAGTCAATATTTTCATCTTTGAATTTATTTCATTTTTAAGTAATTTATTTGTTTTTTGTACATTTCTTTTATTCTTGTTTTCGAATGGATTATAAAACATCGTGAATAGTTCATTTTAAAATTGTTTCGTTTTTAATTTTTTTAATTTTAAAATTAAATAATAAATCGTCCTTCATTGATAAAAATAGTTGAATTAGCTATTATTCTCTAAACCTCCAAATTTAGGTTTTCTGATGTAATATTATCTCATTAATCAAATGCTTGAATACTTTATCTTTGTTTTTATATTCAGAAAGTTAAGCATAATATTGTACTTAAACCTTGGACGATTATTTACATTGGTAATTATTGAAGGATTTTTATCTATATGTACAAGTGTATTATATTTTAGATCAAAAAGCGACATCATGTACATACAAAAAAAATTACACGTTTTCGAACATTTGTTTGGAACAATGTTTTCATTGTAAATGGAAAACGACAATAAAATCGTTTGTCCACTGTGCAATCAAGCAAAAGAAATTCATAAAACAATTAAAATAATAAGACATAAATTTCCTTCAAAATCGGGTTATGAAGACTGTAATAGAAAGAAACTAAAAAACATCTTCATTGTATATTAAAACATTTATTTGGAAAAAATGTTTGAAAGAATTTCAAAAACCTTCTGAACTTATTCATAACTGTGATCATTCATTCAAAATATAAAAAGATAAAGAATGATTATAAAAAAGTAGATTGTTTTTGTAGAAAATGTGTAAATTTTATTTACCAAAACATCAAAAATTACCATTCATGATGGAATTGTAAGAAGCTATTTTTTTTATTATTATTACGCCTCCTGTGCTAGTGTTTAATTCTTATAAGAAATCGTTTTTATCATTTTTTATTTTATTTACACTTCATTTAAAATAACTGTATGGTGAAACATTTATTTCAATTTGGAATACAATGCATTTAACATCACAAAAATTGTATTACATTCAACGATATATAACTAACATTGATCCAACCGAATCTAATTTTCTATATTGTTTTATTTTCTGAGTTAAACATTTTTTTAATCGTCGAAAGTATTTTCATTTTGTGCAACTGATTTACTAACTCCTTTAGGTTTTTTCTCTTCTTTTTCACCAACATGATAAAAATACATCTTCGATCTTAATCTAATCTGTTCTAACACAATTTTTCCAGAATTTTCATCTTTCATTTACCATTAAACTTTCATATTTACTTGTGGAGGTTTATAAAAATTATCCTTTGTATTATCACTTGTATCAATTGATTGATTTGAAAGCTTTATAGGAATCTTCACTTCTCATATTGTAAATAAACATTACAGTATCCATATAACATAAATGAATATTTTCATCATATGTTGATTTCATAACATTATAAGGAAATATCTAGAATACTCATTGTAATATAACTTGCTTTACTGAACATTATTTTAATTTTTTTGTATAAACAGCTACTAAATTCTTGAAAATACAATAGTATATTAACAAACTTTTCAAATATAATCCATACATTTTCATGGAACACTTGTTATTATAAATTTTTTACTATTTCTAATATTTTCCATTGTTTTTCAAAAACTGAAATTTTCATTAACTTGCAACAGTCTTTTTTCAGAATGATTAGTTGCCTTTTTTTTCATTTTTGTACTAAAATCAAGGTATTTCTGCAACAAATATGATTGTTCATATGACGAAATTCTATGAAATTTCTTTAATTTTAATCTAAGATTTATACATCATTTAAGATTTCTATAATGTAAAACAGATTTTTCTTTACTATTTAAATAAGTTGATAATTTATTTCCTCCTTCAGGTGCTAAAGGATAATCATATGAAATTTTAAGTATTTTTGGATCATTAAATGATTTTGGTTTTAGCCACTCGAAATTTTGAAATGGTAACAATTGAGTGTTTGCCAGCTGATATAAATTGTTTGCATTTAAATATGAAATATAATTTCATTGTTTTTTTGGCTCAATAATTTTCATATATTTGTTGTTTGATTTTGCTTATCTTTTAATACCTTGAGAAATTTACCTTGAATTCCTGTTTCAAGATATAAAATCATATCATAATCATGTAATGAAACTAATGCAATTTTTGTCATTTTTTGATATTGACTCTCGAAGTCATCCAAGTGTAATGTACCAATTTAGATTTAATACATGAATGTCTAAAATTTTCGAAAACATCTGCTAAAATTAAAACATCATATTTAATATAATTTTTAATATTTAAGTTTTCCAAACTGTTTAGCTGTATTATAATCTTCATCAGAAATATTGCCTTTATTAAGTTTTGAATAAAAACATTCTTTATGTATTTCAGTTTTTTGTAATTTTTTTCAGAAACCTTGTATTTGTAAGTGTAATTTCCTTCTTTAATTATTAAATCTAATTGTACACCTTCAAAATATTTTGCAGTTTGTATAAATTGCTCTTATGTAAGATGGGGGAAAAGTTATCAATACTTGATGCCATAAATTTCAATATCTCTAAAAATCGTTAACTTAGTCCACCTTCAACATGGTTACTAAAGGAAATATATTTTTGTTTATTATTTGGAATTGCATCAGTGTCTTTATTATCAGTTGCTATTTCTTGGATTTGTTAAATTATAAATATAAACTGGAATAAATTTGTGGTTTTGGTGATTAAGATTGCAATTTTCATTTCCACTTCCTCGATATTTTCCTGTTAACTGACAATGACATTTTACATTCTTTTCACCAAAGGTAATACTTTTTCACAAATATTACAAGTTTTAAAATTGATTAAATCTTCTTTAGCCATTTTCATTGGTTCACGAATTTTTTGCTGCATTTCTATAATTTCCATTAGAATATTTAACTCAATAATGGAATGAAATTAATAAATTTTTTGATATTTGTTAAAATAAGATATTATAGGAGTTTATTGTTAAGTATGAATATCTTTTAATAAAAATTCTAAATCCACATAAATTACAAAAGCACATGGTAACGGATTTTAAATTCAATTTTTGACCTTTAAAAGGCATCTCTATATTTACTTATTTATCTCCTTTGCAATCTTTTCATGAATGTCAAATTTTCTTGTGATTAAAAATATCTTAAACATCTGTCACAAATATAAACTTTCCTATTGTGTTTGTTTCTTTGTGGAATAATTAATCTAAAAGGGTTACTTGTCCAACAATAGTGTGAATTAAGTTTCTTCTCGAATTAAAGGAAGATTATCATATTTCTCTTGTTTATTTTGTGTATGGTGATGATGATATATAATTATTTTTTCATCTTCTTTCCTGGATTCACATGTGTCAACATTATTGATGTATTTGATTTCTTTTCAGTTTTTGGGTTACCTGTTAGTTGACCAGGAAAATTAATTTTCTCTTTTTCTAAAATTAAATCCAATGCTAATTCAGTATTTGTATATTTACTAACTCTTTCTGCATGACATACTGCAGGATGTAGTGCTCATTTTGTTGGACAAAGAAAATATTTTTGACCTGCAATTTTTGTATTAATTACTGATTTTTAAACTTTGAGTACTTTTGGTAAATCAGTACAAGAAGAACCAAAATTGGATTTGTTTATTGATAAATAATTCTATACTATAGATATAAAACAAAGTCCAAACAGATTTCTTTATTTTATTTTCTCCATTTCAGTTAATAGTTTATTCTTTGATTTCTGATAATGATTTTCTAAATCAGTTGTTAATAAAACTTATCTAGTTCGTTAAAATTAAGTTCTTCTATTTTTCTTGTCTTTTAAAAATACAAAAAAAATTTTGTGTTAACTTCAATTGCTCTTCTTTGAATTAAAGTATTCTTTAATTTGGAGATTATTTCTTCTTTAATTTGATTAAGATATTCTTGTGGTTCAACTAAATTATCTGTAATGTTGATTACGTAAGTTACTATTCCTTACTTGAAAGCTGAAACATTTTTACAAATTCACTTAGTTGATTTGAGAAAACTTCATCTAGAAAATTGCAAATGGGAATTTTTACTGACAATTGTTTGTTTAATGTCTTGATTTTTCTACTGGGAGTTCTTGAAAATGATTCTCAATATCATTATTAATATTTCTCTCTTTATCACTATTAATATTTTTCTCAGATCTATTGATAAGATTAAATAATTATTAAGAGTAGAATAATTGTTTAAAGTTCTCATTTTACAGACTTCATGATCACTTAAATTTTTTTACTCAAATCATTATAATTATTTATTGTACTTTCAGGTTTTTTGGTAAGATACTTTTATTGACTTTTTCTAAGTTTAGAATAATTTTTTATTTTTTTAGTTTTACAGATTTGATGACTTTCTTTCAAAGATTTTATCTTCAGCCACTATCATTATCGTTGTTATTCATATTGTCAACTAAATTTACAATAATATTGATTAAGTTCTCTTTATTAAGTTTGGAATAAGTCTTCAAATTTTTTGTTTCAGCAATTGATCGAAGTTTCTTTAAAGCTTTATATTTTAGTTCTTCCTTCTTCATTTCTTTCTTATTAAAATAATCAATAAATTGCAACAGATATTCTCTAGTTACACTTGAATAGCCATTTTCCTTATAATAATTTTCTAATTCATGTAACTCATTCCATTTTTTCTTTAGTATAATTTTCTAAGTATTTAAATAGTTTAGGTTTGTTGATCCATTTTGCTTTCATTGTATTTATATAGAACTAAATTAGATTTTTTAAATTAAAATGTTTACAGCTAAAAAGTACCTGTGAGGTTTTAGGTTCGATGGTTCTTATTTATAAAGAATAAAATTGATTAGATTTGATAATTTTCGAATGAAAAATTAGAAATTGCTTTTTTATGTATAAGCAAATGAGTTTTCATAGTTCTTATTTATAAAGAATATAATTTATTAGATTTGAAAATTTTTAAATGAGAAAATTTTCTATTTGGCTTTTTTCAATATAGGCAAGTGTGTTTTGGTGGTTCTTATTTGTAAAGAATAACAGTTATTAGATTTGAACATTTTTAAATAAAAAATAAGAATTTGGTTTTTTAAATATAAGCAAATGAGTTTTCATAGTTCTTATTTATAAAGAATAAAATTTCTTAGATTTGAAAATTTTTAAATGAGAAAGTTTTCTATTTGCTTTTTTCATTATAGGCAAGTGTGTTTTGATGATTCTTATTTGTAAAGAACAAAATTTGTCAGATTTAAAAATATTTAAATGACAAAATGAGAATTTATTTTGGACTAGGCAAATGAGAATTTTTGATTGGGGAAAACAGAGAAATTAAATTTATGGTTTGCAACCTGGAAACTTTACTCGAAAATTCACTTGCACCAGAACTCTCAAGAATTTACTACTCACTCTAGGCCCAAAGCCAATGATTGTGCTCTTTTGAACATCAGATAAATCGCTCCATTTCCACATTATGGCAACGACTGTATTATTTCACTCATCTCTACATCCCTTCCTGTGGCGCGTTTCGTATATCCTCTACTGCTAGAGCTGCAACCTACCATCTGTGAATTGTTAATTCAAGTTGACGTCGTTTATAGGCCATGGTCACATTAATGTGACAGGACCATGTATGCATCAGTGACTGATTATGTGTAGTTCAAATGGATATAGTTCCAGAGTACAGACAGTATAGTATGACTTAGATACACTGATAGCCATTAATGTTTGAACATCATGAAGGACAGCCAACACCGAACCTTTATTTATGGAACATATACAATACAGTAGGAAGAACAGATGACTTAAGTGATTTGGGTGTATACAAGCTGCGAAATGTAGTCCACAAAGCTGACCACCTCTGGCAGCAACAATGGCTCTGTTATGGCTGGGTATATAGTCAAACAAAGCTTGAATGACTCATGTGGCCCATGTTGTCGTTGGTCGCACCACTGTCAGTGCGCCTCTATCTGCTGCAGCTTCGACAAAGCAGCAACAATGGTCGCCGTGATAACAGTCCGGTTCGAGAAAGCCCGTTTTCTGAATAAAGGTACGTGACGTGACTTTACGATCTTACACACTCAAGCGAACAGTGTTTAACCTCTCGAGAGCTATTCGCGAATGGTCGAGAACAGCCTTTATGGCAACCATTCTATATTCGCATAACACTTGTATGATCCCAACCAAAAAGCGAAAAAATTCTAAAAGAAACTAACCGCGGTCGAGATAGGACTCCATCCTGCCGCTGTCGAACCCAGAGACATTTTGGCAGACGTTTCTCCTTTGTACACGTCTCACAACACGATATTCTCGGAAACAACGTTCACTGAAATGCGATTTCTGCCTGGAAAGTGCTTTGTGCTCTCTTTTCTTACATAAAGAAAGTTAATGGCGATCATTTTACTATATTTGTTCGGGTTTGGTAAAGTGTGAAACATTTACATATCTAAGCACATACATGGTCCAGTCACAGTGACGTAACCACCGCCTATGTTCAATCTTAACGGGCAATAACCACTCGCATACCGCGGGTGACAGCACTAGTAGTGAAGAGTTTATAAAGCGAACTGGGGGGACGTGGAAACAGTGCAGTCGTTCTTTCAGTGCGGGAATGGAGCAATTTATCTGTAGTACCACGGGTCCTAGATGATGGTGGTGAACGACGGCTGCGGAGATGTGTTCGGGTGAATAGATGTGCAACTGTTGAATATGTGACCGCCCAGATGAACCAAGAGACTACCAACAGTGTCTCCTCAACGATCGTCCAGCGAACGTTGCCGCGTATGGGCTCCGCAGCAGGCACCTGGCTCATGCACCCATATTGACTGCTGTTCATGAAAAACGAAGAATGGAATTTGCACGCCATTACCGCAAACTGGACGTCAACTGAGTGGCGACAGGAAGCCTTTTCAGATGAAAAACGTTTCATGCGTCATCAGATAAATGACCGTCAGCGCGTACGGCGTGAAAAGTCTGAGCGCAAACACGGGAGGATGCGTTATGGTCTGGGGAATGTTTCCGTCTTGTTCCCTGGGTGATCTCGTCCTTCTGGAAGGCACAATACATCAAGACAAGTATGCATCTATCCCTAGTGAACATGTCCACATCCAGATGCAGTTGGGTTTTCTTCAGCACGAAGGCTTCTACTAGCAGCACAGTGCAACTTTTCACACAGCTCGTACTGTAAGTGCATTTCTCGAAGAGTACCATACGAGTTTGCCGTACTTCCCTGGTCACCAAACTTCCCAGATTTAAACCCAATCGGTTCCTGTAAGACCACCTCGATCTGCCTGTTTGCTCTTAGGATCCTCAACGGAGACGCCTAGCGCAGCTGACACGTGAGTCATCATTGTTCCACATCCTTGTCGGTACCTTCTAATATCTCATTGAGGTCCTCCATTTCCCTGAATGTCTCGCAGCGGCCAGTGCTGCAAAAGTTCGTTATTAACGCTTTTGACAGATAGTCACATTAACGTGACTTCAGAGTGTAGTACCCTTCATGCTGATTTGATGTTTGCTGCATGCCATTTTCGTAGCGTTGTAATTTTAACGGCCAGAAATGTAGATGTGTTACGAGCAAAACTGATGATTGGGAAAGGCACAGTGTGGTTCAAGAGCCGCGTTAAAAAGCTGCTATGAAAAATATAGCTTCATAACAAATTCAAATGGAGCCAACGTCTTGTAGGTGAACAAAAATCGAAAGAAGCGTAAATGAGAGCAAGAAAAGTCACGTGTTATGCCTTCAACGGATTTCAGGGCAAATTTCTGTGTACCACTCCGACAGAAGACCTTAAGCCAGTAAACGGATCAAACCTATCTCTCAAGCTACATCTCTCAAGTTACTTTCTATACCTACACTGAAGGAAATGATGACAGAGAAAAGTCCGAAATAATAAAATAAGTTTTCGTAAACTGTTTCGGTGAGGAAAAACGTATGGTACTTTGTCACCTGAGTCCTCGCACAAACATAAAAATGACAGATATCGTAATAATAGATCATGGGGTAGAAAATCAGGAAAATCGCTCATTAGAGAAGGGGTGACTGGATCTGATGAGATACTTATACGATTCTACATAGTGTGTGCTATACAACTGGTTCTTCAACTGGCAGCAATCTGTCATAGGTCAATGGAGAATCTACAAGTGAAAAATGCGCGGGTCATTTCGTATATCTCTGACGCCAGTCTATTGTGGAATTTTGAAATACGTTTTACCATCGTGTTTTATGATCACTCTGGACACCGAAAAACACAGCTGTAGCAATCAATATGGATTCTGCAAACAACGCTGCTGTCAAACGAAGCTGAGTCAGGTTCGTCGACGAGATAAGCTAGAAGCGGATACCGGCGACCAAGTTGATACTATGTCCCTTCCCTTCCGGACAGTCTTCGATACAATTCCGTAACGCTGCCTAATAAACATAATACCAGCGTACAGCAGATTAGATCTGCTTTGTGATTGGATTCAATAATTCCAAGAAAATGGAATACAGCATGTTATGCTTAACGGAATCTTCAGACGAAAAGGTAGCTTCGGACGTACCCCACTAATATGTTACAGATGCACTACTACACACATTATAACTGTCATAGTGAACATCGTCGGAAACTCTATTAGGTTGTTTGCGGATGATGTACACACTAAAGTGGCGACTCAGGAAAATTGTAGTTAAACGGAGATATACGTGCAGACGATCGATTTCTTGTGCAGGGACTGACAGTTGGTCTTTCACATACACAGATGCAATTAACTGCACGTGAATAGGAAGAAATATTCGTTATTGGCTGATTATTCGACTTCTGAACAGTCACAGGAAACAGTCATACACATGATACGGGGAAAATTTTCGGAGTTTGTTCAGGGATGTTTTCTGAGTCTATTAGAAAAAGGGACACATGGTTTCCGGTGCCCGTTAATTAGTTAGTATCATATTAAAAGGATTATTTGCATGAAAAATCGTGGAGTGAGCCGTTTTGCATTTACGTCGCAAATTAATTTGTAAATATAGCTACATGCAGAACAGTTATAAGTTATTTTTGTTAATAAAAAGATACACAGATGTGAGTTGTAATTCGTACCCATCACCTTTTAGGCATTTCATTAATAGAGATTATTCTACAGAATGGAAGGAGTTTGTCAGACATTTTACGTCATTGGGTAACTCATCAAAATTTTTTTTGCAGCTTTGTGGACTCCGTTTACAAAGTAATAATGTAATCATATTTATAAGAATTGTTATTCCAATTACCTTAGGTTACGAGAAAGTACTTGGACTTCAGATAAATTGCTCCATTCCCGCACTGCAAGAACGACGGCACTGTTGCCCAAGTCGCCCCAGTTCGCTTTATAAACTCTCCACTACTAGTGCTGCCACCTGCGGTATGCGAGTGGCTATTGCTCTTAAATATTGAACATAGTTGGTGGTTACGTCACTGTGACTGGACCATGTATGTGATTGGATATGTAAATGTTTCAAACTTTACTAAAACAGAACAAATATAGTAAAAGGAATGCCACTTACTTTCTCTATGTTAGAAAAGATAGCACAAAGCGCTTTCCAGGCAGAAATCGCATTTCAGTGAACGTTGTTTCCGAGAATATCGTGTTGTGAGACGTGTACAAAGGAGAAACGCCTGCCAACATGTCTCGGGAGTCGACAGCGATCATCCCGGGGTAGATGCGCGGTCTGGGGTGTCTCGCCACGGTTCTTGCGGCTCCCCGCGTCAGAGGTTCGAGTCCTCCATCGGGCATGGGTGTGTGTGTTGTCCTTAGCATGAGTTAGTAAGTTAGTTTAAGTTAGACTAAGAAGTGTGTGAGCCTAGGTATCGATGACCTCAGCAGTTTGGTCCCATAGGAACTTACCACAAATTGAATCCCCCTCCCCCCCCCCCCCCAAAAAAAAAAAATAAAATAAAAAAAGCGTTCATCCAAGCGCCAAGCGTAAACTACGACTCACAGAATAAAGCAGTAATCCTCAGACGAAACCTGCGCCCTGTTGTCAATGGCTAGTACGATGAGTGAATGGAACAAGTTTGTTTCCATGTAAACAGGGATAATACATCAAATGAAGAGCCACTAGGGACCAAATTGATCACAAAATCTCAAATCGTACTAGTGGAATTGGGTTCACCCTGCATATCAGGAGCATCTGTGCAGGGTGAATTAAAGTGGAACGGCTTCATGAAAGTAATCGTTAGAAAGGCAGAAGTCAGACAAAGATACATTGGGAAACTCCTGGGGAAGTATAGACCACTCATGAAGAACGTAGCTAACATAAACCTCGTTCGACCGATAGACGAGAACACTTTCGAAGTAGATCTGAAAGAAAAAATAGAGGAGATCTATCAAAGAATAGTATGTTTCGTCACTGATTTGTATATTAAGTGTGAAAGTGTCACGGAGACAGCTATTCAGTGTCAGCCGTCCACAGCCCGGTTATATTGCGACCGTACATTCCCGTGACCACTGCTGCTAGCACTCATGTACAAAGGGTACAATCCTGCTGGCTCTTTCTGCAGTATCACAGAGGGAACGTCATGCTTCTCCCCACCGTATTACGCGATCTCGTTCAGACTCACTGAGGTGTTGATACTAACGTGTTTATCGTCTTGAAGGCATTCTTGACTCACATCAATTGTCCACTTCCAAACTCAAACTTAACTAACGCTCACGACCGTTTTAGCGTCTATTTAAAGGAAACCTGATTTGCATCCTCATAGCGGCGCTATTAGCGCCGTTCTTATGTGACTGCCGCAAAATTTGAATAGACATCATCTTTCAGATATATGAACACACCAACCAACTTATGTTTATGTCGCACAATTCCTTCTTAGCGTTGCGATGTTTATTCCGTCAGTAAACAAGCATGTGTGACAAGATTATTGTCAGTCTTCCATACAGCCATTGCAGTACCAGATTCAGTGTGTAAAAATCTGAGGCTGATATCAGGATAAACTAATGTGTATGTTCTTTAAAGACAATATTGGCAAGTGTACCACAATGGACTTAGTGAGCGTTTGTTTTCTGAATATGTTGAATAGTATACTATATTTATCTGGTCTGTGTATGTGCATTTGACTTACAGTGAATGAGAAAATTTAATCTCATCCAGATTCACAAATGATATGTCTCCTGATTTCATGTTTTTATAGCTTAGCTTGCTGGCAACGAACTCTCACTTACTACGTGAGGTCATCATACTAATTGCAGATTAGAATGTGGTTTGGTTATTATATTTTGTGTTTGGTAATTTTGTCTACATTCATTCTCATAGCCACTTAGATGAGTAATTACTGTAACACAAAGATGACCCATGAGTTTTGTCTGCTTTGGTTGTGCATCTGGCCACTTTCTCTGTTATTCGTTTGATTTTTATTATGTATTATATATTATACATTTTTATTATATATGTAAATGTTCGACAGCTGTGACTTGTGTGTTCTTATTTTTATCAGCTCTGATAACATGAATTACAGAATCGTTTTAATAAATATATGTAGCCTGTTTCTTTCACTATTGTGATAAGTTTATTATATGTTGTTTATAGAATTCTGTTTGATTATTTCTTGCTTTTTCTGTTATACTATTCCTTTCGTTACATAAACTCTAGGCAATTGTGTACTTGCTCACATCAATGATGTGATAATTTTCATGTACATTATTTGTCATTGTGTATAATTCTTATGCTCTTTTATACATGTTTAATAGTTGTTAATTTATTTGTTGGTCTCAGACCATTATTGGTGGCTAGATTTGCAATTGTATTCAGGATAGGTTGCAAGCCATCATTTTCTTTAATCATAAATATGCTAAAAGTTATTGTCTTCACATATAGAAAAGTATTATCTTCTCAGTAACCTTCAAACCATTAGCTACATTCTTAATATATTTTATGAAATTAGTGAATTTACTCATGGCACTTTTGTTTCCCATGTCCACAGTCACTTTCAGAATTCAGATCAATAATCAAATTAACTAAATTTAATAAGATATAACCTTGAATTGCTGTTTTACCCTTGTATTACTACAGAAAAATTAAAACGGTGAATAGCTGGGGCAGTATGAATGAGAACAGTGGCGTATTTAAGTTTACAAAGATAATGACAAGTTTTTATTCATTATTTTATAACTACAACGAGCTGATAAATCTTACAAACAAAATGACAAACACAAATCAGAAAGAGGATGGTGCTTGATTGGCAAAGCATTAATTGGGGTGGAAAGTATATAAATTCTGCCCTGAATTAATCCCTTTTACAACGCAAAACGTCAGATGGCTGACACAGGCCGAATAAGTTCACCCTCGCGACACACGATATGTCTGAGATGATATGCAGTTCTACTGCCAGTACAGTTGGAAACTGCCACTGGCTATTGGTGAACCGCCAGTTGCAGACCACTAGTCTCATTTACCACGGGAAGACCTGAGGCTCTTAATTCCCGTCGTGCAGCCATAATAACGTCGGAAACGCGTTCACATGAATCACCTGAGTACAACTGACTGCTCCGCCAACGCACTGTCCTCTTATACCCTGCGTACGCGGTACCACTGCAATCTGTATAAGTACATATCGTCATCCCATGCCACTTCAGTGTATATTATACACTGACGCGCCAAAGAAACTGTTATAGGCATGCGTATTCAAACACAGAGATATGTACACAGGCAGAATGCGGTGGGCGGTCGGCAACGCCTATATAAGACGACAAGTGTTTGGCGCAGTTATTTGACCGGTTACTGCTCCTACAATGGCAGGTTATCAAGATTTAAGTGAATTTGAGCGTGGTGATATAGTCGGTGCAAGAGTGATGGGACATAGCATATCCGAGGTAGCAATAAAATGGGGATTTTCCCGTACGACCATTTCACGAGTGTACCGTGAATATCAGGAATCCGGCAAAACATCAGATCTCCGAATAGCTGCGGCCGGAAAAAGATCCTGTAAGAACACGACCAACGACGACTGAAGACAATCGTTCCACGTGACAGAAGTGCAATCCTTCCTCAAAGTACTGCAGATTTCAATGCTGAGCCATCAACAAGTGTCAACGTGCGGATCATTCAACGAAACATCGTCGATATGGGATTTCGGAGCCGAAAACCCACTCTTGTACGCTTGATCACTGCACGACACAAAGCTTTACGCCTCGCTTGGGGCCGTCAACACCAACGTTGGACTGTTGATGACTGGAAACATGTTGCCTGGTGGGACGAGTCTCGTTTCGAATTGTATCGAGCGGATGGAAGTGTACGGGTGTGGAGACAATTTCATGAATCCAACGACCCTGTATGTCAGCAGGGTACTGTTCAAGCTGACGGAGGCTCTGTAGTTGGAGTCATACGGAACCACTGATACGTCTAGATACGACTCTGACATGTGACACGTACGTAAGCATCGTTTATGATCACCTGTATCTATTTATGTCCATTGTAAATTCCGATGGACTTGGGCAATTCCAGCAAGACAATGCGACACCCGACAGGTCCAGAATTGCTACAGAGTGGCTCGAGGAACACTCTCACTTTTCTGAGTATAAACACTTCTACTGGCCACCAAACTCCCCAGACATGAACATTATTGAGCATATCTGGGATGCCTTGCAACGTGCTGTCTTAAGGATTTATGTACAGCCCTGCAGAACTCATGGTGTCAGCTCCCTCCAGCACTGCTTCAGACATTAGTCGAGTCCATGCCACGTCGTGTTGCGGCACTTCTGAGTGCTCGCGGGGTCCGTACACGATATTAGGCAGATGTAGCAGTTTCACTGGCTCTTCAGTGTATATTAAATGTAGGCCACTTATTGTGAAACCGAGTTGTAACAGTACATTTAATATGACACCCTTGTATCCTCTAATGATATGAAATATTTGCATAGTAACCTTCTACGAACAAGAGCAGATAACCGAAATAAAATAAAATTTTAAAAATTCGGGATTCGAACACGAGACTCAAAAATGTAGAGCTACGATGCTAGCCACTGAGCGACATTCGATTCAATTTACCGCCTGCTGAAAGGCATATAAATGACGGCAAAAACATTGACCGTCGTTTTCTCAGAAACGGTCGAGTATCTACGGATAAGGCGAGACACGTGTGTACTTATTTTGACCCATTTTCAGCTGAGCGAAGTTTCTGGGAAATTTGATGATAGCACTTGTCCTGCTATTCTCGTTAGTTAGATAAGTAGATAGTTACGCAGAAAAAAAGCAATAAAGCACTTGCCATGAAACCCGAGAGATCTCAGCATCAAATCTCGGTCTCTCAACGATAGGAGGAGTCTCCACGGTCAACTCTAGGTACCCAAACCTGGTTGGATAACTGTGTAGGTTAGGGATACTCAAGTCGCCGAAGTGGCGTCTAGTAGAACGACTTGTACCAGGCCACTGAGCCACACGAAATTATTGTATTATCTACATACAGGATGATTATAATTAAACTTAAACATTCAAACCGCTGTAGAAATAACACCAATCGTCAGAATGACGTCGAATTGCAGCGGAATATTATCGGAGAAGGGTGAAAACGTATGGCAGAAGAAAAATAAATAGTTACAAAATTTAGCAATAGTTGGTGCTGTAAGCATCATAATTTAATTGTGGTAGACTAAAAATGTTAAATGAATCATACGTAATGCCAAGGTGTACATTTGACGCTAAACTAACTGTACTACTCAGTGTGCATGGGTGAATAGGTGTGATACTGTTAGTTGCGCAAGCCCATCCACCACGGCAAGGTCATATCAGATCGGATGGGAAAAATTGGTGTTTAATTGTCCTGAGGCCAAAAACAACATAAAAAGCATCAATCAAAATCATATCGGATTATTAATTTCCTTGTGACTGGAAGCAAGACATGTTCAGTATGCTGGCCACCGTTTCCTACAACAAGTTGAAATCGATAAACAGCATGTTCCACAGTTGATCGAAGTGTTTCGGGGTCACGTTCAGAATGTGTTGCGCAATGAGTGCCTTCAATGCAGCTAAGTTTACAATTAAAAAAAAATGGTTCAAATAGCTCAGAGCACTATAGGACTAAAACATCTGAGGTCATCAGTCCCCTAGTTCTAACAACTACTTAAACCTAACTAACCTAAAGACATCATACACATCCATGCCCGAGGCAGGATTCGAACCTGCGACCGTAGCGGTCGCGCGGTTCCCGACTGCAGCGCCTAGAACCGCTCGGCCACACCGGCCGCCTAAGTTTGCAATCGCAACACTGAACACATCTTTCAGATACCCCCACGGATTAAGCCACATGGATTAAGATCAGGTGATCGGGACTGCCAGGCTGTAGGAAAATGGCGGCTGATAATTCTAGCATTTCCGAAATGGTGTTTCAACAGCTGCTTAACTGGATTTGCAATGTGTGGAGGTGCATAAAAATGATCCCATCCACACATCCACGCTGTTGGAGAGCTGGAATGACGTGGTTGCGCAGAAGACACCCTAGCGCTTACCACTGACGGTGCAGGTAACAGGGCCGGAAGCACCTTTCTCTTCGAAAAACTATGGCCCTATGATAAATGATGCCGTAAGCCCGCACCACCCAGTGACCTTTTCAGGATGAAGTGGTATTGGTTGATTTGTGTGTGGATTTTCCGTTTCCCACATTAGACAATTCTGTGTATTGACATATACTGCCAGATGGAAGTGGGCTTCGTCTGTCCACAAAATCTTCCACGGCCAATCAGTGTCCACTTCCATGTCATCAAGAAATTCTAATGCAAAGGTCTCTCTTGCTGGCAGGTCAACAGGAAGCAACTCGTGCACATGGTTAATTTTGAATGGATAGCAAAAGAGGGTGTTTCATAGGATTTTACGCACCGTGCTCACAGGTATGTCCAGTGTTCGGGAACTTCTTCTGGCACTACACGTTTGCACACCACCACTTGTCTCCTGCTTTGCTGTGGCCACTGCTTCTACTGTCGTCGAATCAATTCGTTTCCTCCCTCTACCAGGATGCACACCGAAAGAACCTGTCTTTTCGAATATCCGAATCATTTTCTCCGGACCCACTCAGTCACCGGACCAACGTTTTTTTTCGAACCCTTCACTGTCCGGAACTTCTGCAGAACGACGTCTGCACAGTCATCATTCTTGTAATACAGCTTTACAAGCAGAGTGCGATCCTACATTGAGAAAGATGCGAAAGGAGGAAAAGTTGTGTACCTGGCGTGTTTATACCAACTTCAATGGGTCGTGCGCATGACAGGTGTTTTCATTTACGTATTCTGACGCATACAGATCAATTTTCCACAAGTTTTTTTTCTTCTGCCATACGTTTTCCCCCTTCTCCGATAATATCACGTTGCAGTTTGGCGTCATTCTGACCAGTGGTGTTATTTCTACAGCGTTTTGGAAGTTTAACTTTAATTATAATCACCCTGTAGATAACTAAGTTTGTACCGAACCCTCATAGCCCGAATCCTACTCCTACCTGTCCATTTCTTTCCATCTGTCTTGTTTTCATGTGGCTGCCCCTCATACTTTCGATATGGCGTGTACATGGGATTTGTGCATGTTAATTTTAGTTGCTTGTGTTATTATGTAATTCACTATATTCGTTAACGTGTACGATGTAATAGGTATAATGCGTGGATATTTTGTATATCAGTGTTGCATTTGAAGAACAATTATTTGTAACATGGTTTCGTGTGAAGTTGTCTTCTTCGATTGTTTCTATTGTTGTGATTTGTATCAATGAAATAATGCATATATACTGTTAGAAATAAACATTTACCGTGATTAAGCAACGAAATTCGTGGATCACAATGTCATAACTATTGCTAAATCTTTGATTATAAATTGATAATACCGAGAGCTGTGCGCTGCCTGTATTTTTAATGTATTCATTTTTTTTATCTGAGGCCTACATTGAGCAATGTAACCGCAAAATCCTCCCCCTAAATCCTTTAACAAGGGAGCCATCAAATCACAGTTCTCCATAGTTCACCGTTCCTTTCTCAGTACCTGCTGAATCTGAGGTTCTGAACTGCAGGACAGACATAAACGTTTAATACATTCATTGTCCATTTACAACTGCTTTTCGTATGATCAGATATAAGGAAACCTATCTTCGACCTGGAGACCACGAAATCAGCATCTACCAACGTTTCTTTTTCCAAACCTGCCTGTACGTGCATTTATCTGCAGCCAAAGACTGCATTAGTCGTCATCTTACAACTGGTTGTAGTGAGAGGTATATCAGAACACCAGACACTGTTACGCTTTTGCTGATGTGAGGTATGTGACTGACGACTTCGCCAGTTCTGTTTGTAGCTGGGATGCGGAGCAGAGTACGAGTCTCACTACCTTACAAGGTAATACCAACACCCACTCAAGTCTTGAATTTAAAAGGTGGGAATGTTGGCCACCGATTAGTTGAAAGGTTGGAGAGATAGCTTCTAAATTGAAGTTTTGCTAATGTAAAGGTGAATTAATCGGATGGAAGTTTGGTGTAGGGGCGAGTCTTGTACCTTGTAAGACTTTTCAGGCCTTCACCTCTCTGTAATAGAAATTTATTATATTTTCTTGTTCCATTTTTAAATGATGGAATTCTCTTTTTATATGCTGCAGCAATTTTCTAAAATTTCAAAAATTACTCCGAAAAACTAGAGTTTGTCTTTATACGAAAATGTATTCCAAGGTACAACATGGTCATGTACCTAGGAGCAAATGTTGTATTGAAATTTAAAAGGGTTGCAATTTATAAAATCTTGCGATACTGAATGTAGTCGCCTGTCAGTTACATTATGCTCTATTACACACCAGTAGTCAGTAAGTGAAATCAAATTACGAAGAAATATTATCAAAAGCAGGTTAGAAGTTCACTAAATTTTGAAATTGAACCTATTCAAAAGTAACACAGATTTCGCTTTTCAAGACACGTAAAATTGTTAAGACTTTAAAGAAACTCAATAATCTGCAAATATCACATGTTCCATGGTAAAAGATCTTCTTCTCTTTCAAGGTACAAGATGATGTATGATCAGTGAAGTATGGTTGAGCCGTCCACACGGTATATAACTAGTTTTTAAAAATGTGGCATGTTATTTACCATGAAATTTTGCAACTGAACAATTAGAAATATATTCCAAGTAGCTTTAATGTATCACACAGTGCTTAAATGACAAGAACTTAAAATATTCACAAATGGTGCACAAAACGAGGTCTCCTGTGTACCAACAACAAAAACTATAGAAAATCGCGGAAACTGTTTATGGCGGTTTCTAGTGATCATTCCTTCATGTGATTATAAAATCAGTCACTAGACTGAATTCTTGATCGAAAAACGTCATGTGTTCCTAGGTTCACTATCTTCTATGTGCAACACTCTTCTTTACTTAATATTTGGGGGATAAAACGAATGTATAATTAAATTGCTGTGATTAGCCAAAAAATTGTGACAACGTTATTAACTGCGTGTTGGTCCACATTTGGAACGCAATACATCAGGGATTTTGCGTTGCATAAACAGGTTATGCGAATCCCGTAAATTACGGACCGGTGGTTTGTGGGCGCAGAGCTAGAGTCCGATAGCATCCCAGATATGTTCCATCGTGTTCCGATCAGACTAAATTGGTAGAGAAGACATCAACGGTAGTTTATTATCACGCTGCTGAAGCCACGGTAGCACGACTCTGGCTTTGTGACACTAATAATTGTCCTGCTGAAATATGACATCGTCAGCAGGGAAGAGATCGAGGTTCAAGGGATGCAGGTGGTCCGCAGTACAGTTCACATAGTCTACAGTTTTCATGGTGCCTCTGATTACTACACCAGGTTCCATTGAAGTCAAAGCGAATGTCGCCAAAGCGTTATGCTGCCAGCACCAGTCTGCGTCCGTGACGCGGTGCATGTTTCGAGCATCGGTTCTTGTGGATGACGGACACGACTGTTATTGCAGTTACTTGGTGCAGCAAGAAACATGATTCATCCGACCAGACGTTACGCTTCCAATGATCGACTATCTCATACATATGCGATGCGAGACCGCTTCCCAAGCATTCTTCGTTATCTTATAACAAGGGCGTCTTCGAAAGTTTCATGTAATGAACAACTGACAAAACCTTACCTAGCTGGCTGAACAGTTCATGAAGGCTGCCTGCTTTCCATGGCACTACATGCCAGAGCCGTTGAACCACTGTCGATCCTTATTTAACTCAGAACTAAAAGAACGTCGGTACTGAATTCAATGATTTGCTGTACGTCATTTGTCAACGATCTGTTACTGTACTCAATTCACAAGACCTATTTTCTCTAGAAGAAAAAATCAGTACCTACATGAAGGTGTCTGAAACACAACTAAATAGTAGAAAGACAACCTTATTTACACATGGTGGAGAGGCATTGCTGATATAACAGAAGTAAATTGGGCTTAGTGCCAGAACTCGTGCCTGTCTTTTAGAATACACTGGGAGGTAACTCCTAGATCTTATAAACAGGATGAGAGCTACGTTGCCTCCACACCTCGCCAGGAAACTCAATTTCCTCCAGAAAACTGAGACTATCCAGAACTCGACGGTCGCGCACGATGTATTATCTGCCGCAAATTCTTCGTGTGCTGCACCTTTGGGGGTGAACGTTGAGCATGCGTTCAACTGATTCCTTCTTTGAGGGCACTCACGCCACTTCCCTCGCAATATGGCGTCGGTCTCATCAGTGCCCGTCATTAATACGCGATGCTCTTGGTTAATCGTATGCGGAAGGAAACTCAACTTTGAGGCCCATGTTTCCTACGAAATTTGCTAGGCAGTAAGACATCATCGAGTTTGATGCTCCCTGGTAACTTTCGAGGTATTCGCCCTGCATATCTACACATCTAACCACACTATCTAGAATTTAGTTACTTGTGAACAACCGTGGCGAAAAGAAAAGAAAAACAGCTTTCTTATAGAATTATATATGGCATGATGACTAATGCAGCCATAACAAATACAGTCAAGCAAAAGGAATCACAAGAAAAGTGGTTGGTCTTTTGTAGAAATCTACATCAAACGGTGCTCCCATGTCGGGTCCGCTAGTTGTGGTATTTAATAATTTTGAATCACAAAATTACAACGAATGACAAACTACGGAACTGTCATTTATTTGCCAACTGCGCCTGAGAAATACGTGGGAACACTGATTCGTTATAACACAGATTCGCTTGACGAACATCATCAACAATTTAGAAGTTTCTTTGTTGCTGGTTGTTAACTATCGAGCAAACGAATCCATACATTTACAGTGTAAGAAAACTACTGCGGCCCTACGTGTGCAATACCTACTTACAATACATAACACTGCCCTTTGGGTTCTGAGGCACACGACCACATAGGTCACTGCAAATCGAAAAGCTCCAATCGCTGAATGTCCGTCCAGTACCGAGTGGAAAGTAACAAAGAAGTAATCACAACAACATTTGGTGATATATTACATATAATGGTCACCGAGTCATCGTCAGTGCGATCTCTCACACTATAATCAAGTTATCAAATACAACAGTGAAATAGTACAAACTAACTACAGCCTTAGGAAAGGCCCTCGTGGTCTGAAATACATGGCGCCAACGAAAAAAATTGTTTCATTCTTTTATATACATAGTAGTTTATTCTAAATTTTACAGTATCAAGTCTGTTGAAATGGAAGTAGAGGAGTAAATAATAATAGCGACGAAAACAACTGCCGGCCGCTGTGGCCGAGCGGCTCTAGGCGCTTCAGTCTGGAACCGCGATGCCGCTACGATCGCAGGTTCGAATCCTGCCTCGGGCATGGATGTGTGTAATGTCTTTAGGTTAGTTAGGTTTAAATAGTTCTAAGCCTAGGGGACTGATGACCTCAGATGTTAAGTCCCATAGTGCTTGGAGACATTTTTTTTGTTTTAAAAAACAACTGAAGAGTGTAAACCAGATGTTCCTCAGTGTTTCGGCCAGGGGAACATTTCTCCGAGTAAGCGGCGAATGTCAGTGTTTCAATGCAAGGATTTTAGGAGGTAGGGCCGCTCGCTACTGCAATTAATCAACAGTGGTCTTACTGTTGTGGCTCCTTTTTAAAGACAATACGACTCACTCCCAGCCGCATAATTAGATGTGTGCCGCTCATGAAAGAGTATAGTCTTGAGATCACGTAAGCATTACGTCATATTTTAAAAAAATTAGCCAATTGGCTCAGTCACATTGGACGGCGGCGAGAACTAGCAATTACCGAAAGGTAATGAGGCAATCAAATCATGGATGTGGTGAAACATAGGGAATTACTGTGTGTCAACGAACGTCATAAGTTCACCGGCACATAAAGAGAGCAACAGTAAAATTCATCGAGCAGGAAGAATAAGTTGCTGGTTTCCTGAACATTCCCCCGCCCTATTACATCTCGATGTGTCCGCAAAATCACCTGACTAGTACCCCATTTAAAACCAGTTCGTCATGTTGGAACAGCGGGTACCACACCAACATCGACATTCAGACAATTGAGTGGAATTGTGCGATCAAATCATCAGAGAGTGGCTTAACGTGGATGCGATGTACCTGAACAATCTTGTGGACTCACTTCCTAACCGAGTGTAGGGTGTAATCAAGTCGATGGGCAGAATTAGATGGTATTAAATGAGGCTTGCAATATTTTCTCTAGGTGTGATTAACTTTTTGTCCGGTGGTTTTAGAATCCTGAAAGCTACACTGGGTTTACGGCGTGAAACACGAAGAGTCAATACTTTTATTCAGATTGATGTACAGAAAGCAAGTACATGAAATACGGCATTACTGAATAAGGTTAAAAAATATATGTACATAAGGTCGCAAGTGATGTGTCGTCGATCAAGGATGTGGCTGTCAGATGAATTGTTGATCCGTTTAAATGAAAATTAGTGCAACCACATTCACCATAGTGTTGCCACAAATTTGTACACTATGATAATTTAAGAGTGGGGGACTCGTTGTATTCAGGAGGATTATCGTGAAGACCAAATATTGCCATATGTGCCGGTAGATAAAGCAAATGAGATACACACGCTGCCAACCGCTACATAAAATTAATTTCTATGCGTAGATTTCTATGCATCAGTTTCTAAATGGTATTTCTGCAGACAACCCGTGTTCTTCATGGCTAGAGCCTTCAGCAAATATGTGAAATTGATGCCATTTAGCCGGCAGGGGTGGCCGAGCGGTTCTAGGCGCTACCGCTACGGTCGCAGGTTCGAATTCTGCCTCGGGCATGGATGTGTGTGATGTCCTTAGATTAGTTAGGTTTAAGTAGTTCTAAGTTCTAGGGTACTGATGACCTCAGAAGTTAAGTCCCATAGTGCTCAGAGCCATTTGAACCATTTGATGCCACTTACGAGGAAATAGTTCAGGAAGTGCTTGGCGATAATTATCCATGACCACCTTCATTCCTGCGTTAAGCCTACATTAAGCGGATTCTGTGGCGTCACAAGGCGATTTTCACTTCAAAACTTCGGAGAAATTGGTTGCAGCTGCAACAGATTGATACAACCTTCTCATTCGTACAGGGCACTCAGGCAAGTTGGGTGAGGAGTTCATGCAACAGCTGGGAGTAATCTTCCACGTATTGGACTCACAGTGCCATTTCTTGTGGGTGAACACCATCCAGATATCGCAAGATTGTTAAAGGAAGCTGCGCAATGTGTC
Organism: Schistocerca americana; assembly: GCF_021461395.2. NCBI lineage: Eukaryota > Metazoa > Arthropoda > Insecta > Orthoptera > Acrididae > Schistocerca > Schistocerca americana. The sequence continues at coordinate 690,727,696 of NC_060130.1, forward strand.
AAAGATCAGAGGTCGGTAAATCATGGGATATGACTCTCATGACTCCACAGATTTCTGTATTCAAATATCGATTGCAAGTACACGGTAGACAACTCATCAATGATTCACACTACAAGCTCTTTAGTTTTCTTACCTAAATTTACACATATTAAAAGTTCGTGTTGATGCAGCGCAACATATAATTTCAACGTCTGCATATGATTGCTTACAATTACTTATTTCTTCTCACACCAAATATTTTGCATTTATATATTCAAACAAATATGAACACATGCTACAGGTTTTCACTTTCGTTTCCTTTCTTAAGAGCGCGCCTAATCTTCCCAACATGTATTGAGAATCAGGATCAGTTTTCACTCACTGTGAGATAAAATATTGTGTGGGTGATAGCTTCCGTGACTTGAAATCACTCCATCACTGAGCCCAGGATACTTTTGGTGTAACTGATCTATGCTTGTCGAAGCAGAAGATCGGAATATGTCGGTTTAAATACTATCTTTCTCACGAAAGATATATCTACATTAATATCAATGAATTAAAACAACGACGTAAAAAATTTATAACTTTCTATATGTGCTGCTAAGGCGAAATACGATTCCAGATTTATGTTGCTCAAATTGAATGCTGTGGCTCGAAATGAAAGGTGATACCATTCCACTTATTATTTATTTTGATCATATTTTCGTAAATTTTGATTTCGCATGTTTATATCACTACTATAAAGCGTCCTCCTGGTGTACGGCCTGGTCCAATTACTACTTTAAAAATACAGTTTGGATCAGCAATGAACTGGCAATCAGTGAAGAATTAACTTTTCTACTATTAGTTACTGACTTATACAGTAAGACAGCTCTCAGCCTAAAACCAAAGTGAAATAAATAGTAACTGAACCAGGAGAACTTCAGTCACTATGAAACACAGCTCACTTACACTCGAACAAAGACGTCGCCAGCCGCAGTTACGAAAGAATCTGCCTGAGCTCAAGTCAGTTGGTTGAACTTTGAGAGAAGATGTGAGCGAGGCGTAGTGTTCGAGTGGATATCACTGTGTCTGTGTCACAGTTTAAGTTGGTAGCAATGATTTGAGTCATGTTTGCATTGCGATAGCAATGGTGGAGTCTGCTTTCATTATGAAGTAATGAACACAAAGATAAACTCTGTAAAGCATTTATTCTGATTCTTAGAAAAAATATCATACCTGAAGACACATACATGTTTCACCACGGTTATCGCTGATTTGGCAATATACTCTTTTATATACACTGGGCCTCATAAAACGTGTTAAAGAACTGACCAGTCAACTCAGAGAACAACCCACTCTTCTACAGGCAAAAGAGACACGTTGCTGAAGAGAATCAGTGAATCATCTGTAGTAAAACTATAGGACAAGTAGTGGTACGACGCGAAAATCTGACGAAGAAGCTTAGGGAATTCCTGTTGGAGAAGGCTGAAAGGAAGAAACACTTTTAGAACTAAAAACAAATAAAAGTATACAGCGTGAGAGACAGAGTACTACTGAGGACTACGGACCCTGGGACGGAGACAGAAAGAAAATTTGAAAATTAATTTAATTGAGTGAAGGGCCGTATAACATTGAGAACGTTGTGATCCTGAATGCCTAGAGAACGACCGGCTGATCGGAAAACACAGTGTTCGCATTGTACAAACGTTGTCTGCTTGTAAAAAAGGCAAAGAAATTTGCAAAATAATGTAAATATGGTCATAATTATTATTCTTTCATTACAGATTCCTCTTTGGATAGAGTTATAAGGTTATCGTGTTGCTAGTGAGTCCATGTGATGAAACTGATACACATTTCAACAATCTTTAGGAGTGTTAAGAAAACACAATTATTAATAACTAGTACCCCAGGCTTCGCTCAAGGAATTGATATGATATTGCGTGGACGCTTTTATATTTTGAAGAAAGCGTTTTGATTATGGAATTTCACCGGTCAAGTAATGTAAAAATTGCTGTGGAAGTGCTTCCAGTGATATTAATCGAATTTTTCCACTCGTGCAACAGAATCCTGGTGTCACTCTACTGAATTTTTTCGCTTTCCAAAACTGGCAGATGTTATCATTTTTCTGATTACGGTTTCTTTGTGTTTGTTATATTCTTTTGTTGGGTCGAAGTGGAATGGTTCGTTTGTTAGGTTGTGCTGTTTACTTGTTCTTGTCCGCGCTTCTTGTAGGCTGATATTTTCATGGCTGGCTTGAGTTTGCAGTCTTTAATCATAGGATTGTGTCGCAATTATTGATTCTTCAGTCCGTTCATTTCGATGTTCTTCGGTTTCTCTGATTCTCACGGTGATCATTCTCGTTCGTTGGGAACTTAAAACGTGCTTCGCGCTTTTCGTCTGTCTTGTTTTTCGATGTTCTTTTTTTTCGCCGTTTTGCATCAGAACTATCAAGATCTCGTCCTCTTTTACGGTTGGGAATTCTCTAAAGTATAATTCAAATCAACTTTTTATTAACAAATACACTAAGTACACTTTATATACATTTCACACTTTATTTTCGATTTATATTCAGTCACTGCATCACCTTGACTTCTCACATTTCATTGTTTGATTTTCTTCATCCACTGCAGTATTTTTTCGGTTCCTCCCTTCGTCACTGATAAGAAACTGACTTTCGAACCAACGATGGGTCTTGCTTTATATACTCCTACCAACAGCGAATTCCAGAACATACCAAAAAGGCTTCGAATGGTCCACCATGTTCCAGAACATTCTGCAACATTCGAGAGTGTTCTGGAATGTTTCACAATTATCTGGAATGTTCCGGGATGTTACCGAAGATTTTGGAATCTTTCCGAATGTTCCAGACTGTTCCCGAACATTCCAGAACATTCCGGATCATTGCGGAAAATTCCGGAACATTCCGGAATGTTGTGAAATGCTCTCAAATGTTCTGGAATGTTCTAAAAATATCTAGAGGGTGAAATTTCCCAGCCCTTATGTCTACAAAAACACGCCATCAGGTACAAACGGTAACTTTCTTCATGGATGGGGGACAGAGGACTACCGCACCATGTAATTCCCTTGATCATACCGGGACTGCTTTCTGTGTTTTAGCGGCAAGCACATTGTACACTTACTTTTTATAATATATATTGATTTAGATACAGTTTACGAAATTTAAATAGTGGTTTCTAGTATTTATTCTAACTCCACAGTAGTACGGCTATGGGACTACTTTGTTTACTTTTGTAATATCGCTTGCGCAGGTGTCCTACTTCACAACTTCGGAACTCACGTCCGCTTACCTATTACGTCATCATAACGACGTCACAAGCCATAACCCTTATCCATGACATCATAATCCACGAAGCCATACCTCCTTTTTTCGAACGGAGACGACCATTAAAAGGAAAGAACAGTCACTGTTCTCTCTCAGTACATTGCAGTGCTCTGCGGAAGTTGAGCGCTCCTCATAATTTTCGTATGGATGGAGAGTTTTTGAATTATTTGAACAGTTTACAAGATGAGATGCATTATAAAGATGACATGGATGATAAAGCTGGTACAGAACATCAGCCTCACGAAACAGAACAGGGCGAATCATTAGAGTCGGAAGATGAATATTCAGAATCTGTACAACCACATACAAATAACCCAGTGTTTACAGGATCGATTCCAGTGTCGCCGCAAATTACTACTTACAGGCGAGGAAGTAAACGGAAAGAATCGCACCCACCTTAGCATCCGGAAGCTGAAAGTGAATTAGGGCGTCTGGTCCCGGTGGGTGGAAGTGGGTGAGCGTTGGTGGCAAAAATCGTTTTCTCATGCATTGTGTTAATCAATAGCGTCTAGAACAACATTGTCATGAACAGCTCCAGTGACCAAGAAACACAGAAGAAATTCCCTGAAACTGTGAGCTACTACAGTTTCACAAAATTTGGAGTTAATATTCTGGACCAGATGTATCGTCTTTACATTATCAAGTTCAGCTGTCACACACGGCCTATGCGCGTTTTTTTCACTATGCTAGATCTTGCTGGAATCAATGCCCGGATTCTTTAGAGAGAGAGAGATAGGAGTATGCAAAGTTAAAAGAAAAACGATCAGTGTGTGTGTGTGTGTGTGTGGTGCAAGATATTCACATGTGGTCTATGTGGTGGAATTGTTCAGCACGTGCGTGCAATGTGTTTTGACAAAGATGGTGACTCTGACTGAAAACATGTCACAGAGAAAAAATGCAATTTTCTCGTAAATGCCACAGCAATTCATGCCCATTTTTCTTTCCATTTTCTAATAATAATATGTTTATGGCCTGTGTGGAGATTTGACTGAGAACAAGTAACAGAGAAAAAAAATTTGTTTTATAATTATATGTTTATTTGCATTTGTAACTTATGTTTCAATAAATATTTATTATGTATTCTTTAGTTTGATCCTTTCTACTTTAATTAAATAAACTTTACATAGAAAATTTAATCATAACTCATTGGTAGGATAAGCAGAATACACTAGCGACATTTAAAGACACCTTAGTGAATTAATTTAACAAGTAAAAGTGAAGAAAGAAGGAAAACATCACCAGTGAGAATGACCGGTAGTGCTCCTTCCAGCTAGTTCGCTAATGCAGACCCTCCTACTGTTACGCAGCACTTGAAAATGAGTCTAGTTTGATCAGTGTAGCACATTGCTGCAAAACACAATAGATCTCGCAAATTAAATATTTTCACAGCCATATTATCAGTAATATTTATGAATAATACATATGCACACAGATACACACACACACACACACACACACACATACACCCACACACACACACACACACACACACAGCCGTTATGTGAAGTGTCACAATGTTAACCCAACGTCAGATTGATGCCTAAAACATGACTCTCGACTCTCAAATTAACTGCTCAATTCTATATCCTTGGTTAAAGTGTTCTGTAAGATTAAAAATCACATGTGGTAAAAAAATAAAATATTAAGTAGGTAGCTAACACTTCAGATAAGTCCTAAATGAGGCTATGCAGAAAACCGAATATGACCAAGCCTATAACTGCACAAAACACATGTTGGCTAAAATACTATGCTAAGCAGGCAAGCAGTGATAGTTAACACAAACAAATAGGTAGTCCAAATTACTGTTCTATAACTGTTAACTACTGGTAGAGTGCAGTTAATATGTGAGTTACACTAGGCAGCTAAAATATGGCTGTGGACTCTCAAATATTTGCCACCATGAGTAAAGATTTAGAGTAAAAACACACATAGGATGCTTATCATAATACAGAAGTATAATTACAGATCTCTTACTGTGAAGAAACATTTGATTTTAAACCAAAATAAAACTGTTTGTGCTATTTTTTGAAGTGAATGAGACTTCGAGTAGAAAATACACGTGGTGCCTCTGTCACAACTTAATTGTTGTATAGTAGAAAAAACGATACACATGGCTCCCATATTGGTACTGCTGATATAAATTAGAGGTTAAGCTGTACTTGGCAATGGGATTAGTTTGATTTTAATACCATTAAAAAATCAATAATTGTCCACAGTATTCATCAAAAATGCAAAATTTTGTTCTGTAACATTTCAGAACGCCCATGGCAATATTGCTGAAATAACTTACAGACTGAGGTCAACCTGTCGATGGGGCTAGTTCGATCTTTCTACAATAGTAAGCAATGTTATTCCGATGTCTAACCTACCTTTGTTATATTACAAGAATTCGGCTTACTTTGGCTAAAACCAGCATCAAAGTCAGACAAACATTATAGTGTCCCTCACGCTAGGGTATTAATTCGTCTTATAGTACAAAATGTTGGTCATCTGCTACTAATAGTGCTAACTTATGCTGTCAGATAGATGAGTCTATATGACATTTAGATGAAACAGCATACTGACCAGCAGTATAAGCAAGAAACCAGGGTTGATACGCTTTCAACTATTCTCTTTCAACTGCTTTTCATTGTCAAGTAAACATTATAATGATACCATACTAGGGTATTCGTAGCACAAAATGTTTGTCATCGTCTGCTGATAATGCTAATTTATGTCATAGCACAGTGGAGACTATGTGACACTTCACCCTATATATCACCACTTTCTAGCAAATTTGTAACAAATCGTCCACATTGCAGCAAAATTAAGACAAATTGCTCCACAAATACGTCGCGTGTTACAGCAGAACTGTAACAAACGACCCCATAAGTCGCTCTGCCAACGAGAACAGTTCGATCATTGTACTACAATTTATAAGAACGAAGTATTGTCCGCATTTTTTGTCAATGTACGTAAATATTTCAAGTACAAATAGGTCGGGTTTGAAAATGTTAGCGACCGCTACGGTCGCAGGTTCGTATCCTACCTCGGGCATGGTTGTGTGTGGTGTCCTTAGGTTAGTTAGGTTTAAGTTGTTCTAAGTCGAGGGAACTGATGACCTCAGATGTTGAGTCCCACAGTGCTCAGAGACATTTCAACTATTTTTTTTTTTTTTTGAAAATGTTAGGCATCTTAAGATAATTTTTACGGCTGCAAACGTTCAAGCAGTCCATAGCCAAGCAACTACACGCTTAGTTTCGTAAGCACGAGATCTCTGGATTGAAGCTCGCTGCTGGTACTTTTTCTTTTCCATATAATAATAAAGATTTATTATGACTGTGCAAATTAGCAATTTTTAATGATTCATTTATTATTTACATAATATTTATCCTGAAGAAAATTCTACAGTACATAATGTACAATAAACACGTTAATTAATCCTATCATCGCACAATTTCAAAAATAGGTATTTCTGTTGCAGGTCAACATTAGAAAACAATTTCTTTTGCCCATTGCTAAAAGATGAGACAAAAATCGAATGCAGATAAATAATCAACAACGTGTAGAGTAGTTACCTCACACACGAAAATAACATAAACACGTAGCTCCTGTTGCGCTGCAAATGACTAAGTGAACAGCTGAGTTGGAACCGTTGGCCACGCCAACACATAGACGTCAGTGCTCACTCCACGGTCGGCTGAGAAAGGCACGGCGGTAAGAGGAAGTTTAAAAATGTGATGTCAAACTTATATATGTCCAAGATTTAAAAAAAAATCCTCGCCAATCATAAAAATCTCAAATCCTGGACATTTCTGAGTACCATCACATTGCCCTAAACAGAACTAAAAAAGCAGGACTGCTCGTGTTAATCCCGGAAGTAACGTAAGCCTAAATGTAAGCAAATATGTAACGTATGTACGTTTTATGTGTTTACTGTGCACTTGAAGCCCACCATTCTATACTCTGCTGTTGAGCGATCAGACAACTTGCTCATGAAGCTATTCGAACTTTCACGATGTATTCAACAGTCGAAAAAGTGGACATTGTTTCCGTTTGGAAGAATATCGCTACCAACTGTTAGAGCAGCGGTGTGGTAGTGTGCTCAAAGGTGTACTGTCCGTGCGTAGCCCCTACGATCTATTTTACCAAGCATCATAAATAATTACAAGGAACTGGATGTACGCAGAATAAAAAACGCCAATCAAAAAGGACAGCAACTGATCACAGAATTGCAACTAATATTTTATAAGCACATAGTCCCCATATCACTGAGGGGCAGATGGTCTGTGCGAGTGGAATCAGCCAAATGAGAGTTCCCACGAGGGGGATTCAATAAATAATTCTGGAAGCAAGTTGGTTTTATTCATGAATCCAATACACCATATGATTCCCTATTTTTTATCATCATCATCATCATTTAAGACTGATTATGCCTTTCAGCGTTCAGTCTGGAGCATAGTCCCCCTTATAAAATTCCTCTATGATCCCCTATTCAGTGTAACGTTGGTGCCTCTTCTGATGTTAAGCCTATTACTTCAAAATCATTCTTAACCGAATCCAGATACCTTCTCCTTTGTCTACCCCGACTCCTCCTACCCTCTACTGATGAACCCAAGAGTCTCTTGGGTAACCTTGCTTCTCCCATGCGTGTAACATGACGCCACCATCTAAGCCTGTTCGCCCTGACCGCTACATCTATAGAGTTAATTCCCAGTTTTTCTTTGATTTCCTCATTGTGGACACCCTCATGCCATTGTTCCCATCTACTAGTACCTGCAATCATCCACGCTACTTTCATATCCGTAACTTCAACCTTATTGATAAGGTAACCTGAATCCACCCAGCTTTCGCTCCCATACAACAAAGTTGGTCGAAAGATTGCACGGTGCACAGATAACTTAGTCTTGGTACTGACTTCCTTCTTGCAGAAGAGAGTAGATCGTAGCTGAGCGCTCACTGCATTAGCTTTGCTACACCTCGCTTCCAGTTCTTTCACTATGTTGCCATCCTGTGAGAATATGCATCCTAAGTACTTGAAACCGTTCACCTGTTCTAACTTTGTTCCTCCTATTTGGCAGTCAATCCGTTTATATCTCTTTCCCACTGACATTACTTTCGTTTTGGAGATGCTAATCTTCATACCATAGTCCTTACATTTCTGATCTAGCTCTGAAATATTACTTTGCAAACATTCAATCGAATCTGCAATCACAACTAAGTCATCCGCATATGCGTGACTGCTTATTTTGTGTTCACATATCTTAATCTCACCAAGCCAGTCTATTGTTTTCAACATATGATCCATAAATAATATGAACAAGAGTGGAGACAGGTTGCAGCCTTGTCCTACCCCTGAAACTACTCTGAACCATGAACTCAATTTACCGTCAACTCTAACTGCTGCCTGACTATCTATGAAAAGACTTTTAATTGCTTGCAAGAGTTTTCTTACTATTCCATAATCTCGTAGAACAGACAATAACTTCCTCCTAGGAAGCCGGCCATATGCCTTTTCTAGATCTATAAAGCATAGATACAACTCCCTGTTCCACTCGTAACACTTCTCCATTATTTGCCATAAGCTAAAGATCTGGTCCTCACAACCTCTAAGAGGCCTAAACCCACACTGATTTCATCCAATTTGTCCTCAACTAATACTCGCACTTTCCTTCCAATAGCTGAGAAGATTTTACCCACAACGCTGATTAAAGAGATACCTCTGTAGTTGTTACAATCACTTCTGTTTCCATGTTTAAAGATTGGTTTGATTACTGCTTTCGTCCAGTCTGATTGAACCTGTCCCGACTCCCACGCCATTTCAGTTATCCCGTGTAGCCATTTAAGACCTGACATTCCACTGTATTTGACGAGTTCCGACTTAATTTCACCCACCCCAGCCGCTTTATTGCACTGCAATCTATTGGCCATTTTCTCCATTTCCTCAAATGTGATCCTATTTCCATCATCATTCCTATCCCATTGTACATCGAAATCTGAAACATTACTGATCGTATTTTCACCTACATTGAGCAACTCTTCAAAATATTCCCTCCATCTGCCCAAGGCATCAACAGGATTCACCAGCAGTTTTCCTGACGTGTCCAAAATACTTGTCATTTCCTTCTTACCTCCCTTTAGAAGACTGCTAATTACACTCCAGAATGATTTTCCAGCAGCTTGACCCAAAGTCTCCAACCTGTTTCCAAAGTCTTCCCAAGATTTCTTCTTGGATGCTGCAATTATCTGTTTGGCTTTGTTTTTTTTCTTCTTCAACAGAACTTTCTCTGTCTACCTGAGTTCCAGTATGTAGCCATTTTTGATACGCCTTCTTTTTCGTTTTACGGGCTGCCGTCTTGACTGTGTCATTCCACCAAGCTGTTTGCTTCATCCTACCTTTACAGACTACTGTTCCAAGACATTCTTTAGCCACTTCTAGTGCTGTGTCCCTGTACCTTGTCCATTCCTTTTCCAATGACTGTAATCGACTACATTCAACTAAATGGTACCTTTCTGAGATCACTGTTATGTACTTGTGCCTGATTTCCTTATCCTGAAGTTTCTCCACTCTTATCCTCCTACATATGGACCTGACCTCCTTCACTTTCGGCCTCACAATACCAATTTCACTGCAGATTAAATAGTGATCAGTGTCATCAAAGAATCCACTGAATACACGTGTGTCCCTCACAGCCTTCCTGAATTCCTTATCTGTTATTATATTGTCAATGACAGATCTGGTTCCCCTGCCTTCCCAATGTACCGGTGAATGTTCTTATGTTTAAAAAAGGAGTTTGTGATTACTAAGCCCATACTGGCACAGAAATCCAAGAGTTGATTTTTGTTGGCCTCCATATCCCCTCCAAATTTACCCATAAGCTTTTCATTTTTTAATTTTTAAAAAAAAATTCGTTTATTTATTTTTTATAAAAAACCCTGTTTTTCAATATAATCCCCTTTCAATACAACGGCCTTGCGTCACCTTACTGGGAGAGCCTGTATGCCCACATGGTACCACTCTACTGGTCGACGTTGAGGAAGTCTTCCTTCATCAACAACCTTCACATCATGCATGTACTCTTTCCGGCGGAGTGCATCCCTCGTTGGGCCAAACCGATGCAATTCGGAAGGTAAGAGATCCGGGTTGTAGGGTGAATGAGGAAGAACAGTCCAGATAAGTTTTTGAGGTCCTCTCGGGTGTGCAGACTAGCGTGAGACTTGTATTGTAATTGACAAGGAGAAGTACGTTTGTATTTTTGTGGCGACGAACTCGCTGAAGTCGTTTCTTCAATTTCCTGAGGGTAGCACAGTACACTTCAGAGTTGACTGTTGCACCACGAGAGAGGACATCGAACAGAATCGCACCTTCAGAGTCCCAGAAGACCGTTGCCATGACGTTAGCGGCTGGAGGTGTGACTTTGAACTTGTCCTTCGAGGGAGAGCTGGTGTCGCGCCACTCCGTGGACTACCGTTTTGTTTCCGGTTCGAAGTGATGAAACCGTGTTTGATCGCCTGTGACAATGTTTGACCAGAAATTGTGATGAACAGCCTTGTAATGCCCAAGCAATTTAGCACAGATGGCCCTTGCTTGGTCTTTATGGTCTTCTGTTAGGTTGCGAGGAACCCAGAGGGCAAACAGATTTGAGTACCCAAACTTGTGGACGAGTGTGTCAGCAATACCAACAGAGACGTTCAGTTGAGCAGAGAGGTGTCTTCTGCTAGTAATCCGTCGATCATCTCGAATGAGAGTCCGCGCCTTCCAACATTGCAGGAGTCGCAGCTGTGTGGGGCCGGCCGGCACGGGGGAAATTTCACAGGTTAGCGCGACCTTCATGCGATTTTCAAAGACGCCTCATCGTGCTTTTTGTTCACTGCCAGGTGTCCGTAGGCCTTCTGCAAGAGCCCATGAATATCTGCGATGCACCTGTTTTCCGCCAAAACAAACTAAGTGACAGCTCCTTGCTTGGAACGCACTTCCGTTACAGATGCCATTTTCAAAGCTACACATAGCGCGGCCACCTATCGGAACTTTATAAACTGCAGGTACTGAAACGGGAATATTCAATGATGGCCCACAACAAATTCCACATTTTTTCAACCGGAAAAAGTGTGTTGCATTACTTATTGAACGTCCCTCGTACATTGTAGTGTATTTTATCCTTTCCACATTTCGCTCCCTCAACAGCTTCGTGGTGTTAACTTCGGTAATCGGTAACATTTCGGCTGGTCCCGGCGGAGGTTCGAGTCCTCCCTCGGGCATGGGCGTGTGTGTTTGTCCTTAGGATAATTTAGGTTAAGTAGTGTGTAAGCTTAGGGACTAATGACCTTAGCAGTTAAGTCCAATAAGATTAAAAAAGAAAAAAGAAAAATGGTTACATTTCACCGAATGTTGGATACAAAAACTACAAACTGATAACGACGTTTTTACGCAAGATATTATTTACTGGTGAAGCATCGTTTGCATACGATGGGCAAATCAATCTTTATCGTACGCTCTGCTGGTGAGTTAAAAAACAATGCTGGCTGAGATAAATAAATAAACAGCGGTCTTGTTCTGCCAGTGAGTGGTGCGAGCTTTGGAAGACTCGCATCGTTACTGACAGTACGCTACAAAGAGATAGATTTCTGCAGTTCTTGCAGTTGTTCTACCACTGTTATTGGAAGATATTCCACTGGACATAAAGCAATCCATGTGGTACTAACAAATCGAAAGTTCCACCGATTCCACTCAGATAATTATAGACCACATTAACAGAACACTTGGAAAGCGGCAGATCGGCCGCTTAGTAACAAAAAGCGGCCAAAACAATCACTAGATTTAACACTTCTGATGTTTTATCTGTGGAGAAAAATAAAAGAAGAGGTTAGGTAGGAAAAATCGACGACCTTTGAAGACATGAAGATTCGCATTTAATACCTCACCCTGAATATAATACAGAACTGCTTGTTACTAAGACCTAATCGTGTCAAGTGAGAGATGGACTTTATTTTTAAAAAAATGGGGCCGTCACGCGCGCTCTCGAAAGTTTACGAGCGACAGCTTATGTTTAAATATAGCAAGATCTTAATTACCGTTAGAAAGATGATACTGCAAATGTTTTATTACTTGAACTGTCGTGAATTTCGTATAAGTTTTCTTTGTTTAGCAATATTCCAGCTATCTTATTAACCTCTTATCCCCTAATTGGTTCATATATTTTCATTTACATACTTCTTTGACAAACAAGCGATACCGAAAAAGTCAGTATGTAGGGAGAGGGAGAAAACTTTTTCACTTCACATTGCTTTTGACCTGTTAACGACATCTGTAATCTGTCTTCAACTACACGAACAGTGTCAGGGGCTTATGAAACAAACAAATACGCATTCTCTCAATTTCATTAATAACAGGGGTAGAGACAACAACTATTTTTTGTGGGATAAATGTTAAAAAATACCATAGATAGTAATGTCGAATAAACCATATGCACATTGCATATGAACGATGGCGTTACACAGATTTGTAGAAAAAACGGATGAATTAGTTGTTACAATTATTAATTAAGCAATGCAAAATGTAGTCATGTAGTGCGAGCAGAACTTAAGAAACAGTAGCATTTGCGAATAAAGATCATACAGTAGCACATCGCTACGGTCGCAGGTTCGAATCCTGCCTCGGGCATGGATGTGTGTGATGTCCTTAGGTTAGTTAGGTTTAAGTAGTTCTAAGTTGTAGGGGACTGATGACCACCGATGTTAAGTCCCATAATGCTCACAGCCATTTTTGAAGTAGCACATCAACCTTCGAAAATCAGCAACAAAATTTTAAAGCTGAACAATGTGGTAATCTCCCTAACATTCTTTATGCAAACTAAAGTTCAGTAACCACCATTACTATCGCAACAAATACAGGTCGCACAAAAATACACTGCGAGAAACGCATGCTGGGACATAAATGCAGATGCTAGCCAAACCTGCATGTTGCGCGGCTGTATTTGACCACGAACAGCACCCGTGCAATGCTATAAATACGTTGCAAGTATTAGGCGTGGTCAGAATAGTGTTCTTTGTAGTTGTGTGTGCATCATGTCGGAGCAAAGTGAATTCTAACGTGGAAAAATTCTTGGTGTTCGTATGATGGGTGCTTCCTTAACCAAGTGAGACGAAGTGTTTGGTGTTTCAAGAAGCACCGTGTCGAAGAGCTATACCTTATACAGGGAAATCGCAAAAACGTCATCCGCCATGTCACAACGCGGACGACAGTGTGTGTAAAGTGACCGTGACAGACGGTCATTGAAGAGGATTGTGACGAAAAAGAAGAGCGCTTCAGCTGCAAAAGTCCCTGCAGAACTGAATGTCGTACTCGCAGTACCAAAACAACACGAAGGGGACTACGTAAGGAGGTAATTGCAGGGTGAGCTGTAATTTCGAAACCACACATTACTGGAGCAAATAATCATAATCAAACCTGGACTGTGGAGCAATAGAAGAGAGTCATTTATTCGGATGAGTCTTATTTCAAGCTGTTTCCAACTTCTGACTTAGTCCAGGAGTGAAACAGGGTGATGGTTCGGCGATGATCTGGGCAGCCACTTCGTGGTAGTCCATGGGCGTCATGGTTACTCAGGAAGGTGGAATTACTGTCTAGGTTTACGTGACCATTTTGGCTGATCAGATCCATCCAATGGTACAATGGTTGCTCGGCAGTGATGGTACTTTTTACCAAGACCAGGACCCCTGTTCCCACGGCTCTCATCGTCCAGAACCAGTTTTGTGAGCATCAGGATGAATTGTCGTATCTCCTCTGGCCACCGCTGTCACCGTATCTCAGTACTATTGAGTATTTGTGGTCTACTTTGGATAAATGGTGCGCGATTGCTATCCATCTCCATGACTCTTAACTTGCCACTATTTCGCAGCTAGAAAGGTACAAGAGTCCATTTACAACAATGCAGGAACTTGATTTATCCAGTCCAAGACGTCTAAAAGTTGTTTTGAATATCAACGGCTTTCCTACACCGTATTAGTCATGGTAAATTGTTATGTTTTTGGTGTTTCCATATTTTTATCCAACCCCTGTATCTAACGAGTTCATCACAATATTATTAACACTCTAAGACAAAAAAAGAAAAAAAAACTGACGCACCATCTAACATTCTGCGTGGTGTCTGTTTGTTCTATATCGTGTCTCCCTACCACTTTCGCGCAGCGACCCTCTGAGCGTGTTTTTTAGAGAACTGACTAGTTTGAACCTGGGACCTGTTGCTGGTAAGGAGACGCCAGACCACGCATGACGTGTAGAATTCAGAAGAGTTCAGTGAGACTAGCGATGATATAACCAAATACTTAATGATTTCAGGGTCAGCTCCACTGTACTCCCTGTAAAAGAATCTTAATACTAACTAAATTTAGTGGAAGGGGTTCAAGGCTTTCCTATTTTTAGGTAGCTGGTAAAATAACGTCGAAAAAGCAGTTAAGATTACCATTGGAAATTTTATTCTACTCACAAAACATTGTTTATAAATTGCACTATTGATAAAAGGAAATGTTTTAATACAGAATGGTAAAAACCAACTGCGTTCAACAAAAATGTGAACGAATATTCCCTGAACGGGTTTCCAAGTTCTACAATGGATCGAAGGATGACCTATGCCATATCACATCTATAATCTAAGTTTAAATTAAGTTTCACAAAAGAGAAAACTATCAAAATGGTCTACAGTGACCCTCAATTATCTTTAATTACTTATCTAACTTGTCGTAAATTACATTGGCTGATGTGGCTTCTCCATAATTATATAACAGAAAAATCATCGCGTTTCAGATTTTAACTTACATAGCAAATGTGAATACCATGAGCTTCAATTGACGATCGACACTAGTATTACGTAAAAAGGGGGTGTAACAATGAGACTTGTGCAGTTCTGAGTGAAGCTTTATTCGGTGTTATGTGGCATCGCGTGCATTCATTACCTTGTCGGTGTTCGTCAGGGGGCGGCGGACAGCACAGCTCCGCTCACCTCGCCATCTCAGAAGCAACTCTCCCCTAACTTCTCCTTACTACAATTTACCGAAGTTGGTTTAAAAAAACCATCTGGCTGTGTTTTCATCTGACCAATCAGGGTCTCAGTATTGACCTTAAGCTCCACCCACAAAAATTCTGTCTATCCAATGAGAAACGTTATACTTTTCGTGGTGGGGCAATGTTTTTAAAGTTTGCAACGTAACAGAGACGCGAAAAAGTCTCACGCTAAAACTTGCGGTTGGGGGGTGGCCCTTTTTGTGTTATCGTAAGATCTATACTGTTCTTCTGGAGGGCTCTAGCTTTCATCATGGGCTGGGGGGTGGTCCTGACGTAACAGAGACGCGAGAAAGTCTCACTCTAAAACGTGCGGCTGGGGGGGTTGCCCTTTTTGTGTTATCGTAAGATCTACACCGTTCTTCTAGAGGGCTCTAGCTTTTAACATGGGCTGGGGGTGGTCCTGACGTAACAGAGACGCGAGAAAGTCTCACGCTAAAACTTGCGGCTGGGGTGTGGTCCTAGCGGTTAGCTGGTAACGTGGGTGTCCGTCCCTTATCGTAGGGCCTTCCAGCTTAACACGGTTCTGCTCTCGGCTTCTGTTCTCGTTTCTCCCCTCGGAACTGCGTCTGTCTCACGGTGGGAAGGTATGACATGCATTTAGGGAATCTTGTGTTAGTCTGTGGTATTCCATTTGCTCACTCGTTACTCGAATTACTTTGCTTAATTTAATGTCACGATTTATTTGGAGCTATGTGACATACTACTGGACTTGCTTATCATGTCAGGGTTTTCATGGAAGGTGTTGGATTTGCCTGACACCTTACATATCACCACCCTTCGAACTTAATTTTTGCACTGAAGTTAGGCAATGATTGAATCGTTGTCTAAGTCAGTCAAAAATTATTCCGTTATCTAAATTTTGTTGCCTATGGTTCAGCCACGTTATTCTGTTCTATGTTAGTTTGTATTACTAATATATATTTTTATATTCTTCCACATTACTATCAAAAGTATGTTTATATTGACAAGGGAAGAATATTTTTATTCTACCATAATTATAATTTTTTAATTATTTTATTTCTTTATTTAATTGTGAAGTTTGTTTTTTAAGAAGTTTGTTATTGAAAGTGAGGAGTCTTTCAAATCGATTTTCTAAGAAATATTGATTTTATAAACTTAGTAATTAAGTAAAATCTATTCCTAACACATTTTCTAAATATCATGTACAAGTAAAATGATTTTGTTTCTAGACACTCATTTCAACATTGTTACACTAACAAATAAGAATTATTTCAAAGAATTGCTTTGACAAAGAAATATACATGCACAAGTATTGAGATATTATCCTAACAAATGGTACAAATGTTTAAAAAAAGGGAAAACATCCAACAAGATAATTTTTTATTCTTTGTTTTTATAAGGAGAAAATAAGTAAAATATAGTTATTCTTTTATTTTTATGAGGAGAAAATAAGTGGCCTATAGTTTTAGTGTTTATTATGCCTTATTTTTGTTCTTTGTATACTGTCCATTTCAGAACTAATGACTTATTTTTATCGATAGTCTATTTTTTACTTAAGTCCATAGTCAATGACTGTTATTTTGTAGTTTATTAGCTGTCTGGTGTGCTTAACTTATTCAGTTTTTCACATGTTTCTTTTGCACAATTCCTACATCACATAATTTGATTTCACACATTCACACAGTCCTATGAATGTTTAAGCATGAGGTTGGCGAATGTTTTTTGCACGAATGTGATGGACTTCAGCGAGATGGATGTGGGCAAGTATTTGATGTACAGCTTCGTTCGTCGTTCCTTGTTGGCTTTGCAAGTGTGTGTTGCTGGTGTGGAGGTCCCATAATGGAATGGAGCTGTGAGTGCAGAATCTCGTGGTTTACTGGCTTTGTATGCGTGAAAGTCATTGTTATGTGTCGCAGATGACTAGTTTACAATAGGATAGGGATTTTGGAACGTATGTCGTCTATATTTCACCCATCTTCTCTCTTGGTCTCAATCTTGCGAATCTTCAACTTCTGTTCTTACTGCTTTTTCTCTGCTTCTTACTTGATTCTTGGTTCTTCTCTGGGCAGGATATGGAAATATTTATTGAAAACTAGTCGCTTTGAAGTTCTCCTCTTAGTAACAGTTTGATAAATTGTTTGGACATGTCATTTCTACTTTGTGGAAGTTTTCTTCAGTTTCGTGCATGAGCATGCTGTTTAATAGCAGTATTGTGACTTTTACACATATTTTTTTTACCAGTGGTGGCTTGCCCAAGCGGTCTTCTCTTTGGGCCGTTTTTTGCTCTCTCCGCCGAGTTGGGGCGCTAGGAGACCCTTCCGGCGTTCGGTGTCCCGTTGCGTCTCTGCAGGGCTCTGCCACTGTGTGGCTCGGTGTTCCGCCCCAGCCGGGTTCTGACTAGCGGGCAGATTTATTGCCCACTTTCGATAGAAGGGCCCTCTGTTGGTCTAGCTGTCCTTTCCCTTCTCTCGACGCTTCTGCATTGTAGGAATCGTGTCTTGCTAATTATGTCCTTTTCTTTCATGATACTTCTCGTGTTGCAACTTGTGGGTCGTTGCATCTGGTCTTTGTTGGAGTTTTTACAATGGTTCTTACAAAAAGTTTTACTTATAATCATCTAGCATATATCTAGTACCTACATTGTTTTACGCCTTCTTAAAAAGCTTTACAAATTTCGGCACCCTTTCCATGTTACAATTCTAAGATATTTTGAGTCTGAGCGTCTACAAGAATCCTCAAATTCGTTTTTTATTTTTGTGTAGTGTCGTGGTGTATAGCATTTTAGTATTTCATGCTGTTAGACTATCTACGCTTTATCCCTTCACCTTAATCAATGGTACTATCGGTGTTATTTTTGTTTTTGTTTTTATTGAAACTACTTTCTTTTTCCCACCTTCCCCTCTCTTCATTCTTCTTTCTCCTGACGTTCTTATCTGCAACATAATCTTGAAATATTGTGCTGATTATTTACCAGTAATAAAATTAAACTTCAAACTTTTTGATATGGCTCACATGGTGAAGTCCTAAGGTTTTGCCTGTTTTTGGGTTCATTAGTTCCACAGCATTATCATGAGCAATTCGGCTAATTATGACAGGTCCTTTGTATGCAGTATAAAACTTATGTATTTTGTGTTTCTGTTTGCTGGAGAGATGGTGTGTTTTTACAAATACTTTCTGGCCTACTGAGAATGTTCGTTTAATTGCTGTTCTATCTCCTCTTTCTTTTATTTTAATGGCTGCCTTTCTGATGTTGGAGAGTGCTGTTGCTATGAATTGTTTGTGCTGTCTATGTGGTACAATAGGAAATCTAACTTTTCTCTGGTTATGTTTGGGGGTTCAATATTTTTAAGTACAGTAACTGGAGGTAGTAGTGTAGTGCTATGTGGCACTTCATTTATTACTTCTTGAAAATCTTTAAGGTATATATCCCAAGTGTTATGTCTTTTGCCTGCATATAATCGGCATAAAGTGCCTATGTCCTTCATAGATTGTTCTGCTGGATTTACGCTAGGTTTGTACTTAGATATGTAAATGGGTTTTATTTTGTGTTGTTTTAACGTGTTCTGCCATTGCACTGATTTGTATTGTGGGCCATTATCCGAAATTATTCGTTCCACTCGACCTACTTGTCTGAGAAAATCTTGTCTAAATGCTTTACTTATAGTAAGACCTGTTGCCCATTTTAATGGTGTCAAGGTAACATATTTAGAAGTAAGTTCCAAAACGACAAATATGAAAATATATCCATTTTTTGTGCGTGGGAGGGGCCCCATCAAGTCTGTAGCAGCTATTTGTTTTAATCTTTTAGGGGTTATTGGAAACATAGGTGGCTAGGTTTGGAAAGTGACGTGTTTAGCCCTCATACATTTTTTGCATTTGACTAATAATGTTCTAATTCGTCTTTCCATATTAGGAAAATGGCTTGTTTGTTTTATTTTTAAAAAGCATTTCTTTGGTCGAAAGTGGCCATTACTTAAATGTGTATACCATATGTACTTATTAATTAGTTCATCTGGAATATAAATTAACCATTCATTCGTTGCAACATTTCGTCTAAAAAATGAAACATTGTTTTTTACGAGATAGTGCTGTCGAATGTCTGGAAAATCCTTACTTCTTCACTTGTGTTTGATTCCTAGTATTTCGGGATCCTTGTCCTGTTCTTTGCCTATGTTTTTCAATACTGTCGTAATGTAGTTTTCGAAAGGTACTTGTTTCATATAGTAGATTTTACAATCTTACAATCTTCTGCTGCTTCCAAACCTATGTTATTGGATGCACCCTGTGGACATCGTGATAAAGCATCTGATAATACATTCGCTGGTCCTGGTATGTGTGTAATAGTGAAGTCAAATTCTTGTAGTATTAACATCCATCTGGCTAACATCCCATGAGTTAGTTTGGCGGATAACAGAAATTCTAATGCATTGTGGTCAGTGTATACTTTTGTTTTTCTTCCGAATAGGAAGTATCGAAAACGTTGGAAGCCCCATGCAATGGCCAATGCTTCCAGCTCCGTGACTGAATAGTTTTTCTCGCTTTTTGTGAGTACCCGACTGGCAAATGCAATTGTTCTATATGATCATAGCCCTGCCTGTTCGTATTCTTGGAATAAACAACTCCTAAACCTGTTTTCACGCTATCAGAGGCCATACAAAAATTTTGTGTTGGATCAGGATGTGCTAAAATCGGTGCTGTAGTTAGTGCGTTTTTCACTTTTAAAAATTCTTCATTGGCTTGTTGATCCCATACCCAAGGCGTGTTTTTTCCAGTCAATGCACATAGGCGTGGTGTTGCGAGAGAGTCGATCCAAATAAATTTTTTGTAGAATCCGGTGAGACCTAGAAATCCTATGAGAGTTTTCTTATTATATGGGGTACAGAATTCTTTGATTGCCGTTAGTTTTTCTGGGTCGGGCATTACCCCTTTCTCTGAAATTATGTGTCCTACAAATTTGACCTCTCGCCTTCCAAATTTGGATTTTGTTATATTTACTGTGACCCCATGCTCTTTCATGATCTGTAAAAACTGATTTAATACGTCCTTATGATGTTCCCAAGAGGGTTCTGCTATAATCACATCAGCAACATAACAAGTAACTTTTGTAAAATTTCAGGACTGAGTATAGTATTAAATCCCCTAATAAACGCTGCTGATGATATGTTTAAACCAAATGGCAATCGTTTAAACTGATAACATCTACCGAATGCGATAAATGCTGATAAATGCTGTAAATTTTCTACATTATGGGGCCAATTCTATTTTTCTGGGCGACTTGTCTCAGTGATTATGATTGTGTTGATCTGTCTGGAATCAAGCACTAACCTGATGCTCCCATTTCGTTTTTGTACAATATGGAGCGGGCTGTTATATGTGGAGGTAGCTGGTTCAATAATATCGTCATCTAACATTTTAGATATCTCCTGGAATACTTTATTCCTGTAGCTTAATGGGATTGTATAGGGTGGCACTCTAAATGGTTTGTGCTGATTTACTTCAAACTTTTACTGAAGGTGTTTAATACTGCCAGTCTTAGGTAAAAATACCTTTGCTTTATCTCGTAAAATACCCTGTAATTCTCTTTTACTGTGTTCCAAAATACCTTAAACTTCTTGCAATTTTTCGTCGATTTCTTTATGGACTTCTAACATGAGTTGAGGCGATTCCCCCTTTTGTGCATACCATTCTAATTCTTCATCCTCTTAATCTCGCGTCATTCTTAATTGTTTGTTGATAACTGGTATTTCTTCTAATTTTAGCTTTTGCTCAAAGAGAAGTGTGACATTCCCGAATGTTACGCTACCTTTCCCCATATCTATTATCGCTCGTCTCTAATTTAAAAAAAATCTGCACCTATAATCAAATCTACATTTAGTCTAGGTATAATCACGAAGTTGGCTTCGATCTTTTGACCTTGGCACGAAAGAGTTAACCTTGTTTGTCTCGTAACTTCCGCAGCATTGTTTCTAATAGGACCTCTTACTTTAATCTTACGTGTTTTCAGAACTGGCAATTCCTCATTGGCATTACACTGCATGAATAAATTTTCTGGGATCGCAGTCAGTTCACTTCCGCTATCAATTACAATATTGACTGGGATATGCTTTACCATGGCCTTCACAATTGGTTGAATTGGAAAGGGTTGGTTCTGTTCTTCTTCTTCTTGCATCAACGAATCCTCAACTGAATCATACATGAGTCTTTTTAGGAATTTCCCTTGTGAATTCGAACTTTCTGTAGGATAAGCTTCGACTGCTACTTCTCTCTCTTGTATTTCTTCTTCTCTATTTCTTCCTTCATTTACGCTTTCTTCAACATCCTCTACTTTTTCCTCATCCTCGTCTATCTTCTTCTTCTTCGTCGCTACTTCCACATAATCGCATCTAAATGCTCTAATTATCGCTTCATAACTTCCTTCATTATATACGTTGGGTTGTGTGCCCACTCGTAACTTATTTTCAACTTCTGTCGACTGCGCATTATCCTCATTGAATTCGCTTTCCCTGGCTTCCATCTCAAATAGCTCTGCAATACTCATTACTTCGTCCTTTCCTCCTACATTCGTTGTGCATGCCTCTGGTAATTCATCTTCCTCGTCAGTATTCTCCCAATTAATTTCGTGCCAACACGATATTGTTATTTTCCTGTCTTCGTTTTCATCTGGTCCCTGCGGATTTCTTTCTTCCTTCTTCTCTTCTCGTGATAAGAGTTTTACTTCTCTGTTCAAGGTGCTGCAATTGTCCAGGGTCGGTGCGTCATTCTCTTTGGCATGGGCGCTTAGCTGTCAATTCGAACGTTTATCGGGGTTTGGTGGTCTTACCTCCACCTCTTCTATCTGTATTTTCTTTTCTTGTTCAGCTTGTTGATAGTGGTTTCTTTGTTGATAATTTGTCGGTCTATTGGTTCTCCAGTACCCGTTCCGGTTGTCGTTATTCCCTCTGTAATAGTTGTTGCCGTTCCTGGGTGAATTATAGTTATTGCCATATTCTCTTCTAAATCCATAACCGGTTCTTTGTTGAAATCTATTGTCGATTGTTGGTGCGAAGTTATCACATGGTTCGTAATCATTGTTTCATCGTACTGTGTCTTGTGGATTCCACTGCTTTTTGCTTCCGTTTTCACGTGCGCTTCGTCTCTTTCTTGCGTCATCTTCCGAAAATATGAACTCTAGTTCCCTGAGAATGCCTTTAAATGTTTCGACGTCATTGCCTCCGCGACCTACTAATGATTGCTGGTATTTCAATGATAGCTTCATCGCGCATAATTTAATCAACTCTCCGTCACTGTATATGGTACATCTAAGCATTGATTTTTCTTTGCCGTTACTTCGAAAAATTTCACGGGCCTCTTCTTTCCTGAATTTTCAAAATATGGTTTCTGTAATAATCCGTACTTCACTCTGTTCTGTGCTTCGCTGGACCAATATCGTGAGAGAAACTTCTCTCTGAAATCTTCGTACGATCGGCATGTCGCTGCAACATTCTGCATGGTTTCTGCGACTGTTCCTGACATGTGTCTAATTTGTGTGCTAGCGTACAGTGTTCTGGTAATCCTACTCGGAATTGATCAATAAAAGTTCGTGGATGTAATGAGTTTCCTTCTCGAAAGTGCTGAAATTTTCTGACTGTGAGGAAATGATCGTTGTCGTACTTCGTCATAGTTCCTAATGAAATTCACGATTCTTCGCCACTTTTGTTTCTGATCATTTCTCCCGTCGTTCTTTCCGGTTGTGGTAGATCCATTGGATATTGTTCACTGTAACTTTTGCCTACCCTTGTATAGTATCGTTGGAGTGGTACGCAATAATTTTCTTCCATCGGTTGTGAACGTGTAGCTGAATGCATTGCACTGTACTCTTCGCGACATGGCTTTCCATTGTCGGGTATTGGTTCGGTATCTTGTCTGGCTAACCTTGCAGCTTCATTGCACGATCCAAACTGTCTTGAAACATATATTTGTGGTTCCGCATGTGTTTGTGATGACGTTTGTTCATCAAGAATTTCGAAACGTGTTTGTTGCTGTGCAGGCTGTCTGATTTCACGTATGTTACTTTCCGCCTGTGATTGGAATCGAAAATGCATGATATCTTCGTTAATTGCTTGTTTTTCCCGGTGCTGTTACACATACGGTTGTGGTTGCAGACTCAGTGCTTGTTCGATCCTGTTCACTACGCTCTTCAATGGTTTGCAACAACTCTGTTCGCAATTTCTGAAATTGTCGCTTCGTTTGCGCTTCTATTTTGACTATGCGGTTATCATATCTTTTCAGCGCTGCTTTTGTGATACGTTTGTGTAACACACTGTTTTCAACAATTTCACGCGCTGTACCTGCTGCTTGTCTAGTAATTTCGTTTATCTGTTTCTCTAGTTTCTTGACTTCTCCCTGGGCGTTGTTCTTAATGTTTTGATCTCGTCTTGAATGTCATTACGTAATGTTTGTACGTCCGCTTGTACCTTGTCAATGTCTGTTCTCAATTGATTGTGACCTGTTATTAAGTTTCCTATCAATTCTCGAGATTCTTTTGCCTCGTCTTCAATATGACTTAGGTGTAACTGAATTTTTTTGTTTTGTTCTTTAATCTCACGCATTTGTCTCGTGATTTCTGCAATTTGGTTCGTCGTTTCTGCATTCTGAATTTTAATTTGGTTCACAATTTCTTTATTTTGCCTTGTCATGGTTTCCGTAATTTGTTGTAATAATTCTGCCAGATTGGTGGGTCCTATTGCGTTTTCTTCCGACGTCCTACGCTCTGTGTTTTCGTCCAAGTGTTGGTTCGCAACCGATTGCATTGAACTGTGCTGTGACACGTTTCTGCTCGCATTCCTTGTACTCTGTGGTGAGGGAGCTCTGATTACTTGTACTATGGGTTCTACGTATTCAAGACGCAAGTTACAATTCTCATCGACTGTCTCTCTACTTTCCTGCTCCTCTGTCGTATGCTGACTTACATTTTCTATGCCTTGACGTACATTATCCTCGTTATGGCGCGTTATATGTCCTATTTCTCGCGATACTGCATCGTCTGTTGTAATGTCCTCTATCCTCTGTCCATCTTCATGCTGGGTCTCTACCTTAATTCGGTCAAGGTCTCGATCTACCATTGCTAACCTTTCCGAATAGCTTATTTTCTGTTTTAAAAGCAATTCACGCGGCCTACTTCGAGTCAACATGCGCTCATACGACTACACGCGTTTCATAAACTTTTTGCACACACGACTTGTTAATCCATTCACTTACTTGTTGGGTCAGAACCAACTTGTCAACGATGTATCCGCCACCTGTGCGCTTGCATTGGAGAGAAAACTTAATTCTAACAATATTAAAATTCCCGAGGGGGAACCTGTTCCCCTACCGGGCGCGTCCCCAGGTGGCGGATAGGGGAAAGCTCTACAGATATGTAGGGTAGGTGGGAAATAAAATACCACCCGTGGACCAACACAGGACCAGAAATCCAAAGGCGACTGTCTCACATTGGGCGGTCTTTGGTCAGCGTCTGTTCCCCAGGTTAGGGGCGGCTGGGAAAAACCTCCAGGGCTAACAACCGTGGTTGTAAATTTGTGGCTCGAAGAGTCACCCCTTACATAATACTATCAATCATGGAAGAGTGTTAATGTGAAACAAATTACCCCAGGTGGACAATCCACCGCACCAAGGTGCGCAAGCAGACTATCGGATTCTGGGGAGTCTGCAGCATTGCACAGAGATGAATCGGGACATGATAAGACATCAAGCAAATTGAAATGTAAAAAAACAAGTTACATAGCTACTTTCAATGTAAACTCTCTTTTAAAAACAGGAAAATTAAAACATCTTACAGATACCCTCAAACATCATAGAATACTCATAACATCACTACAAGAAACTCGATACATAGATGAAAACAATTTTGATTCCGGAGGTTTCAGAATATACAAAGGAAAGGTAGGCAAAAGAATAATGAAAAACACACCCCACCTCGGAACGGGCTTTATAATAGATCAAAGTATTTTAGACTCCATTATCAGCTTTCAATCACAATCGGAAAGACTCTCCACACTCACTTTTAAATCTGCTAATAGAGTATACACAATTGTGAATGCACATGCCCCCATAAATGAAGACAATAGGAAAAATAAGGAAAAGGTGGAACGTTTTTGGGAACAACTAGATGACGCGGTGCAAAAGATCCCAGACAAACACAACATCATACTTACGGGGGACTTCAATGCTCAAGTAGGAAAAGAGAAGAAATACAAAAATATTGTTGGAAACTACCCAGCGCACAATAGAACTAACCAAAATGGAGTCAGATTAGTAGAACTCTGCCAAGCGCATGGCTTGATCCTGAAATCCACAGCCTTTAAGAGACTACCCAGAAAACAGAAGACATGGACCTCACCAAACCCACACTTGGGTGAATTTCAACGTGATCATGTGGCGATAAAATGGAAACACCATACAGAAATACAAAATGTCAAAGTACTCAGAGGAGCAAACTTGGATTCTGATCACTATCTTTCTAAGATAAAACTCAAAATTATCCCCAAAAGGAAAGATAGAAACAGTAAACCCAAAAGCAGAAGATACGATCCAGAAAAGATAATGAATTCGAAGGAGTTTCCCCTCGCGACTCAAGATATAAGGAACCAAAATTGGGATCAAATGAAGGAAAGCCTACTAACCAAAACTGAACAAATAGCACCTATAACCAAAATCAAAAAACACGCATGGTGGACAGAGGAATGTGACAAACTTATTGAGCAAAGAAAGAAAGCATGGCAACAGATGCAATCTCAGAAAAATGAATATAATAGGCAAAATTTCCTGAGTGTAAGAAAACTAGTGAGTAAAAACCTCAAAAGAATTAAAAAAGCACAAGAAGATCAACTCCTTTTGCAGATCAACGGAGACTTCAACAAAAACAAGACTAGGAGCTTTTACAGAACTTTTAAACAAAAAATAACCAAGTACAGCCCACCGACACTCCAATTACAAGATAAAAATGGTAATATTGCACACAACAACAGGGATAATTGCAAAATTTTGAGGGAATATTTCAGAAACCTTCTCAACTGTAAAGAACCGATTGAAAAATGGATTTCAGCAACTCAACTTCAACAAGTCTTAACTCAGAACCACCCACCGTCGAGGAACTGCAATCAATCATTTTGAATCTCAAAAACTATAAGGCTTCGGGAGAGAACCAAATTACAGCTGAACTGTGGAAAAATGTCAATAGAAATGCCATAGAATCTCTCCAAAACATATTTGAAGAAATATGGAAAACAGAAAGAATTCCGGATGAATGGAAGATGGCCCTCATTCACCCAATTCATATGAGGGGATCCAGAACAGACCCCAACAATTACAGAGGGATTTCGCTCCTTGACGTAACATACAAAATACTGTCTAAAGTCCTTTTGAACAGAGCAGAACCCCAGCTAGATTGTCAACTTGGAGAATACCAGGCAGGCTTCAGAAAGGGAAGATACTTCCCAGAACAAATTCTAAACCTCAAAAATCTTATGGCCTACCAAAAATCGAGAGCAAAAGCGTATGTCATCACATTCATTGACTTTCAAAAGGCGTACGACTCCATAGACAGGGAATCTCTAATCTCCATATTAAAAGAATTGAACCTAGACAATAAAACTACAAACCTAATTAGAGGAACCATCACCAACACATACTCCAAAATTAAATTTATGGGAGAACTCTCAGACCTATTTCAAGAAAATCAATAGTGGAATCCGACTAGGAACAAAAAACAAAGGCATCAAGGTTAATTGCCTAGCATTTGCAGATGATATGGCCCTACTAGCTGAAACATGGGAAGAAGCCAAAGAACAGATCCTCGAATTACAGAAACAAGCAGAGAAAATAGGCCTTAAAATTTCTTTTGAAAAAACCAAAATAATCACAAATATAAAAAAGCCAATGAAATATCTTAAAGTAAGAGACCAAAAGATCGAAATTGTTAAAGAATTCAAATATCTTGGTGAATGGATTAGCTGGAACACCCTTGAGAAAAAAGCAATAGAATTAAGAAGAAACAAAGTTGAACTAGCCTTTCAGCTTACTAAAAATACTTATAATAAAAAGTCCCTCTCATGGAATTCAAAAATAAAACATTACAACACTGTCATTAAACCAGAAGCACTATATGCAGCTGAGACATTATCTATCACTAACCATGGCCCAATTGAAAGGCTAGAGATCAAAGAAAGAAAAATATTGAGAAAAATTTTAGGCCCCAAATTTCATAACGACAAACTAATTCATACCAAAAATGAAACACTCTACAAAACCACAGAAAAACTTTCGGATACAATGAGGAAAAGAAGAATTGAGTTTTATGGGCACATTCTCAGAATGAACCCAAATAGACTTACAAAAAGAATGTTTGACTACTTCAGGAATAAAAAATCCAAACCAAATTGGTTTATCCAAACAGAGAAAGACTTAAGAGAACTACACATCACAGAAAAAATGCTCACAGACAGGACCGCTAAAATGATAAGCAAAGACAGAAAAGAGGGATTCCAGCTCCAAAATAGAAAGAAAAGAACGATTGTCATCTCTGATGAGGAAAGAAAAGCAAGATCAGAAAGAATGAAGCAGTACTGGGCGAAAAGAAAGGCACAGAAGACACAGAAGTGATTGATTCAACGTACCCCAAAGTTGGGTGAAACGAAGAAGAAGAAGAAAATTCATAACTTAATTATGCTATTGTCTCTGCCAGAATTTCTCACTTTTATTGAACACTTTCTTACTATCTATCGCTGCAGCTACTGTTTTCGACTATTTATAACGTTCAAAAAAATTTTTTTTTATTACGAAAATTTTTCAACAGGATATTTTTCTGACCTAGTTAGGCATGTGGTCGACCTTTAATTATAGTATTTTATCATCCTCGCAGGGTCGCCATTTTCTAACATTCTGTGTGGTGTCTGTTTGTTCTATATCGTGTCTCCCTACCACTTTCGCGCAACGACCCTTTGAGCGTGTTTTTTAGAGAATTGACTAGTTTGAACCTGGGACTTGTTGCTGGTAAGGAGACGCCAGACCACGCATGACATGTAGAATTCAGAAGAGTTCAGTGAGACTAGCGATGATATAACCAAATACTTAATGATTTCAGCGTCAGCTCCACTGCACTCCCTGTAAAAGAATCTTAATACTAACTAAATTTAGTGGAAGGGGTTCAAGGCATTCCTATTTTTAGTTAGCAGGTAAAATAACGTCGAAAAAGCGGTTAAGTTTACCATTGGAAATTTTATTCCACTCACAAAACATTATTTATAAATTGCACTATTGATAAAAGGAAATGTTTTAATACAGAATGGTAAAAACCAACTGCGTTCAACAAAAATGTGAACGAATATTCCCTGAACGGGTTCCCAAGTTCCACAATGGATCGAAGGATGACCTATGCCATATCACATATATAATCTAGGTTTAAATCAAGTTTCACAAAAGAGAAAACTATCGAACTGGTCTACAGTGACCCTCAATTATCTTTAATTACTTATCTAACTTGTCGTAAATTACATTGGCTGATGTGGCTTCTCAATAATTATATAACAGAAAAATCATCGCGTTTCAGATTTTAACTTACGTAGCAAATGTGAATACCATGAACTTCAATTGACGATCGACACTAGTATTACGTAAATAGGGGGTGTAACAGATAAGACTTGTGCAGTTCTGAGTGAAGCTTTATTCAGTGTTATGTGGCATCGCGTGCGTTCATTACCTTGTTGGTGTTCGTCAGGGGGCGGCGGAGAGCACAGCTCCGCTCACCTCGCCGTCTCAGAAGCAACTCTCCCCTAACTTCTCCTTACTACAATTTACCGAAGTTGGTTTAAAAAAACCATCTGGCTGTGTTTTCATCTGACCAATCAGGGTCTCAATGTTAACCTTAAGCTCTGCCTACAAAAAATCTGTCTATCCAATGAGAAACGTTATACTTTTCGTGGTGGGGCAATGTTTTTAAGGTTTGCAACGTAACAGAGACGCAAAAAAGTCTCACGCTAAAACTTGTGGCTGGGGAGTGGCCCTTTTTGTGTTATCGTAAGATCTATACTGTTCTTCTGGAGGGCTCTAGCTTTTAACATGGGCTGGGGGGTGGTCCTGACGTAACAGAGACGCGAAAAAGTCTCACGCTAAAACTTGCGGCTGGTGGTGGCCCTTTTTGTGTTATCGTAGGATCTATACTGTTCTTCTGGAGGGCTCTAGCTTTTAACGTGGGCTGCGGGTGGTCATGACGTAACAGAGACGCGGAAAAGTCTCACGCTAAAACTTGCGGCTGGAGTGTGGTCCTAGCGGTTAGCTTGCGACGTGGGTGTCCGTCCCTTATCGTAGGACCTTCCAGCTTAACTCGGTTCTGCTCTCGGCTTCTGTTCCCGTTTCTCCCCTCGGAACTGCGTCTGTCTCACGGTGGGAAGGTATGACATGCATTTAGGGATTCTTGTTTTAGTCTGTGGTATTCCATTTGCTCACTCGTTACTCGTATTACTTTGGTTAATTTAATGTCACGATTTATTCGGAGCTGTGTGACATACTACTGGATTTGCTTATTATATCAGGGTTTTCATGGAAGATGTTGGATTTGCCTGACACCTTACAACCACGAAGGAATTACCCGAACGAAACGGAAATCGGGTCATGCATTTGTACAGAAAAAAACGCGTACAATTCAAAAAAAAATTGTTGAATGATTTATTCAAGAGAAAGAGCTTCACAAATTGATCAAGTCAATTACGCGTTGGTCCACCTATCGTCCTTACGGAAGCAGTTATTCGACTTCGCATCGATTGCAGAGTTGCTGGATGTTCTCCTAAGGGACACTGTGAAAAATTCTGCCAAACTGGCGCTTTAGATCATCAAAATCCAGTGTTAGATAGAGGGACTTGCGCATAATGCTCCAAAAATTCTCAACTGGAGAGAGACCCGTCAAACCTTCCTGGACAAATTAGGGTTTGGCATGCACGAAGACAAGCAGTAGAAACTCTCGCTGTGTGCAGGTGGGCATTATCTTGCTGAAATGTCAGCCCTGGATGGATTGCCATGGAGGGTAACATAACTGGACGTAGAATATCGTCGACGCACTACTGTGCTGTGAGGATGCTGCAGAGGACAACCAAAGGGCTACTGCTGTGAAAATAAATGACACCTGAGACCATCAATCCTAATTTTTGGGTCGTATGCGGGGAGACTGTCGTGTTGGTATCCTACCGCTGTTCTTGGGTTCTCCAGACACTTCCTCAACCTAAAATTTCATTTACCGGAGTTGAATTGTCTTTAGCGATGTGTCCCGCTTCGAACTGAGATCGTGTCTGGATACAGCCGGGGCCTTGGTGAGATACCAATCTGACTGTCACCCCCACACGGCTCAAAAACTAGGAGTGATGGTCTAGGGGGTCATCGTAGGACCAGTTTGGTTGTCTTCGACAACACCCTTCCAGTGCAGCGATACGTCGACGAAATTCTGCGCGCCGTTTTGTTGCCCTTCGAGGCAAGCCAACCTTGGCTTACATTTCAGCAAGATATTGCCGGCCAACAGACGGTGAGAGTTTCTATTGCTTGTCTTCGTGTTTGCCAAACCGTGCCTTGGTCGCCAAGATCGTCGGATCTCTTCCCAACTAAGACCACGTGGAGCATTGTGGGCAGGACCCTCCAATAATCTAGGGATTTTGATGATCGAATGCGTCAATTGGGCAGAATTTGCACGGTGTCTATTAGGAGGACATCCAACACCTGTGTCAGACAATACCAAGCCGAATAAATGTTTGTATGAAGGCCAGATGAGGACCAGCGCGTTTGTGAAGCTCTTTCTCTTGAATGTAGCATTCTTTTTTTTTTCAAAATGTAATAATTTGTGATAATGCTTCCCGTTGCTTTAAATGGCTCAAACAACTGTAAAATTCGCATGGTCGCACAAAACAGTCACCGAAAAGCATGCAAATGACTCTGAGTCACGACAGAACTGAAAGTCCAGAACTCTCTCGCATAAAATAAGAACAAACGCTATTGCAAGACTCGCGGATCTCTGGTCGCCAGTGTACACTGAGATGACAAATGTCAAAGGTACCTCCTAATTTCGTGTCGGACTTCCTTTTTCCCGGCGTAGTGCAGCAGCTCCACATGGCATGGACTCAACAAATCGTTGGAAATCTCCTGCAGAAATATTGAGCCACGCTGTCTCTATAGCCGCCGATAATTGCAAAAGTGTTGCCGGGATAGGATTTTATGCACTTATTGACCTCTCTATTATGTCCCATATATATTCGATGAGATTCATTTCGGCGATTTGGGTGTCAAAATCACGTGATCGAACTGTACAGATTATAATTCAAGCCAATCGTCAACAATTGCAGCCTAGTGACACGGCGCAATGCTGTATATAAAAAGTCCATCGTTGTTTGGGAACATGAAATCCACGAATAGTTGGAAACGGTCTCCAAGTAGCCGAACATAGCGACTTCCACCACAGGACCAGTCCATTTCAAGTAAACACAGCTCGCACCATTACGGAGCCACCACCAGTTTGTACTGCGCCATATTGATAACGTGGGTCCATCGCTCCGTGAGTTCCGCTTCATATTCGAACCCTATCAGCAGCTCTTACCAACTGAAATCGGGACTCATGTGACCAGGCCTTGGTTTTATAGTCGTCTAGGGTGGAACCGACAAGGTCACGAGGTTAGGAGAGGCGCTGCAGGCGATGTCGTGCTGTTAGCAAAGGCACTTTCTTCTTTCTTCTGCTGACGTAGCATAATAGCGCCGAACTTCACCGCACTGTCCTAAATGATGCGTTCGTCGTACGTCCCACATTGATTTACGCCGTTATTTCACGTAGTGTTGCTTGTCTGTTAGCACTGACAACTCTGCGCAAACGCTCTGCTCTCGGTCGTTAAGTGAAGGTCGTCGGCCACTGCCTTGTTCTTGGTGAGAGGTAATGCCTGAAATCTGGTATTCTCGGCACACTCTTCTCACTATGGATCTCGGAATACTGAATTCCTTAACGATGTCCGAAATGAATGTCACCTACGTCTAGCTCTATCTGCCATTCGGCGTTCAAAATCTGTTAACTCTCGTCGTGCGTCCATAATCACGTCGGGTACGTTTTCACACACCTAAGCACAAATGACAGCTTCGCCAGTGTACTACCATTTTATACCTAGTGTACGCGATACTACCGCCATCTGTATATGTTCATACCGTTATCCCATGACTTTTGTCACCTCAGTGTAACTCATCAAACTACCGCTCTGGACGCTCTCCAGTAAAAGACCTCGTGCGCACCTCTGCACCCCGCTTTATTTTCTTCGTCAGGTGATGACTACTGGATTCACGTAAAATAGTTGCTGATAACCACCATTCAATTAAAAACGACAATTACACAAATATCCAAAATACCAGAGCCTAGCGAACATGTCACCGCTAGTTTGCGACTTCTCCTTAAAATTTGTACATGAGAAGTTAACCATCTTTACAATATTTAAGAAAAAAAGACGCGGATACCTTGCAACATCCGTTGCTCCGATTAGTTCAAGTTTAATCAGAGCTACAAATAGTTCTTAATTCATCGAACTTCAGCGTCTCGTATATCAGGGTGGGTTGGCTGATGGTCTGGAATACTAATGTTGATCTGATGCTACGTAGTAATGACACAATTTTCCTATAAATTTAGTAATTTGTCTATATATATGCGTGTCTGTAAAAGTAATATGTTGTGGTTATTAGTGAATCATCAGATTTCATATGAGGTATCATAAGTGCATATTACATAACTAAGTTCAAAATGGTTCAAATGGCTCTGAGCACTATGGGACTTAACATCTGTGGTCATCAGTCCCCTAGAACTTAGAGCTACTTAAACCTAATTAACCTAAGGACATCACACACATCCATGCCCGAGGCAGGATTCGAACCTGCGACCGTAGCAGTCCCGCGGTTCCGGACTGAGCGCCTAGAACCGCTAGACCACCGCGGCCGGCATAACTAAGTAATTTGTTATTAATTTTTGTAGACTATTATAATTCAAAAATTTATAGCTTTTAAAGTATATAATTTAGAATCAAGATTAGTGTTGTGTCATCGGTGCAATGTCCTTGGTGTATCTGGTTTTCTTGTAGCATGTCTATAAGGTATGTTATGTATGATTTGTAGAAATACTACCATTTATCTCCTTTTTTCACAATACTGGGGAGTCCATCATGCCACTGTCCAGTAAAAGAGCAGCTATCGCACCTGGGTTTACGGTTTCTTCTGCAACTGCTATGGTCAGTCACAGCCTCGAAGCACGTTAGCACCCCGCTCCCACCCTGCTCCCGGCTTCTCCATCTCGATTTATTGGCTCCACATCGTCCAACCAGTAGTATCTTAAAATATAGTCCTCTCGATTTGTGGGCCAGCCTCTTGTAATGTCACATCATCCACATGTTTATCCGACACCCTAACGACATCGTCGAGTTTATTTATTTATTTATTGTTTGGTGCATGGTGTATTACATAACACAGGAAAAATTTTTATCCTTGACAGTACATACACACATGCGAGGGTTAGAAATTTACTAGTGGAAAGTATTTGTACACAGCTCGTACAAAATAGATACGTGTTTCAAAGTTTTACTGACCTTCAAAGTAGTCACCAGCATTGTGTACAGCTCGTTGCCAGCGATTTGGAAGTCGTAGGATACTCTTAGTGATGCCAGTTGTGTTGACAGTTTGAGCGGCGCGGTCTACTACTCGACGAATTTGTAGCAGTTCTGAAGCGAATGCCGTGAAGTGTTTCCTTCACTTTAGAAATAGAGTTGAACTCACGAGGGCTTAATTCAGGGGAGTGTAGTAGGTGGTATAGCACTTAGCAGCCCCATCAGTCAATCAAATCAGTAACAGCTTGCACTGTACGTACTTGAGCACTGTCCTGCAAAATGATGGTCAGGTCCTGCACAAAGTGTCATCACTTCTGTCTCTAAGCTGGTCGTAGGTTGTGTTCCAAAAATGAACAGCAAAGAAACAGAAGTGATGACACTTTCTGCAGGACATGGCCATCATTTTGCACGATTCAGGAGGTTGGGGAAAGAAATCTGCTGTGCCCGTTTCAAAGGGATCATCCTGGCATTTGCATTAAGCGATTTAGGGAAACCAAAAGCAGGATGGCCTGACCGGAAACTGAGACCCCGATTCTCCCTAATTCCAGTCCGGCGTCTTACAACAGCACCCTATCACTTATTCAGACGGTGTGTCTGTGCTGCAGCACAGTTTCGTACTTGGGGTACTGGGAGATTGACGATCTGTTACTGATTCAGTTCTGATAACAGCTTACCTCACCAGTTGTATGGGCCTCATCGGGTTCCTATCATTGTCTAGTATAGATGGATTATCCAAGCGGAATTAATTCCTCTTAAGGGTGCGCATTCAGCTAGAACAGTCTTACCGAAAAAAAGAAACAAAGGTTTGTTTCTCCGACAGCCAAACCAGCGACAATAGTAGTTTCCGCACTTCAAGGCTTATGAGTGACTAATATCATAAAATAAAGAAATGCCAATGACATTACCTTCTGGGAGGCTCTATCGGGAATAAAGCTTATCTTCCTTTACGCAGATTGTCACACTTAAATCAGTATGTGTGAGTATCTTTCATAAGTGAAACTGTTTATTTCGTGTGATTGTGACGAGTTCCACTTCGGCCGAGTAATGTTTCTGTGTTAACGTCGACGTGAGAAGGATGAGGAGGAGGCCCCGGCACGTAGCACACTACACACATTTTTAGCAACACCAAGGTGCTCACTGCGAAAATGTCTGCAGCCTACGGGTGGGACGAAACCAACACCTTAATATACAACGAAGCGCCAAAGAAACTGGTGTAGGCATGCGTATTTAAATACAAAGATATGTAAACAGGTAGAATACGGCGCTGCGGTCGGCAACGCCTATATAGGACAACTGTCTGGAGCAGTTGTTTGATCTGTTACTGCTGCTACAGTGGCAGGTTATCAAGATTTAAATGAGTTTCAACGTGATGTTATAGTCGTACGAGCGTACGAGCGACAGGGCACAGCACCTCCGAGGTAGCGATGAAGTGGGCAGTTTCTCGTGCGACCATTTCGCGAATGTACCGTGAATATCAAGAATCCGGTAAAACACCAAATCTCCGATATCGCTGTTGTTGTTGTTGTGGTCTTCAGTCCTGAGACTGGTTTGATGCAGCTCTCCATGCTACTCTATCCTGCGCAAGCTTCTTCATCTCCCAGTACCTACTGCAACCTACATCCTTCTGAATCTGCTTAGTGTATTGATCTCTTGGTCTCCCTCTACGATTTTTACCCTCCACGCTGCCCTCCAATGCTAAATTTGTGATCCCTTGATGCCTCAAAACATGTCCTGCCAACCGATCCCTTCTTCTAGTCAAGTTGTGCCACAGACTTCTCTTCTCCCCAATCCTATTCAATACCTCCTCATTAGTTACGTGATCTACCCACCTTATCTTCAGCATTCTTCTGTAGCACCACATTTCGAAAGCTTCTATTCTCTTCTTGTCCAAACTATCTATCGTCCATGTTTCACTTCCATACATGGCTACACTACATACAAATACTTTCAGAAACGACTTCCTGACACTTAAATCTATACTCGATGTTAACAAATTTCTCTTCTTCAGAAACGATATTCTTGCCATTGCCAGTCTACATTTTATATCCTCTCTACTTCGACCATCATCAGTTATTTTACTCCCTAAATAGCAAAACTCCTTTACTACTTTAAGTGTCTCATTTCCTAATCTAATCCCCTCAGCATCACCCGATTTAATTTGACTACATTCCATTATCCTCGTTTTGCTTTTGTTGATGTTCATCTTATATCCTCCTTTCAAGACACTGTCCATTCCGTTCAACTGCTCTTCCAAGTCATTTGCTGTCTCTGACAGAATTACAATGTCATCGGCAAACCTCAAAGTTTTTACTTCTTCTCCATGAATTTTAATACCTACTCCGACTTTTTCTTTTGTTTCCTTTACTGCTTGCTCAATATACAGATTGAATAACATCGGGGAGAGGCTACAACCCTGTCTCACTCCTTTCCCAACCACTGCTTCCCTTTCATGGCCCTCGACTCTTATAACTGCCATCTGGTTTCTGTACAAATTGTAAATAGCCTTTCGCTCCTTGTATTTTACCCCTGCCACCTTCAGAATTTGAAAGAGAGTATTCCAGTTAACGTTGTCAAAAGCTTTCTCTAAGTCTACAAATGCTAGAAACGTAGGTTTGCCTTTTCTTAATCTTTCTTCTAAGATAAGTCGTAAGGTTAGTATTGCCTCACGTGTTCCAACATTTCTACGGAATCCAAACTGATCTTCCCCGAGGTCCGCCTCTACCAGTTTTTCCATTCGTCTGTAAAGAATTCGCGTTAGTATTTTGCAGCTGTGACTTATTAAACTGATAGTTCGGTAACTTTCACATCTGTCAACACCTGCTTTCTTTGGGATTGGAATTATTATATTCTTCTCGAAGTCTGTGGGTATTTCGCCTGTCTCATACATCTTGCTCACCAGATGGTAGAGTTTTGACATGACTGGCTCTCCCAAGGCCATCAGTAGTTCTAATGGAATGTTGTCTACTCCCGGGGCCTTGTTTCGACTCAGGTCTTTCAGTGCTCTGTCAAACTCTTCACGCAGTATCTTATCTCCCGCTTCATCTTCATCTACATCCTCTTCCATTTCCATAATATTGTCCTCAAGTACATCGCCCTTGTATAAACCCTCTATATACTCCTTCCACCTTTCTGCTTTCCCTTCTTTGCTTAGAACTGGGTTGCCATCTGAGCTCTTGATATTCATACAAGTGGTTCTCTTCTCTCCAAAGG
The DNA here is from genome assembly GCF_021461395.2 of Schistocerca americana. Classification (NCBI taxonomy): domain Eukaryota; kingdom Metazoa; phylum Arthropoda; class Insecta; order Orthoptera; family Acrididae; genus Schistocerca; species Schistocerca americana. Next base: position 690,764,849 of record NC_060130.1, read on the forward strand.
TCTCTTTAATTTTCCTGTAGGCAGTATCTATCTTACCCCTAGTGAGACAAGCCTCTACATCCTTACATTTGTCCTCTAGCCATCCCTGCTTAGCCATTTTGCACTTCCTGTCGACCTCATTTTTGAGACGTTTGTATTCCTTTTTGCCTGCTTCATTTACTGCATTTTTATATTTTCTCCTTTCATCAATTAAATTCAATATTTCTTCTGTTACCCAAGGGTTTCTATTAGCCCTCGTCTTTTTACCTACTTGATCCTCTGCTGCCTTCACTACTTCATCCCTCAGAGTTACCCATTCTTCTTCTACTGTATTTCTTTCCCCCATTCCTGTCAATTGTTCCCTTATGCTCTCCCTGAAACTCTCTACAACCTCTGGTTCTTTCAGTTTATCCAGGTCCCATCTCCTTAAATTCCCACCTTTTTGCAGTTTCTTCAGTTTCAATCTGCAGTTCATAACCAATAGATTGTGGTCAGAATCCACATCTGCCCCTGGAAATGTCTTACAGTTTAAAACCTGGTTCCTAAATCTCTGTCGTACCATTATATAATCTACGCTACGCTACGGCCGCAAAAAGATCATGCAAGAACGGGTCCTACGACGACTGATCATAATCGTTCAACGTGACAGAAATGCAACCCTTCGCCAAATTTCTGCAGATTTCGATGTTGGGCCATCAAGTATCAGCGTGCGAACGATTTAACGAAACAGCATCGATATGGGCTTTCGGAGACGAAGGCCCACAAGTGTAAACTTGATGACTGCACAACACAAAGCTTTACGCCTCGCCTGGGCCCCTCAACACCGACATTGGACTGTTGATGACTGTAAACATGTCTCCTGGTCGGATAAGTCTCGTTTCAAATTGTGTCGAGCGGATGGATGTGTGTGGAGACAACCTCATGAATCGATGTACTCAGCATTTCAGTAGGGGACGGTTCAAGCTAATGGAGGCTCATTAATAGTGTGCGGCGTGTACAGTTGGAGTCATATGGGACCCCTGATATGTCTAGATACGACTCTGACACGTGACATGTACGAAAGCACCCTGTCTGATCACCTGCATCCATCCATATCCGTTGTGAATTCCGAAGGTCTTAGGGAATTCCAGCAGGACAGTGCGACATCCGACACGTACAGAATTGATACAGAATGGTTCCAGAAAACAGTGTTCTGAGTTTAAGCACTTCAGATGATCACCAAACTCCCCAGACATTAACATTACTGGTCATATCTTGGATGCCCACCAACGCGCTGTTGAGAAGAGATCTCCATCCCGTCGTACTCTTAAGGATTTATGGACAGCCCTGCACGATTCATGGTGTCAGTTCCTTCCAGCACTTCTTCAGACATTCTAGTCCATGCCATCTCGTGTTACAGCACTTCTGCGTGCTCGCTGGGGCCCTACACGATATCAGGCAGGTGTAGCAGTTTCTTTGTGGCTCTTCAGTGTATATTCACGCTACAAGGCGCTGGGGAGTTTTATGATATGTAGCCGATGGCATTGGTGTATTGACTGCAAAGGACTATTATTACGTCATGAGCTATTCCCCTTTGCCTCCTGAACATCGGCAATAAATATTTCTTGTATCACCAGGATTACAACTATCTCTAGGGCAATCGTCAACGCACTGAAGAACGCCATCGATTTCGGCCACAGAGACAGATAGGCACACCATAGCTTGTAGGCAATATAGCACGTTATACTCGGTTACTACTCGATACCATCCACCGTGGATGCACAACTTTGCAATACCACCTGCAATTAGTATACAAGTGGTATAATTTTAGGATATACCAGTAAAGCACCAAGTTTTTAAGGACTCGACCTCCCCTTTACAAACACATTCAAACTTCTGATTATTTTACAAATGAGTTAATATTTAACACATTAAATATTTGACCCTAAGCATGCAAGTGAGAAAAATGTTAGAAAAGGTTTTAAAATAGAGTTGAAATTTCATTATAAGTCGCTAAGCGCTCTCATTATGAAACACTCGATGAATACAGGATGGAATTTTTCAGATGTCTCAATGATTATGACATCATTTCTCCTGAACTATGTGTCGTAAAATATCGCAGTTTTGCAGGTAAATTCAGTGGTATATGTGGGCACTGTCTGAGGTATATGTAGATACTGCCTGCAAAATGTGTTGCGAACAGAGTAAGCAGTGAAGGAGTAATATATCAAAGCGTCATACCTATGCGGCAGTTTTACTCCATGAACAGCATGTGTGTAGTAAGCAATAGACTTTTGTCCTTTCCTTGTTTTGTGCGGGGTGTCAGCGAGGAAAAGTTTCGAAAAAGTTTGAAATTATATGTAAAATTGCTTTCAAATCATGAAGTGCACTCAATCTCAAATACTGGAAGAATATGATCTGGGTATTTGCGTACCGTGACTTACATTGCCTCAGGACTTAGACAGATCCTAACTGTAATACTTCTCTTTCTGTATTAAACCTGCAACATAAGATTATGCCTCTTAAAAAGGCGAATAACAACATTTTAAATTTTTAAATTCGGTCAGTAATTATATGAAATATTGAGAATAAAATTCTTGTTGCCCCTGGAAGGCATTAGACCAGGAACTTGCAACTGGGTCAAGACATCAAGAACTATGAATCAGATTAGCCGTTTATTAAGATACCGCGTGGTCAGAAACATTCTGTAAAGCTTGTAAGGGTGATGCAGGGGGTCTGTGCTAAGAAATTATCGTTCAGAAAATAATCGATACGTCGCGCCGCTTCCGAATAATGTAGCATTGAAGTTAGCCACTAAGGTCGTCGCACACGCATATTCAAGCAGCCTGCCAGATACGATGTCGCCAAACGTGTTCTTCGTTTGGTTTCCTCAAAACGAACAAAGGTAGCTCTTGTTCATCTAGCTTAACTCTATCACTTCTGAAAAAGCCACATTTTAACCGATACTGAGCAATTCAACACGGGGTAACTTACGGACCCACAGATGTCTGTGCATTATCCCAATTTAGAGCGTGCAAGTGCTTGAATCTGCTCTCTCAAAGACCCGATTGGTTAACTTTAATGCTAAATAACTGGGGAATGCCGCAGCGCCTCGATTTTTTTTAGAATTATTTCACAGTGTAACTTCCTCTGCAACGTCCCTACAAGCTTTTCAGACTGTTTCTGACCACCCTGTAGATTTTAGATCTGAATTGAACTGTAATAATATTATCTGGTAGTATGATCGTCGTCGAGCGCATGTTTTCTGTTGTTTACATAAAAAAATGTTCAAATGTGTGTGAAATCTTATGGGACTTATCTGCTAAGGTCATCAGTTCCTAAGCTTACACACTACTTAACCTAAATTATCCTAAGGACAAACACACACACCAATGCCCGAGGGAGGACTCGAACCTCCGCCGGGACCAGCCGCACAGCCCGTGACTGCAGCGCCTGAGACCACTCGGCTAGCCGGCCGCGGTGGTCTAGCGGTTCTAGGCGCTCAGTCCGGAACCGCGGGACTGCTACGGTCGCAGGTTCGAATCCTGCCTCAGGCATGGATGTGTGTGATGTCCTTAGGTTAGTTAGGTTTATGTAGTTCTAAGTTCTAGGGGACTGATGACCACATATGTTAAGTCCCATAGTGCTCAGAGCCATTTTGAACCAGCCACTCGGCTAAACCCGCGCGGCTTCATAACAAAAACGTTGTTCCATGCTGAGGCTTCTTTTAACAGCAACTGTCGAACCCAGACGTAAGGGTAGCGGCAGAAACAGTGACCTATTTTATACAAATGTTTCGGCACGAAGAATTGGAACTACGTCCTGTTATTACAATTTTTTTGAAAAAGAAATTCACATCATTTGTTACATATGTAGCTTTTGTAAATGTTTTTCCTTAGGCGGCCAGCTTCGTTGGCAATGCTTCCTTCGCCAGAGTACACACTCACAATAAAGTTACGAAGAGCGTTGCTTCTTCTGACCTCCACATCAATATGGAAGTTTCTTTTCAAGTAGTGTTAGCATAGGGGAGAGTGATGCACCAGGAGTATAATATACCTAGGAACACATGGCATCTCCTGGTCGGTGTTTCAAACTACAGACCAAATCACACGAAGAAATTAGCACTAGATTTCACCATAGCAGTTTCTGGCTTTTTCTACTGTTTTTCTTGTTGTGAGACATGAATTTGTGTTTTGGAAATATTACGAGTTTTACACATTTAATGATGTATAATATATAATACCTACTTTAAAGATTTTTAATCCTTTAGTTACAGAGTTTTATGATGTGTTATATTCTATATATCTTTAAAACTAGTTACATAGCGTGGTTAATCCATACATCGTCAGTCGTGCACCATCTTGTACCTTGAAGCACAAGGTCTCTTTGCCATATTAAGAATGATATTTGGCGGTGAACTGAGTTTTATACCGTTTTCTACTATTTTCCTCGTTTCGATACTGGAAATTTGTGTTGGTTGCCAATACCGTCTTTTTACAAATATTTTTCGCTTGTAACTCAGTTTTGATAAAACATGTTCCTAATTTACTTCTACTCACAGATTACGGCTATGTTGTAGAATAGTGAGGTAATATTTAGACAGCTAAATACAAAACATTTTCTCGATTGCAATACTTTTAAATTTGAATGGTGTATTTGGTTCTATGTACATGACCACGTTGTACCTCGAAAAAGTATTTCATACTCAAGACAAATCCCACTTTTCTGGTGCAGTTTTTGTAATACTAGAAAAGGAAGTAGCACACATAAACTGAATGTTCTCATTTCAAAATGGGATAAGCAAGTATAATAAAATCCTATTACAGGGCTGTCGAGAGGCGGAAATCTGAAAAGCGTTCTAAGGTACAAAATTCTCCCCTACGCCTTAGATTTCACAAATCTCTACAGAAGTAAATCATACACGAACTGAGTTGCCATTTGATGCGACTGAATTTGGAAACAAGTACTCTAGAAATATTCTGCTGAAGGTTACTAGGAATGTGCTGGCAATGTGTGCGCCCTCCCATTGGAAACACAACGCCATCGTATGGATATTCATAAGGCTCATTTAGTACGTTACTAAATGTCTCAAAGTAAAACCATAAGTGATTGGGCTTCTCATACCGAGAAGGTCCTATGAGATAAGCCAGACTAAATGTCCCAAAACCTCCTGCCACTCTAATGTCAAATCCTGCAAATCTTAAAACCGTCACACTATGCCCACACGTGACAGCGACCAAAGTGGACTTCAGTTTGATGAACAAAGACAGAAAGTCAACATTCCAACCCACATCGCAGATAATGCGGAGAACAGGTGTCTGAAATCTTGATGACAGACCACGTTCCTTCCAGCAGAATAAACTTTACTAACTAGCATTGTCTTACCATAACAGGATGAGTTTTGCCGGAACATGCTCAGCATGCAAACTAGTATTGTAGATGTCCACACTCAAGTTAGAATAAATCGGAGAAAGCTGAAACTGCTGTGGAACTACTCTGTCAAGGTGTCGCATGGGATGCGAGTCTCATCAAATTCCTTGGGCCTGGAAGGCTAGTGTACTAGAGATTGGATTCTCAGAGAACATATTACTACGTGAAAGTTCCTGTGATGTAGTATCTCTGCGTGGGTTAAAACATATAGAAGCAGTCGACTGGGGAACACAGGCAGTGTTTTCGTAACATGAGGCATGCCCACGTACAGAAGTAGCTACTTCTGTACCCTCATATTACTGTAGGAAGTCTGCTTAAAACAAATTTTTTATCACACTCCCTATAATGGCTCTAGCAAAGCTGGCTGGTGCGACCACTCGTTACCATCAGCGTGCTACTTACAGTAATCAGATCACACAGCGTTTCATCACCTTGTCTACATTGAGATATTGGTATGGCCACCCGGTCAGCAACCAACAGAGCAGTCGAAATCCAGGATGATTCTACAGTTATGCGACAGGTGAGCTACACGACGCTTCGGGCGCCTGCTTTTCGACATACTCGGTGGTTGTACATATCAATACTGGCCGCCCAGACAGCAAAAGGGATCGAACCGGCGACCGCTGTAGAGCAAGCTACAGCCATGTGACTCGGGAAAGCATCTTCGTTCTACCGCCGTTCTAGCTCCGAAGGGCTAAGGATCGAACGAGGACTTCCAAGCCTCCGTCCTGATGGGCGTCTGGCATCGTCATGTGCCACCAGCCGGACATCGGGGCCGATGTTTGCTCCTCGTATGCTATCGCCTCTGTCACGCGCGGCTGCTGGGACAGACCTCCAGCACCAGGCACAGCTCCACCACCGACAGGGAATGCTTACCACCAAAGATTGTTCCACTCTCAGAATGTGTTGAGCATGGCAGCTGCAGGTTCAGTGACCATAGGTTTAACACCAAACCCCCCCCCCCCCCCGCACCTACTGAACATGGGCACAGGATCTCCGTTGTAGACTGAACCTAATACATAAATCAACTGCTTCCAAGCTGAATGTGACAGCATTTGACATTGCACTGTTACTGGGCTATAAACTGCAGAATGGTTAGAACTGAAAACTACTAGAACAGGAAGTAGAGATAAATAGTATCAAGTGGGATATCGTTGGGCTATCAGAGGTACGAAGAAAGGCAGAGGATCAGGCAGAGTTGAAGTTAGCGTTTCTTAATAAAGAGACACTGACCGAGAGTGGTACACAGAAGTGCTTTGTCACTAGCGAATTAACTGAAGATCGGATTCCAGTATGAAACTTCAACTACCCTGCAGAGAGTGTGATGTTTCGGAACCTCCAGACGGGTTAAAATAGTGTGCAATGCTCTTTCACTGGCAATGCTATTACGTCTCCATACCTGCCATCACAGCTTCACTTTGGAATTCAGGAAAACGATACTGGCAGAGGTTCATATTTTACAGCGTGTTTTGAGTCGTACTTGGGTATCTCAGTCAGTAAGAGTATTGGCTGGGGAAGATATGGTCCCACGTTAGAATTCTGCTCCAGCACGCCGTTTAATCTGCAAGGAAGTTTCTGAGATCAGATTGTTGATAATGAAGGAATCTCAGACAAAATAGCAAGAAAAGTACGAACAGGAATAAAAGATACTGACTGCAAATCGAAGAAGCTGGACGCCTATATGAAGATTGACTGTAAATGAAACTTATTCACGCTATACGATAGTACTGGGTGACTTTTCATGAAAGATTAGGAACAGAATGGAGTAATGACTCTTCAGTAGGGAATTTCAGATTTTGTATCAGGAATAATATACACGATAGGCTAGTAGAATTTACTGAGAGGAAAAGAGTGTACATCCCAAACATATTTTTCAAGAAGAACCCAGCCGCAGAATGGACTATGATTATTGAGATTGATTATAAACTGTCAAATAACAAACATGACAACCAAGATGTGTCAGTCGTAAATCAATTCAAAATCTGTAGTGACCACTGGGTTGTAAGATGCAAAATAATCTGGAAGAACTAAGCTTATTAAGTTGTATTACGATTTCATTGATTAAATAAATTAGGTATGAAGAGGTAGAATACCAGTTAAAATTTAAAAAGAAGTTAGAGAATTCAGCGCAAGCGAATAGGACAAGCTGCAAATAATGACGGGGTTATAGCAGAAATGATAAAAGCAAAGGAAGAGTTGGTGAAAGCGAAAGTTACGAGAGGTATTCACAGCATGTTTGCATAAGAGAACGATACATGATAGGCGGTAATGCAAACAAAATGTAGCAGGAACGTCGTGAAACACTATCTTTTGTCATTTTTTACAAAAGTCTTTACCATCTGATTGGAATAAACTTCACACTGTTACGAGAGAAGAGAACAAGCTCGCTTTAGAAGTGTACCACAGTCGGCGATCTGCAGGTTTTCAACGAATTTGTAGATAGAAACAATGAATATCAATTACCAAGTTCGTAGTGGATTTATAAAATATGAGAAATTATTAGGCTCTGTTACAATAAAATTTGAACAGGCAGAATTTGAAAAATAAGAGATAGAATCTATGTAGACTTGACAGCAAAAAAAGTGGGTCACTCCGGAATTCCAACGTGTAGGCTGCACCTGAATGTATGCAACCAACATAGCATATCTGTGTTGCACATCGTCGAAACCCTCCACATGTGTAAAAAATGGTTCAAATGACTCTGAGCACTATGGGAGCTAACATCTATGGTCATCAGTCCTCTAGAACTTAGAACTACTTAAACCGAAGTAACCTAAGGACATCACAGAACACCCAGTCATCACGAGGCAGAGAAAATACCTGACCCTGCCGGGAATCGAACCCGGGAACCTGGGCGCGGGAAGCGAGAACGCTACAGCACGACCACGAGCTGCGGACCACAATGTGTACCGCTAGAGACTACTAGAGTACACCGGTCTTTATGACAGTCCTTCCAGATGTAAAGTAACACCACTATAGTATAGAAGAGATCAGACAGTCCTTAACGTTTGTAAACTAAACTTAATTACAGTAAGTGACATTTCAAATGTTATGAGACAACTAATTTTGTCACATCAATAGTTCAGTAATCGTTAGGCACAATTAAATACTTAAGACAGTATATGGATTTTTAAAGTTGTATTGCTATTGGAAACTAGTTCTTTGCTGTCTAAAAGGTTCAAATGGCTCTGAGCACTATGCGACTTAACTTCTGAAGTCATCAGTCGCCTAGAACTTAGAACTAATTAAACCTAACTAACCTAAGGACATCACACACATCCATGCCCGAGGCAGGATTCGAACCTGCGACTGTAGCGGTCGCGCGGTTCCAGACTGAAGTGCCTAGAACCGCTCGGTCACACCGACCGGCTAAGCAGTTAAAAGAAAATGTGATTAACGGCGGCAAGCACTCTACGGAAATCCCAACATTAACAGCGAATCACAAGTAATATCATTGTTTACATTACTCATCAACAGTTACTTGTACACAAAGTTGTACTTCAAATGACATGACCAACGTCTTCGTTCTGGATCCGGATGCAAACCCAGAACGTAAAGCCATTGTTAACCAAGCAAAGCTTTGTGCCTTATCGAGACTCGATCACTAGGCAGAAAGAGACGTCAAATATTGACATTTGCACCAATATCGGTTATAAATTTTCAACTTGAACGTAAATGCGGATAATGTTTGTACGAAACCAGGAACCCTAACATGACAATTTCCTTCTTGGGAATTAATCTCGAAAGACGCTGTATATTGTAGCATTGTCAAGGAACAAAGGATGCACACGTTTAAAATTGAAATGACATCATATAATGCTGGTGACAAGGATGCAAACCCAGCACCTAATCGGATTGTTGAATAAGTACGTAAAATCAGAATGTTGATATCACAGTTTGTCACCAGTAGTGAGGTTGGAATCTTAAATGACGACTGAAGTTGTATTGCCTGACCGGGATTCGAACCCGGCGCCTACCGCCGTCGTTGTCTAACCAGGAACAGACGATAAATGTCCAATGTTGGTCCACCATCAGCGAGATGTGCGCGCGTTTAACTAGAAATAAGGCGACGAAAATGTGTATGCTGACTGAGAGTCGAACGCCGCACACATGGTTAGAAGGGAGAACCGATAGAGGTACTCAAGGTGACCTCCGCCACACACTGTCAGCTGGCTTGCGGAGTATGGATGTAGATGTAGATGTAGAAGAAACGTAAATAATCAAATTCTTATTCAGTAGTAGCTAGGAGTAGCATGTTTAGTTGCAAATCTTAAGGCCTTTCTCATCCCTAGTAACGTGATGCCTAATATCTGCGGCATCATGGTGTTAATTTACAAGTGGATTGACTGCCGTTAAGAGCAATGTTCTCTAGTAGTCGTGTATCATTGAGATGTAAATGAAGTGCCTCAGCAGAAAGTAACTTCCGTTGTGCAGCAGGTATTGTTACAGAGGAGGAGGAGGAGGAGGTTAGTGTTTAACGTCCCGTCGACAACGAGGTCATTAGAGACGGAGCGCAAGCTCGGGTGAGGGAAGGATGGGGAAGGAAATCGGCCGTGCCCTTTCAAAGGAACCATCCCGGCATTTGCCTGAAGCGATTTAGGGAAATCACGGAAAACCTAAATCAGGATGGCCGGAGACGGGATTGAACCGTCGTCCTCCCGAATGCGAGTCCAGTGTGCTAACCACTGCGCCACCTCGCTCGGTACAGAGACACTGAGTACGTGTTATAAGTGCACAAAACGTGTATTATATACTACGTATGTACTATTATTTGGAGAAGCTGCCACTAAACCTGTTTACTTTTAAATTCCGCTTAGTTGTCGTGGTTGAATACAGGTTTTCGTAAGGCTACATCTATTGCAGAGCGCTTACAAGAAGGAATAGTTTCCTGCGTCATGCTATTGCTAGCTGGGTGAAATATTTTGTGGTAGCTATGTTTAAAATGAATGTATTTTTGAACATATTGTTCGTCAAATATTTGAATGAATCGTCAACTGTAGGTGTGCCTGCACATGTTATAGCATAATAGCTGTAGCTGCGTTAGTTTATATTACAGACTTGGGTAGTTTGGGTGTAACCTTTGATCTTTCAAGGGGTGATCGTAACTTTGCAGCCCGGGTCTGTACTAGCCGCGGTTCGCGAGCTACGGGCCAGCCAGGCTGGCCGAGGCGAGACGGAAGTGAGCGAGCTGGAGGTGTCGGGGACGAGCGAGAACGGATGCGCGGCATGCTTCTGCCTCTGCCGCTCGGTTTGATGTAAATATGTTTACCTCCTCTCCTGGCATCAGTATAAGAGCGGCAAGCAGAAATACACATCAGGCTGTCTGCTGTAATGACTCACTATGAGAGGTCTATTCGAGATAGAGTCGTTGCTCTCATTGAAGGAGGAGGATGTTCCATCAGAGAAGCTGGCAGACGGTATGGCGTACCACATACCACTGCAATGAGATGGTGGAGGATCTGCCTTGAAAGAGGCACTACTAACAGGGCTCCTGGCTCAGGCAGGAAGAGAGTGAGCTCACAGCAGGAAGACAGAGACCTAGTGTCTAGGAGCAGAGAAAATCCCTTTCTGAACGCGAAGCAGTTGCGGCGGGAGACCAACTTCCCCGGCTCCAGTGACACGATTCGCCGAAGGATGAGGGACACTGGACTGCATGCACGACGATCCGCCGTGAAACAAGAGCTCAGCGAAGACAACGTTCTATACCGGCTAGCATTTGCGGAGCTCCGTCTGAGGGCGTCGTGGGACAACGTCATTTTCACTGATGAGAAGGTGTTTTCCACCAGTAACGACGGTCCACGAATCGTTTACAGGCAGCGAGGGATTCGCCATCGATGCGAATATGTAACCACGACGAGAAGAAGTGGCCGGCTATCTGTTATCTGCTGGGGTTGGATTTCGGCGAGAGGGGCGGGAATTCTTCACAGGATAGAAGGAACTTTGGACAGCGTGCAGTATGCCCACATATTGGAAAATGTGATGCTTCCGTCAGTGCGAATGCTGTACGCAGAAGGGGACGTCACATTGCAAGTGGACCATTCTCCCATTCACAAGTCTGCGTTTGTTCAACAGCGGCTCTCCGCGATTGGCGTCAACGTCATGGACTGGCCGCAACGGGCGGCTGATATGAACCCTATGGAAAACATGTCGGCTGAGGTCGCCAGAACATTAACAGAGAACTGTCCACGAAACCAACCAACTACTGCGGACGCTCTTTGGGACTGTGTCCTGGAAGCCTGGGAGGAAGTTGCTACTTCAGGTTGTTACGTCCGACGGCTTATACATTCTATGTCAAGACGCATGATAGAAGTACAAAATAATGAAGGATTCTGGATAAAATATTAGAATCCTTAAAATGTTTTTCCTCATTGGGTTTTAGTGGAAGATCGCGTGGCAACAGAAAAGATACAATATGGGTTAGTTCTCCTTTGAGTTGCCTTTTTAATTCAAGTGGGTTTCTTTTGAATATACAGTTTGTTAAATATTCTATTTTGATTTAATTTATACCCTGTCTAGATACTTACAAACTAATCAGCGTAGATGGACTCTGTCACAGTAGTTTTTGTTATTTCAAATACATCTCTCTCTTCACCTCCATCCATGAATACACCCTCCGTCCTCCACACAATACGCAAACTATTTCATATTATGTTTACTCGTTGTTAATATCTCCTCTATTCTGTCTCATACTCTCTCTGTGACACTATCGCCGCAAGTGCCCTTCTATTCCATTCCCACAAATCTTTATAAACAAATCTAGCGGATTCCCTTGACGCTACATTTTCTCTTTTAATTGCTGCTGTCTTTACTCTCTATTATTCCTCTCAACACCTATGAAACCGTATTCTTTTATCTCCCCTTCCCTATAACCCATTCTTCGTTCTGAAAACAGTCCTTCCTTATCTCTAGGTCCTAAGATAAAACGAACTGTGGCACACATCTAAGTAAGCAATACTTTGCAAGCATTTCACGCTTACATTTTGCACTTCTGCACTTCTATCCATTCCCAGATCCCGCCCTCCTTCCTGTTACCCGTCTCTTGACATCTGCATCTACATCGAAATGAATACTCTGCAATTCATAATTATGTGCTTGGCAGGGGGTGCTGTGGTCTGGTGGATTAATCTTGTATTGATGCGTAAAACGTGTAGGTTCACACCTCACGTCAGGCGTAGATTTTTAACACACACAAGTAACTCTCCTTCACCCCTAGTAATGCCAAGTGCAAAACGCCAGTAAGCTCCGTAGTTCAATATCTGCAGTAAAGATAACATCCCTTCGCTGCCGACTGGGGCAGAGCGGCATTCGTTTGAGCTGTGACAGATGGAAAAACCCCGTAAGGCAGAGACTCTGTCACCAGCAAGCCGTCGTAAACTAGAAAACGTATTTCATTTAATGAACCAATGGCCATGTAAGTTCACAAGGCTCTTACTTTATTTGAAACTGAGACGTTGAAAATTGTGGTGCTGGACTGGGATTCGAATTAGATTTCACTGTGTTCCCCAAGATTGCAAACTTATCTGGTTTCGAATCCTGATCAACACAAAATATTCATTATTTCATTTCAAACCCTAGCATGTGCATTCCGAACTACTAGTGAAAAATAGTTGCATTTTCAACGTCTCTTCGTGCGTTGTCAGCTGTAACGTGTTCGTTTCAACTCACAGCCACATGATGAGTTTTTTATCACAACATTACAAGATCAACGTTTCCTTACATCTTTTCAAGTTCAAATACTCCTCTCCATCCTACTGGCGAAAACGGATTTGGGTTTGACGTTGTGTTCGTTGTGATCACCAACGACGATATGTTGTGGATTCAACAGAAGAGTATTTTCCATCACATCATTGAAAGTACAAACATACCACTCCTAGCTATTATTGGAAAAGAATATGATGGTTAAAGTGTCTTCATGACCACGTGTGCGAGGTTTCCATTCAGCACAGAACTTTTCATCGCCTGATGTCTAGCTAAACATGCGCACATCTCGCCACTGGTGAACCAACAATAGCTATTTATCGTCTGTTCCTGGATAGAAAACGACGGCGCTAGATGCTGGGTTCGAATCCCAGTCAGGCACAGAACTTTTCGTCGCCTGATGTCTAGCTAAACATGCGCACATCTCGCAACTGGTGAACCAACAATAGCTATTTATCGTCTGTTCCTGGCTAGAAAACGACGGCGCTAGATGCTGGGTTCGAATCCCAGTCAGGCAAAAACAATTCTATCGTCATTTAGGGTTCCAATATTTCGCTATTGGTGAAAACATTTGATATTTAACTTCTGATTTTACGTACTTTGTTAACAATCCGATTAGGTGATGGGTTCGCATCCCTGTCACAAGTTTTACATGATGGCATTAAAATTTTAAACATGAGCATACCTTGTTCCTTGTGAATGACACCATATTAAACGTCGTTGTCGGTAGTTCCCAGGAAGGTAACTGTTATGACAGGATTCCCAGTTCAGTACAAACATTTTCGCCATTTATTTTCAGGATTTGAATTGATAACTGATACTGGTGCAAGCGTCTATACTTCACGCCTCTTTATGCCTAGTGATCGGGTCTCAATAAACCACAAACAAAGCTTAGCTTAGTTAGCAATGGCTGTAGGTGCTGCGTTTGAATCCAGGTCCAGAACGACGAAGTTGCTCATGTCATTTAAAGTTCAAATTTGTGAACACGTAGCTGCTGATGTGTTACGAGAACAATGATAGTACTGGTGATTCGTTGTTAATGTTGAGATTTCCGTAGAGTGCTTGTTGCCGTTAATCGCGTTTTTTTACTGGTTCGTCCAATATCCAGTTTCCAGAGCCAATCGCCGTTGAGCAACGTTCAGCACGTGTATGGAAAACCTTTTAGAGAGCGAAAAACTTTTTCCCAATTGCCATACAGCTTTTTAACTCCATATATTGTCTGAAGTATTTAATTTTGACTAAGGATTACTGTACGATGTATGTAAAATAATCCGTTTTCTCAGAACTTTTGGAATGTCATTTGTTGTAATTAAGGTTAGTTTATGAGTGTTATGGGGTGTCTCATCGCTAAGAACGTGTTTTCTAATATGTTTTGTATGAGGATATTAGTTGACGCTTAGACTGACTGCCACAAATACCTTTGGTCTCTAGTAATCACTTGCGGTACCCATTGTGTGTAGTCAAACGACTGTACCCCATGGGGTTTTGGTGTTTAGAGGACTTGCAACACAGCTACGTTATGTTGGTTGTATTCGGCAGTGACCCACTTTTTTTTGCTGTCAAGTGTACATCAGGTTGTTGTCGAACAACCTGAAAATGTTGATAATGATGGAATCTCTGACGAAATAACAAGAACAGTACAAAAAGGAATAAACGATACTGATTGGAAATCGAAGAAGCTGGACGTCTATATGAAGAGTGACTGTAAATGACAGCTATACTTACAGTCAGTCACATCAAGGCTGCGAAAATTTCAGAACTGAGAAAAGACTGCATTCCACGAAAGCTATTATCTGCAGCATTGCAAGTGGTCTCCAAATAATTAGAATGGTATCAATAAGGACAAGACATAAACCGATGTCACGTGGTCCACTTAAATTGTCAGACAACTTGGATTTGTTTTGTTTCGAATCGAGAAGAACTTCAAAAAAGGATGTCGGAGTTGAACAGAAAATATACAACAATAGGTCTGAAGATTAATTTCGGTAAGACCAAAGTAATTCATAATCAGTATGCTGATGGCAAGAAAGTAAATGTAGACGGTGACATAAAATAGCTGACGGAGATGCATACTTTGAGCAGCACAAAACAACAAGTGACTGGGGAATTCGTGATATAATGGATGAAGTTCATTTGGGAAATAGAGTGTCGCATTCAGAAGCAAATTCCCAATGTGTCTTAGATGAAAAGTTGTAACCGATGTACACTGGTTACGGTTGTGACACATTTACTGATGAGGCAAAATATAATGAAGTGTTCTTCCACCACTGGAACCCATTACAGCGGCGATTTTGTTTAATATGGACTCGACAAGTCGGTTATAGTTTTACAGGCGTATGTTGCACCAGATGTCTACGTACAGGTCACATAATTCCCTTAAAGTCAGTGGTTTGTGGGCGCGGAGCTGGGACCCGATAGTGACATGTTTAGAACAGGCGAATCTGGTGCTCTAGACAACAACGGGATTTTAAAAAAATGTTCAAATGTGTGTGAAATCTTATGGGACTTAACTGCTAAGGTCATCAGTCCCTAAGCTTACGCACTACTTAACCTAAATCATCCTAAGGACAAACACACACACCCATGCCCGAGGGAGGACTCCAACCTCCACCGGGATCAGCCGCTCATGCAGCGCCCTAGACCGCTCGGCTAATCCCGCGGGGCCAACGTGATTTAACTACGATGCTCATCATCCACTGTAGCACAGTTACGGCATTGCGACATGGGCATTTATCCTGCTGGAAGGTCCAATCGTTGTCTGGGAAGACATGAAGTATGAAAGGATGCAGGTGGTCCGGAATAACCTTCACTTAGTCCATAGCTTTGATTAGTACCACAGGCCTCACGAGCAAAAGCCGAGGTGTTGGGCATCCACACCTCTTTGAGAGTGATTGGTGGATTCTGACATGGTTCGAGCCGTCTCCCAAGTGCATACCAGACATGCTCTATGGGATTCAAATCGGGAGAGCGAGCAGGCCACGCCATGCGTACAGTATCTTTCGTTTCCAAGAAAACATTAGCCACGGCCCAGGTGAATATCCTCCGTTGCACTGGCCTACATCCGTGACACGAAGAATGTTTAGAACAGCAGTTCGTTGTGATGGCATCGTATCCGGGGACGGCCATCGATCTAGCGTGACAAGCATCAGATTAGGCGACAGGTGTCCATTGATCCACGGACATATTTCGATGATCCAGAGCCCACTGCAGTCGCAACTGACGATGTCTGTGGATCAACAAGGGAACAAAGTGAGGTCGTCTGAAACAAGTTCCAAGTTCAACAACGCATACGGAAAGGTGTGGTCCGAAACACTTGTGCCTGAACCGGTACTGCACTCAGATTTGTCACGAAGAGACCAATACTCCGACCTCCAAGTTCTGCGATGAGGTGTGGATGTCCAACACCTCGGCGCTTGCTCGTGATTTCACAGTACTTCAACCACTTACCATAGACGTTCACGACAGTAGCACGCGAATAGCAGAGCAGTGTCGTCGGTTGCGAGACGCCAGATCATAACAAACTGCTCTTTGAGAACGTCAGTTATGTCAGAAAACTTTCCTATTTTTGGCTCGTATCGTCGTTAGAATGATCCCAATTCGTCTCTGCTCCGCTTATATACAGTGGTGTCCAAAATTAAAGCAACAAACGGAAATTTGGCAAGGTTGCGTTTATTTTGCCACAAAACAGTATAAACAGGTGATAGTAAGTAAAGAATACAGAACGTAAACAACTGCAACATGCATAGCGGTAGGCAAACATGTTCTTTGTTTTTTTAACTTAATAAATTTGCACACAAAAAATGTCTCTGAGCACTATGGGACTTAACTTCCGAGGTCATCAGTCTCCTAGAACTTAGAACTACTTAAACCTAACTAACCTAAGGACATCACACACATCCATGCCCGAAGCAGGGTTCGAACCTGCGACCGTAGCGGTCGCGCGGTTCCAGACTGTAGTGCCTAGAACCGATTGATTTGCACACACATTCCGACAACTGGTTAACGTGCTCAGTATGGGGTGTGACCACCTCTGGCAGCAATACAGGTCTGACAACGACTGGACGTGCTGTGAATTATGTCATCAGTATCATGTTGTGGCAATAAATCCCATTCTTCCCGCAGAGCTGCTTGCAGTCTTTAAGAGTGATTGGTGGATTCTGACATGATTCGAGCCGTCTCCCAGGTGCATCCCCGACATGATCTATGGCATTCAAATCGGGAGAGCGAGCAGTATGCGTGCAGTATCTTCCGTTTCCAAGAAAACATTAGCCACCTGTGCTCTATGGGGTCGAGCATTATCTTCCATCAGTACGAAGTCTGGGTCCATATAACATGGCAACAACCGCAAATGAGGTCTCAAGATCTCGTCACGACACCAGGCAGCAGTTAAACCTTGCCGATTCACCCGTACAATTTCATGAAGAGTGGTTCGGTATGTCAACAAAATCCCTGCCGGCATCATTAGGGATGCTCCTCGATACTGGTCTCTTTCCACAACGTTTGGGTCCCGAAATCGTGTTCCACGTTGCCTCTAGATCCGAATCCATTCAGAATAACTCTCCAGACTAAATCGCGACTCCTATATGAAAACATCATTGGCGCACCGTTCGACCGCCCAGTGGCATGTTGATGACTCCACTCTAGGCGTGCCCTTTTGTGAAGACGCGTCAGAGTTAGGCATACAGCACGTCTCCTACAATAAAGGCCACTCAGCCGAAGCCTTCTGCACACCGTTTGCCTCGAAACAACACGTCCAGTGGATGCTGAAAGCTCACACGCTTGTTACTGTGCAGTACTAAGGGGATATTGTCGTGCCCTTACAGTCAAACAACGGACCTCTCTTCTGAAGTCACACGTGGTCGGCCCTGAAACGGCAAACGGCTCTGAGCACTATGGGACTCAACATCTTAGGTCATAAGTCCCCTAGAACTTAGAACTACTTAAACCTAACTAACCTAAGGACATCACACACATCCCTGCCCGAGGCAGGAGTCGAACCTGCGACCGTAGCAGTCCCGCGCTTCCGGACTGCAGCGCCAGAACCGCTAGACCACCGCGGCCGGCGTGGTCGGCCCTGCTCTGGTCTTCGGGTTACAGTTTCGATTTCTATAAACTATCGCAACATCTGAGAAACAACAGAAAAATTCACACTAACCAATCGGATCACATCAGTTCGCAACTGTCTTCCTTCCTTTCTTTCTGTGGCTCTCCACCGCAGAGAGTCTGGTAGACATCTTCTCTGTGTCATACTACATCGTCTGTGATTGTGTACACAGTGGCTGTGGATGTGGGGCTACCCTGCAAACACTACCTCGTTTCATAGGTGCCCTGACGTCGTCGTTGGCCGGAATGCCATCTTCCGAGAGAACACGATCGCACGGATATCTGGTTGACAGTTTGTACAATCGTATCATGAATTAGACTGAGGACGGGGAATTAGCTATTTGTTGCTTTAATTTTTGACAGCGGTGTACTCTCCTTACTCTTTCAAGTGCCCGCATTGCCACGGGGATGAATTCAATCTTGCGGTGGTCAGCTGTCATAATGTTTTAGCTCATTAGTGCGTAGCCAGTGGCCTTGGCGTAGAGATAACGCCGGTTCTCATCATATCACCTAAGTTAAGTGCTGTCGAGCTTAGCTAAACTTTAAATGGGTGACCGTCCGGGTATGCCCAGCGCAGTTGGCAAACGGGTTGCACTCAACCTTGTGAGGCGAATTGAGAAGCTACTTGAATGAGACGTAGTGCCTCCGGTCACGATTGCTGATAACGACCGATCTCTCCATATCCGCATCCGTTGACGCCTATCGGCTGAGGAAGACACGACGGTCGGTTGGTACCGTTGAGCCTTCTGAGGCCCGTCCTGATCGAGTTTGAGTTGAGCTTCATCAGTGCATGCGTGAAATAGGCAAACAGTCCCAAAATTGAGGTTAACCTAACGATCAATGAAAAGATGAATGTTTGGAGTAACAAGAGGGGACAGAAAGACTAACAAATGCATAAGATAAACGACAGGAGTTGCGGACGTGATATGGGCTGTTTTAAAATTGAAATGGACGTGAGATGGCTATATAGCGAGATGAAATCATGATAAATGGAAGGAAAGATCTATATGACGACGTAATGGAAGACTGAACAATTGAAGAACAATCAGGACAAGCATGGACCTGAAAAGATGAAGACTGTAAAGTACGGAAAAGTCTTTTGGAGACCTATATCCAGCAGTGGGTGATAAATGACTGAAGAATATGATTATGAAGAACGTCATAATTATCCGCTGTCACTGTCACAGCGCTTCCTGTGCCATTATCAAAGGGATCGAGACGACGAATCTCCTGCGCAGCCACCACATAGTAACTATGGCGCTATTAAGTCGTCGTTCTTGAAGCTGATAAAGACTGATAGGAAGTCTTCGCAAGAACTATATGAAGTGTTCTTTCTAACACTCTACACTAACAGTATAAGCATGTGAAGTATACTCGTATTGCCGATTTTTTAACCATTAGCAAAGTGTTCTCATACTGATGTTGGCTCAATTTCTATAGCGGGCCATGCAGCAATGCGTGAAGAGTTTTGTTTACACTTATATGTTTTTTTGATGAAGTGTAGATGGACCCTTGAATTTTGGACTTTTTGTTAATGAATACACATTCAAATAATCTGTTATTACACAATAAATTGGCGAAATCAAATAATTTTCATATCAAAAAATTTAGACAGCTGATAATGGAAATATAGCTTTAGTCTCCAAAAGTTTCAGGAACAGCAGCAAAAGCCTCTTTCGAAAATTATTCTGTAAGTAAAGCAAATACTGTGGCTTACACCACGAAACTCTTTATCATTAAGTAGGACATAGCAAGCAACATAGAAATCTCAGTTGCAGAGGGCAAATTTCGAACTGGGTCAAATGGCTCTGAGCACTATGGGACTTAACATCTTAGGTCATCAGTCCCCTAGAACTTAGAACTACTTAAACCTAACTAACCTAAGGACATCACACACATCCATCCCCGAGGCAGGATTCGAACCTGCGACCGTAGCAGTCCCGCGGTTCCGGACTGCAGCGCCTAGAACCGCACGGCCACCGTGGCCGGCCAATTTTCGAACTGAAATGACATATTGCTTAAGAGTTATTGAAGTTACACAATGTAGTAACAGCACAAATCTCATGAGGTACACATAAAGATGCTGCGACGAGTTTGTGTTTTTGCGTTCATACCACAGTGGATACCAAAATTCGTTTATAATCATGGTGTTTATTGCCCTGGTGCAAGCCAATTTGTTATTTGTGGTACAAAACCGCGACTGTTCGAGGAATGAGTACAGCGGCAAGTGCTCAAGCAGCACAAGGTGTGTATTTTGCGAAACCTCGTAGTAGCGATGTTGTCAACCATCAGTAGACTGGTGAGCAAAGGGTGAACTTGTCGAGCGTATCTAAAGCACAAGGGAATTAACGGAATTATGTCTCTTAATAATATTGCTTCCCGAGAAGCAGCAGCTGTCGCTGTAAGCAGAATTTCATCACCAGATATACTGAGACAGGACTAAGACTTTCCATCCGTACCTAACAAGTCCCTCATTAAAGCAAACACAATATTCCCACCTACGGCTCATACTAATTAGCCCATGCTATGAAGCCAACAGCACAGGCATATGATATGGAAGTTCCAGTGGCTCGCCGCCGCAGACACCTTTCTCGTCTGTCTCAAGATACAGTGTGTAACATACTGTAATCCCAGAGAACCGCAGTAGTTGCAGAAAATCCGGAAACGTATACACAGATCACAACAGTCTCTTCATCCAGCACCAGAGGGTC
The DNA here is from genome assembly GCF_021461395.2 of Schistocerca americana. Taxonomy (NCBI): domain Eukaryota; kingdom Metazoa; phylum Arthropoda; class Insecta; order Orthoptera; family Acrididae; genus Schistocerca; species Schistocerca americana. The sequence goes on from NC_060130.1 coordinate 690,785,749, forward strand.
TCACTCTGTGCTGTAACGTGAATATTTTTTGAGGGAATACAATGTGCATGGTGCGACCATAACGATTGTCCAGTACAGTCATTATCACAAAGGAGAGTCAAATAAAAATAATTTCGTAATCCAAATTACAGATGCGTGTTATCTACAAAATTTCTAGCTTATTGATAATAATCTCAGACCGGATATACACTCATGTTCAGAAAAAACAGAACACCTTGAACGACTAGAGGTAGGACGTTCATATTCACAGGACATTTACATGTGTCATGTTGCTTAGCAGGCACATGGTCTGCCGTGGGCCCTGATAAATTGGTCCATGAGTGATGGCATCGACGCATATAAGACGCGAACGGCTTCCTGTGGTATAACCATATTGCTGCATTCACGTTGATCCAAAGTTCATCTGTGGTGGTCGGCATTGGGTCACAGCTCTGCAACCTTCGTTTCACGATACTGCACACATTTCCGATTAGTGACAAGTCTGGTGATCTGGCGGGCCAGGGCAAAAGGCTAACATCCTGCGACAACATGTCGTCGCGCATTGTCTTGGGTTGTTATGCAGAAAGGGTATGGTTACAGGCCGGCCGATGTGGCCGAGCGGTTCTAGGCGCTTCAGTCTGGAACCGCGCGACCGCTACGGTCGCAGGTTCGAATCCTGCCTCGGGCATGGATGTGTGTGATGTCCTTAGGTTAGTTAAGTTTAAGTAGTTCTAAGTTCTAGGGGACTGATGACCTCAGAGCCATTTGAACCATTTTATGGTTACAGGTCGACTCATTGACGTGGGTCACACTAGTCACAGTGCACTGGACTCGATCTAACTGTGATATGTTGTTGTACCCAATAGTCCCCACACCATAAGGCCTTGAGTTGGCGCTGTATATGTCTTGTGCGAATGCAGTCACTGTGACGCCGTTCCTCCTGTCCGTGGCGAACCAAAATGCGGCTATAATTTTCAAACAAACAGAACCTGGATTCGTCCGAAAACACTACCTGATGCCATTCCTGCCCCAGTGACGTCGTTCCATACACACTTTCCGTGTAGCAAATTTCTGCACATTTGTCAAGAGTAGGCGGAGGAGTGGACGACGAGCACGTAACCCATGCCATAATAAGCGGCGACGGACCGCATATAGTGTACGATGTGTTAGACTGTTATTGTGCCAGAGCCGAGGGGGATGCAGATCTGTCCGGTAGTACCATTCTGATGGGGTGCCGTTCTTCTCGGAGTGGGGGGGGGGGGGGGGGGCGAGGATGATCCGCGTGGTGCGACGTGACCCATCTCGTCGTGTTCTACGGCCTTCCGTGAACCATTCTGCTCACATCTGCTGCACTGCCGAAACACTTCGTCCCACAAGAGAAGCAATTTTCCGGATGGATTCATCATGTTCTCTCATCTCAATAGTGCGCCCTCTTTCAATGTCACTGATTTAACGGTACGGTTCGCGCATACGTCTGGGAGACATCCTGCACGTCTGGTCAAGTAACACTGATCAATTACCTTTGGTTTATAGCAACAACGACGGCCGCAGGAACATTTTAACGGTAGGTGGTGTTGCACAGCGATTTCGATGTTGACCTGGAAACCGTCGGCCGACGTGGTTCAAAAGCTAATCATTTCTGCTGAACATACTAATGTACACGTCCTGCGAATATGGAAGTCCTATCTCTTGTCGTTCAAGGTGTTCTGTTTCCTCTGAACATGAGTGTATTATTAATTTAAATGTAATAAAACTTAATCCACCAATTTATGCAATTACAAAGATTAATTTTTCCCAGTTAGTGTTTACTTCCAATGGACTGCCTACAATGAGGCTATCGAATTGAGGGGGAAAAGTAATTTCCACACTTCCCATTTGTTTAAAGTTGGAAATGCTCAAGATGGCGAATTAAGCTTCTGGTTGTTACATTTGAATTTATGTTGAAGCTAGACAGTGGCGAAGTCACATCAGTTCCGCTGTCGTTAGCGGATTTGGCGCCCAAACAGGTATTCCAACTTGAAATTCAGGGAGACTGAGCCGCCCGCGGGGGCAAAGCTGCACCAACAGTTCATTTCCTCCCCTTGTCATTTGGGTGCGGTAAACTATTTGTTAACTGTGCAGGCACTCTATAGTGCAGCGTCTGAGTTTACAAATAGCATGGAGAGGCACTCTCCAGCGCATTCGGTAGCTGATCTTGGTTGAGTACTCAACGCAGCTAGTACCAGGTGGCCGTAAATAAAGTAATGATACTCACAGAGATCCAGTGTCGGCTGTAATTATCGTATGGCAGCCAAACGTGGTAGATATTCTATTGCGTTAATGCAGAACCGATTTATCAGTCGGCTCTCAGCCGTGCTAGCGTGCGGAGCTGCTCCGCGCGCCGTCCGACGCTCCGCTCTCGGCGTTGTTTACTTCCGCGTCGCGGTGTTTGTGTCTATCGAGTCCAGTACTAACGTACACCATGGCGCACTCGTACCGCCGTGCAACGATCAAAGTAACGTTTCAGGCCGAACATCCACGACCCAGAGCTTTCGAAGTCGAACAGTTCCTACATGAGGATCTACGTTTGAACCCCCAGGACGTAATCGGCATACATTTTTCCATCACTGGAAGTGTTGTCAACATCAAGATGTCGACGGAGGAAATTTGCAATGACATAATTCACCGTCATGCCGCCGGACTGAAATTTAAACACTCTGATGGACATATGGGTGCTGTGACGGTCGCCCATGCTGGATTCGGTCTCCGGACATTGCGGGTGTTTGAGCTCCCGTTCGAGGTGCCTCAGGATGTGGTCATTGCCGCTTTCCAACCATATGGCACCGTCTTGGGTCACGTCGCGGAGAAGTGGCAAACATTTACGACCTACCCCGTATTTATTAAATGGCGTCCGGCAAATAAAAATTGAGCTGACGAAACATGTCCCATCGTACCTGCTGATTGGCGGTGTGAGGGCCATCGTCATGTATGATGGACAGCCACGAACGTGCGCAGGATGTGGCCAGGAGGGACATGTACGTTCCGAATGCTTACACCGCCGTTTAATACAGACGCCGTTACGTGAAGAGACCCAGGCTTCGACGGTCACGTCCTTACCCATCACCTACGCCAAGGTTGCACAGGACCCCGTCGTACCAATCTCGATTGCGCCAGCAGCATCGTCAACGCCACCCGCCGCAGCACAACACGCCGAGGACACAAGCACGGCGTCGCCTCCAGTGCTCGCTTCAGGACCGTCCGGTTTGCAGACCGAAACCGATGTTCCTGTTGGAACCATGGACGTCGACCTCGGTGTCGTGCCGACGTCTGCCTTTGTCCAGACGGGTTCGGCGTCAGACGACGTGCGACCACATTCTGATTCAGAAGGCCACATCAGAAAACAGCGGTCGCCTCACTAACACAGGAAACGACGACGAACGCCTTCCGATGACGCCCTTTCTCAGACGGCCCCACGAGATGTCGACCTGATGTCTGACGGTGATCTCCCACATTGCGTCCAGTCACGCGATGTGGCAGCTACAGGCGCCCCTCCTGTGACGCCTACTCTCCCAGCCAGGGACGTGTCCTCGCCGTTGTCAATGAATGATGACGGTGGTCCCCCTGCCACTCATGTTGCGGAATCCACAACACCTGTTCCGGAAGTACGTGACCGTCACATGTCCACGTCGTCAGCTTCCTGGGCCGATGACGTTGAAGAAGAAGTGGAACAGACTGCCAGCGTGTCTGCACAGGAGTCCACCTCGGCGACACTGGGGCTGGCGCCCCGCCAGTAATTATCACCACGGCGGGACCACCGGCGGGTCTCCACCTGCCGGCTACATCTACCGCACGTTCTGCAAATACTGAGGGTGGCCTTACACAGCAATATCGTATCGCCACGATGAATCTTGCCACCATTCGTGCCCCCCATAAACTGGCCATGTTCAGAAACACTATTTACTCTGCGGATGTGGATATAGCACTACTACAAGAGGTGGAGGAGGAGGAAATTAGTGTTTAACGTCCCGTCGACAACGAGGTCATTAGAGACGGAGCTCAAGCTCGGGTGAGGGAAGGATGGGGAAGAAAATCGGCCGTGCCCTTTGAAAGGAACCATCCCGTCATTTACCTGAAGCGATTTAGGGAAATAACGGAAAACCTAAATCAGGATGGCCGGAGACGGGATTGAACCGTCGTCCTCCCGAATGCGAGTCCAGTGTGCTAACCACTGCGCCACCTCGCTCGGTTACTACTACAAGAGGTGTTTGTGGCTGACTTCCTAGTTCCCACCGGATACAACGCCCATGTTTCCCCCGCATCCGATACCGGTAGCGGCGTCGCCATCCTGCTACGCGACGGACTCCCTGCAGAGGACGTCATCTACCTCCCCACTGCGCGAGGTATGGCCCTCACACTGTTCGGCGTGCGTATTATTAATATCTACGCTCCGTCCGGCACTGGCCGCCGTCATGACCGACAAACTTTTTTTGCCGAAAGCGTCACACCCCTCTTCACCGGTCCGCAGGACGATTTGGTACTCGGTGGGGATTTTAACTCGACACAAGAGCCCGCGGGCCAACTCCCACGACATTCCCCTTGTGCATCTCTCTCAGTGGTCATCAACCGTCTCCGACTTGTTGACACATGGAAGAAGCTCCACGGAATTCAACCGGGCTATACATTCTACACCTCTCACTCGTCAAGCCGCATAGATCGCATCTACGTTACCCGCTCCCTTGCTGATGGCACACGTCATGGCCTCTTCAGACCATGATGCGTACCTCTGTGACGTCACTCTCGCCCGACAGCAAGTGTGGCATAGTCGTGGTCTGTGGAAACTCAATGTCGCTCACCTGACCTCCTCGGACTGTCGCCGTATGGTCGAAGAAGGGTGGGCACGCTGCCACCATCGTCGAGAAGCCTATGATTCCACCTTATCATGGTGGCTCTCCTGTGCAAAGCCGACCCTCAGGAACACTCTGATGAGTTATGGGAAGGAATTAAAGGCGTGGCAGACTAATACCCTGCACTTCTACTACACCATTCTACGTGACTGTACGACGATGCCTTTCTCGCCAGCCCAGCAGTCAATGGTCCATCGCACGAAGGCGCAGATCTCCTTGATCATGCGGCGTAACTTGGAAGGCACTGTAGTCCGTTCTCGAGCTTCTAATCGAATCCCTCAAGAACGTCCGTCGATGTACCACCTCCTTCAGGAAAGACAACGACGACGACGAGCTCTGATCCAAGTCCTCACTGATGTGGAAGGGCGCCGGCACGACACCCAACAAAGCATCGGTCGTGCTCTCCATGCTCATTTTGCTGGGCTCTACGCAGCCGTACCGCATTCTGCAGCACTGGTCACAGAAGTCGCTCAGCTTACTACGAACACTCTTCCGGAGGATGCAGTGCATGACCTCCAAGACGACGTAACCACAGATGAAGTGGTAGACGCTATCAAGGCGGGTTCCGATAACAGATCTCCTGGACCTGACGGTATACCCATCGAATTTTATAAAAGTTTTCACTATTTGTTGGCTTCCACGTGGACGGCAATCGCACAAGAGCTGATGTCACCGATGACAGTGGTCCCGAGCGCCTTTCTAGAAGGAATTATTATCCCCGTACATAAACCGCGCGGGTTATCGAGGGTCCAGGACTATCGACCAATTACTTTGCTCAACAGCGACATGAAAATATTCACACGGCTACTGGCATCGCGACTCAAGAAGGTCGCACGTTACGTCACATCCTGCGACCAGACTTCCCTAGGAGGCGACAACAACATCCGTACGGCCCTTTGCCGTTACAGAGACATGATAGCATTAGCGCATCATCAGCGTCTCCCAGGCGCCTTGGCTTCACTAGACTTTAGCCAGGCTTTCGACCGTGTTGACCACTTCTATTTACGGACAGTTCTTCAGCATATGGGTTTTCCTGGCAGTATTGTCTCAGTGGTTATGCGCCTGTTGAGTAGTGCAACCTCTAAAATCATGTAAAATGGTCGTCTTACACCGTCCCTGGTCATCGCACGATCTGTACGACAAGGATGCCCTCTTTCCACGATTTTGTATGCTTTCGCCTTGGAACCCCTGCTCCAGGGCATGCGCCAACGTTTGGAAGGCATGGCTGTGCAAGGCCGCCGTTTTTGTTGTACAGCCTACGCAGACGACATAGTACTATATCTGCGCAGTGAAGATGAAGTACGAGCAGCACTGACATGGGTGGCGACTTACGGAGAAGCGTCGGGGCGCTGCCTCAACGTGTCAAAATCCAAGGTCCTGCTCATTGGTGAGGGCTTGCCGGAGAGATGCGCTGCCCCCCTTAGTGTCGCCGCCACCATACGGTGTCTTGGACTTGATTTCACAGCAGACCTGCGCCGCTCAGCGACTATCAATGGTAGACGCTTGCTACAGACAATCAGAGCAAATCTCGCAGATCACCGGCTACGAGCTCTCGACGTTATCCAACGCGCGCAATACGTGAACATGTATCATGCTTCCCGTATACCACACGTGGCTCAAGTACTACCAGTCCCAAATCTCCTGGCGCGACGACTGTTGATGGCTTTCGGCTCCTTCGTCAGCTCGGGGATGTTATTCAAGGTGCAGTATGAATCCCTTGCACTGCCACGAGATCGTGGCGGGGTGGGATTCATCCACGTGCCGACTCGTGTCAAGGCATTATACGTCAGCTCCCAACTAAAACTTTGGCATCGTTGCCCGCAGAGCCTTACTAGCCTCCTGCTTCACAACTTTGCACCGGCCTCCTTGTCCGCCCCAGTACTGGTATCGACCATTCCAACCCCATTTTATTACATCCAACGATTTTTCCTGGAGTTCAGTTATATCTACCGGTCCTTACCACTTACACGTTTGTACCTCACGAAAACAGTCTCCGAATCGTTACAACAGTGCCGCCCGTCCAACCCCATCGAACGTAAGTATCCACAGTACGCGTGGCGACACATATGGAAGGCGATCCATTCGCGTTTTCTCGAATCAGACGTTCAATCAGCGGGGTACATCACCATGAATGGCAAACGAGTTAACCGAGAGCGTCTGCACCGCATCCATCTCGCCGATTCATCCCTCTGCACCCACTGTGGAGTGGATGACACGGATGTCCACCGGTTCCACTGTGGCACAGCGCTAGACGTCTGGACACTTGCGCGGAGAATTTTGGCGTTTCTTACTCGCCAGACACCGGCTCAGATCGACGTCCACATGCTTTTGTATCCCGATAAGACTTTCTACCCCTCCGCCAAAACTAACTCTGTGAATTGGATCTGTGGCCACACGATCCGCTATCTTTTTACTTCTGGCGACAAGTCTACGCTAGGATATTGGACTTATCTCAACGAACGACACTGCGTCCTGATACGCAACCCACGCTATAAACAATATTTTTCCAATTTCTTACGGAGCACTTTCGATGACCCACCTAGTAGCTAGAACGTCCAAGCCCTGAGAAGCTGAAAACTGTATAAACCGAACCGAACTGAATAGATCTGCTACCCAGAACCCACGCCTACGCCATGAGAAGACACGTTTCGACGAGCTGGCATGCTGTAGGCGGATACACTTCAGAAGCTCCTGTAAGAACTGGACTTTAACTACAAGTCGCACGACGACTTAAAATGCTTTTCCTTATTTATTCCTCATAATTTGTTCTTAAAGGAAAAAGAAGTTTGATTTTGGCTCTGAGAAACTTTTTTTTGTTCCAAAAGATTGCTTCTTCGCCAACAAGACGAAGGAGACTCATTTTTGTTTACTGGGCAGAGAAACCAGTAGAATTGGAGTCTTTGTTTTCTTTTAAAAAAAAAAAAAGAGGGCGGAGGAGCGGATAGAGGTTCAGGGCACTCTTGTCCTAGGGGTGGGAAATTGCCCCTAAAGGAGGAAGAATCAGCATTGATCAAGGATAAAAAAAAAAGCTAGAACAAAAATTACTTCAAATTCTGGCCACTAGGAGCAAAATTGGCGCTGTGAATGCAATAAAGGCGTAAGTGTAGAAATGTTTCCATATGTAGTGGATTAGGAACGGGACGTGGGCAGAGAAAGTCGACCAGGTGAAAAAGGCATAATGTTGATTTTATTATTAACTGCTGCTTATACAGTTTGCTTACTATGGGAACCGGAGACGTCGAGAAGACGCTGCTTCCGTAAAACGACGTGATCAACAGCTGCTCACAGCAGTTCCGGTGAAATCTGAGCAATGTGTCCCTATATAATGGTTTTCAGAACAGGCCCCTGGTAAACGCGCTCTTTTAGATATACCCAGAGCCATAAGTCATGTGGATTCAGATCAGGTGATCTTGTAGGCCATGCATCTGAAAAACTCTGGAGATAACACTTTCGTGGACGGTTGCATTAAGTACATCTTTCCCTGGGTGAGCGACATTTTGTATGAAAACAGTGCTTTCCACACAGTTACTTTCTTTCAAAGCGGGAGTCACATACTGTGTAACGGAGTCTCGATAACATGCAGACGTCACAGTACAGCTGACAGGCCCTCTTCAGAAAAGAACGGACCGAGAATAAAGGTGTGTGTGAATCCACGTCACACAGTCACATACGGCCAGTGCAATGGCTCTTTGTGCATAACGCGCAGTTTAACAGTATCCCAAATTTGGCAGTTCTATGTATTCACTACACCCTGTAGAGTAAAATGCACCTCGTCACTCCATAGAACATTGCCCGGCTGCATGTCATCAACTTCAGTCCGTGACAGAAACCGATGAACAAGTTCAGAACGTTGCTGCGGATCATGAAGTTTCATTTGCTCCATCGACTCAATCTTGTGGTGGTACAAGAGTAAAATAGACAGCATAACTTTCCGTACTGTTGACGATGGGATGCACAATTCCCGTGTCACTGCACGAGGACTAGCACTACCCGAGGCACGTGATGAATCGTCAGTTACAGCCACAGCAGCCTCGTGAATAACTTCACAAGGATACGACACGTTCCTTTCCAGATGCCGCACGAAGCTGATCCGTGTTTTCGAATTTGATTATCATCTCCTTTAAACCATTCAATGACATTGGGCTTCTCCTCAGATCTTTCAGTCGGCGATATTCGCTCAGTACATCAATGTAATTGCTGCAATTCATATAAAACAGTTTCATTGACAAAACACTACCTCTCTTCTAGATAGCCTTACTGTTCACTCATGTTATGGCTTGTCAAATGACAGCATGGATGTCATACCGACAAGTAAACAGTGTACAGCGCCAGATATGCACGTGGTCATCACAGTTGGAACTAATCTGTTTTCCAGCGTAAATCGGTTGCTCATTAACGCATCAGCATATGTACCATATTGGGTACGCAAGCATTGGCTTCGACCTCCTAGGGAGCAGCCTTATGTAAAGACAGTCCGGTTTGGTCAACATATTTCTCTTTAGGAATTGCGTAGCAACTACATAGGTTGCTTTCATGTGATCACGCTGTTCTTCAACATGAGAGTGCGATATCTCGATTCCACTTCTCACAATATGGCGAAGTCTGTCGTTCGGCCCCAGCCTCTGTTCACGTAATGCACAACTCACTGCTGACAACTCACTGTTTCTTGATTCTTTTCCGTTGAACATTTCTCGCTCTTTGTGGGGACTAGACCTACTCTCATTTCAATTTCTCATTGTTTTGAATGTGATTTTTTAGATTTATTCCTTGTCCTGTAGCAAAGCGACATATCGCCAAGTGCCGGCCGAAGTGGCCGTGCGGTTAAAGGCGCTGCAGTCTGGAATCGCAAGACCGCTACGGTCGCAGGTTCGAATCCTGCCTCGGACATGGATGTTTGTGATGTCCTTAGGTTAGTTAGGTTTAACTAGTTCTAAGTTCTAGGGGACTAATGACCTCAGCAGTTGAGTCCCATAGTGCTCAGAGCCATTTGAACCATATCGCCAAGTCATCCATTACCGTGGATGCTTTCTATAAAACCCTGTGACAGGCTACCTGACATTTGTGTTTCTCAATGCAATAAATATTCAAATGCAATAACATTTACTGGCTATCATTTTTCTGTTGCTTTCCCGCTGTCCCTTTCTTCAAACTAAAATGTCAATAAGCGATGCTCCACATGCCAAGAGCAGGTTCAAAAATGGCTCTGAGCACTATGGGACTTAACATCTTAGGTCATCAGTCTCCTAGAACTTAGAACTACTTAAACCTAACTAACCTAAGGACATCACACACATCCATGCCCGAGGCAGGATTCGAACCTGCGACCGCAGCGGTCGCGCGGTTCCAGACTGAAGCGCCTAGAACCGCTCGGCCACTCCGGTCGGCGCCAAGAGCAGGACCGCAGTTTCTTCACGGTACAGGGACAGCAGGTTAGCAGGTGAGGGCTACTACTTACAGCGAAACGTTGATAGGCAGTGATTTTCCTAGTTTTATTCATATCATTCATCAACTATGGACTATCCGCTACGATTCACATCACCATAACACACATGAAACCAATAAAGCACTATTGGCAGCTACATAGTTAATTCATTAGGTCTATAATAACTGTGAAATCGTACCACCACACTACCAGAGCGTATACTGCACAACTAAACATAAATTAAATTAGGTGACAGAAAATAAACAATGAGTTTTTGGTCTGGAAAATGACACCAATGTTTTCAGTGTCACAGAAAAGTGACTGATACGCATTGGGAAGTTCATATTGCCGGATTGTTCCATAACCAGAGATTGCAGATGTGTTGGTTCTAGTGCAAGAGCGTCACTAGTAAGGCGAGCTATTTACTTTCCATCTGTGAATACTGGTTACAAATACGTTGGGACACAAATGGCAGGTATCCGCCTAAGGATCAATAAACTCTATTTTAATAATATCTTTGCAGGTAAGGCATATAACCATAGAACTTCAAGATAGCGGTTAACAGGGAAACCGATTCCTCTTTTGGCTGACTTCAGTGGTCCCAATTCGTTACAAGGTTGCAGAAATGAGAATCCTATGGGTAAAACAACAGTGGAAGTACTAGATCCTGAAAATCTCACAGTCACATAAGATTTCCTTCCGAAGGGAGTGGGAAGAAGAAATAACGCTTCAAAGACAGTAGACTTGAGCACAGCGTCTCCTACTCTATCTCTTGTAATAACGTGGGAAGTGATTAGGGATACATGAGGTTGTGTACACATGCCAACCAAAATTGCAATAGATTCACGGCCTCGTTCTTCTGTCTGGGCTTTACGTTAAGATTTGAATCTGAGATTGTACATCGTCCTGGAAAATTTTACGGAAACTCAGACAGACTTAGTCGCAATGTACACGCCATATAGTATATTGGCGTAAGAGCAGACGAATGGCACAGAGCTCAGGCCAATGACCCAGTTTTTTAGCAAATAGCGTGTCAAGCACAATTCAGCTCTGACATCGAAGCGCTGTGCAAGCAAACAAGGTATGGCCACTGTACCGTTGTATCAAGTTTTGGACAACGGAGTGTTGAGGCGGCATCATGATTCCATTTTGACAGGGTATGCTGAATGTATCACACCTTGAAGGACCGTTATACAAAAATTAAATCCTGTACTTTGGTCTTAAAAAATAAGTATAAAGGTTAAGATGCGATTATAAAAATCCATCGAGAAACCAATGAGTAATGGGAGTGATCGCTGTGAATTCACAGAAAGAAAGGAAAATAGATTTATAGCTTTAGGAATGCACCACTTGAGAAGAACATGTATGATTTCCCACATGATCTCAGAAGAAATGAGGAAATAGCAGAATCTATGCATACCCATTGTCGTTTCACGGATAGAGCAGACGAAAGACAGCTAAGATGGTTAGGGCATTACAAAAGAATGTAAGAAGACAGATGGCCAAAGAGAGCACATTCATTCAATCTCCTGGAAGGAGAAGAAGAAAAAAAACATGAAAAGGTGGTTAAGGGGTATCCAGGAAGCGATGGGGAGAAGAGGAGTAGATGAGGATGAGGAAGAGTGGAGAGGTCGAGGTGTTTGGCGACAGAGAGTCGGTATGCAGAGACAGCTGTAGGACCTCCACGACAAGAAAAAGAAGAAAAGAAATGGAAAACAAATCTTTTGCAAATTAACTCTCCCTGAATGCAAAAGAAACACCCACATTCGTTTCCGTGCAACAAGTAGAAAAAAATCAACAATAATGTAGTACATGAACAGAAGTCAGTGAATGGGATAGAATGTTTCAAATTTTTTAGTAATCAATCTGATAAAAATTTCAAGAGGATGGGACACATGTCACTGAGGTTTTAAACGAGCTAAGCCTTACCTATGCTACTCAGGTAATTTCTCGTCTGGCAAATAAACAAATCAGCATACCAACGTACTCTGAATATTTCTCCATTTCATTCCGGTATAATTTTCTGGGAAACACATCACTTCTAAAGGAAATATGAATTGCACAAAAGCGACTAGCGAGTGAGTAATGTGTAATGTTCACCCGCATTCATTCGTTGGCACTTCTTCGTGACTTTTGAATTTCATATTCCCCATAAATTTGTAGTACATTATCGACTAACAGACTAAATGGCTTTCAGACTCATAACTAAGTCCGTCAGTGGCCAAGAAACGAATTTAATACTGTCACAAAAATATTTGGTAATTAGGCCAGTAACATAAAATGTGCAGATATGAAAAAATTTAAATAAAATGTATAATTCCTTCTTTTGGAGAACTTCTTCCAACCTATTGACGGATATTTGATTAAGAATTAATAGAATATGTTTCCAAATTTATGTTTTAGCTTTAACACGATTAGCAACGGGCTGGCCGGAGTGGTCGAGCGGCTCTAGGCGCTACAGTCTGGAACCGCGCAACCGCTACAGTCGCAGGTTCGAATCCAACCTCGGGCATGGATGTGTGTGATGTCCTTAGGTTACTTAGGTTTAAGTAGTTCTAAGTTCTAGGGGACTGATGACCTCAGCAGTTAAGTACCATAGTGCTCAGAGCCATTTTTGATTAGCAACGATGTCCAATATTATTATTTTATTTAAATTAAGCAACTGTAGTATTTACTATTCTGTAAATGCAGCCATTCATATGGTCTATTCTTACATGAATACTCTATAATCTTGAGGTTCCTGATAATTTCGATAGGAATATAGAAAATGGTGTAACTAAGTCGTTTCAGCAGTCGGCCAGGTATAAACGACACGCTGATCCTCAAAAGAGAGTTTGCGGTCGGTTCTTTCAGATGGATATCCGCTGAATTCTACATTAAATTAGTTCACCTCTAAGAGGCAGCGCGAAGCGTTAATCGCGTAATTATGTGCGGCGTCAGGCGCAAGGAGTGCGGCTGGCGGTGGGCCGTGATCGCGCCGCCGCTCTGCATAATGAATCTCGCCGTCGATAGCTGCGCGCTGTAATAAGCTTTCAAAGGAGATGAAGCACGCTTGAAAGAATACATCGCTGCGAAAGAGTCAGGTGTCGAAAGAAGCTCTGCTTTTAGAAGGCTTTTTTTTCAGCTAAAATATCAGGAATAATAGAATGTCTACCTTGTTAACAGCCGGCTCTACTTTGGTACGACGATAAACACTTAAATGATTTCTGCACTTGCAACTGCCGTAAGATGAATGATATTCGATGTATAATGATGTTGTAAATCATATTAACGAGATAATGAAAGTTCTATAAAAAAGACAGCTTGAAACGAAAACTTTTGTCTTCTTTATTATCTACCTTGAAAGATCTTCTTTCATCGAGAATGGGTTTATTTCATTCGAATTCTGTTAATTTGGAAAAGCGAAGTTAACTGTACACACTGAAACTCCGTATTTACTTTGTAACATCGTGTTAATCATAGGACACAGGATATTTCGTATCACTGTATATCACACACCGTCAACTTTCATTCGGTGATGGAGCGTGGAAAAATGACTTTATGTTCGTATCTGTACATTCAAGAATCTATAGTAATCCGTATAACTCTCACACAAAATGCCAGATAGGCGCTGCTTAGAAGCGCTTGGTTTATCACTGACTGTCGTAATTCACCATAAACTTTCCAACACATTCTTCCCACGAGTGTCGTTTAATTTTCTGTAAGCCTTGTCATCTTTCTTCTGATGGCCGAACAGCCTGTTGGCACATCCAGAATTATTCATCCCAATATATTCGTTCTTTCTCAAACGTCCGACTTCACGAGACAAGCGAACACTGGAGGAACACTCAAGATGTAGCTGGTGCGAAATTTGTTACACCTTTTCCCAGTAAGGCATCCGCGGATGTGGTATCGTTTGTGGAGAATTTTTTGTCATCTGCTGAGCTGTGGGGTTAGTCGGACAAGCAGATGTTGGAAGTAGCGAGGTTTTGCGTTTCAGCAAAAGCGAAGTCCTTTGTATGGTGCGAAGAAGCAGTAAACAAGGCAGAAACATTTGAGTAGTTAAAACAAGGATTATTGCAAAGATACATAGTGTACGGTTTTTTCGTGAGCAGCTAAATGTTATTACTAGGAGATCTAATGAAGGGATTTGGTGGTGGTGGTGGTGGTTGTGGGGATGTTTAAGGGGGACTAAACAGCTAAGGTCATCAGTCCCCCAGTCCAAAAACAGGCGAGACATAAACGCACGAAGCAGGTAAAACCCCAAGGGGAAGGAGACTCCCCCCCAGGCCCTAAAAGAACACAAATGCGGTAACGAACACTACAGACACGAAGACACCAGACAAGAAGAAACAGAACAAAAGAAGATGACCGGAGACTGGTTGACTGACCATGACAACAAAAAAGGGAAAGAGTCAACCAACCGACTACACGCTGAAAGCTGCAACCAAATATGAGAGACTCGAGGACAAGAGACACACATAGGGAAAGGTGCAGGACCACTCTAAATGGAACCATAAAAAGGACTACCACGCATAAAATTTAAAGCGTCGTCAGCCATGGAGGCATTGTCACATAAAACCAAAGGCAAAGTGCCCGGAAGATGAAAAGACTGCCGGAGGGGGCGCAGTCGGGGACACTCTAACAAGATGTGGGCGACCGTCAGCCGGGACCCACACCGACATAGGGGGGGGGGGGGGGGGATCCTCCTGACGCAAAAGATGGCCGTGCGTCAGGTATGTATGGCCGATGCGGAGCCGACACAGGATAACAGAGTCCCTGCGAGAAGACCGCAGGGAGGAGCGCCACACATCGGTCGTCTCCTTGACAGCCCACAGTTTATTAGGCGCTGCCATGCCTCGCCACTCAGCAGACCACATCCCAAGCACCTTACGGCGCAACACCAGCTGCTGATCGCGAGCTGTGAGGCCGATCTCCAAAGCTGGGGCGTCGATCGCCCCTTTGGCCAGCCTGTCAACACGTTCGTTCCCCGGGATGCCAACATGTCCTGGCGTCCAAACCAAGACCACCGAACGACCAGAACGGGCAATGGCGGAAACAGACTCCTGAATAGAGGACACCAGATGAGAAGAGGGATAGCAGCGGTCGATGGCCTGAAGGCTGCCCAGGGAGTCACTGCAGATGACGATGGACCGACCCGAGCAGAAACGCATATGCTCAAGAGCGCGCAATATGGCCACCAGCTCTGCAGTAAAAATACTGCAGCCAGCTGGCAAGGAGCGCTGCTCAACATGGGCAGCGTGAGCAAAAGCGTAGGCAGTGCGACCATCAACCAGGGAACCATCAGTATAGACAGTCTCACAGTCCGAAAATGGGGCGAGGAGCGCAAGAAAACGGCGACGGAGGGCCACAGGCGGAACCGAGTCCTTGGGTCCCTGTGCCAAATCCAGACGGACGGACGGCCGGGACAAACACCAGGGAGGCGTAGGTGTACGGATCCGGAAGGGAGGCAGAAGAGGGAATGACCCCAGTTCTGACAGCAGGGACTGGACACGGACAGCTACGGAAAGCCCAGACATAGGTCGCCGTTCGGGCAGATGGAGGACCATGGCAGGGAAAAGCAGGCGACGATTGGGATGGCCTGGCGAGCAATGCACGTGGACAGCATAGTCGGCGAGCAGACGATGGCGGCGAATCTGCAGTGGGGGAACCCCGGCCTCCACCAGTAGACTATCCACGGGGCTGGTGCGAAAAGCGCCAGTTGCAAGCCGAACCCCACAGTGGTGTATGGGGTCTAACAACTTCAACACTGAGGGTGACGCAGACCCATAGGCCAGGCTCCCATAATCAAGCCAGGACTGCACAAGGGCTCTGTACAATCGCAGCAGCGTGCAGCGATCTGCACCCCAAGACGTGTGGCTAAGGCAGCGGAGGGCGTTGAGGTGCCGCCAGCATTTTTGCTTCAGCTGAGTAACATGAGGAACCCATGTGAGCCGGGCATCAAACACGAGTCCCAAGAAGCGGTAAGTGTCCACCACTTCAAGCAGGTGGCCGTCGAGGTAAAGTTCAGGATGAGGGTGGACCGTCCGACGCCTGCAGAAGTGCATAACTCGAGTCTTGGCAGCAGAGAACTGAAAACCATGAGTCAGAGCCCATGATGCTGCCTTGCGAACGGCGACTTGCAGCCTGCGTTCGGCGACTCCCGTAGTCGTGGAGCTAAATGAGATGCAGAAGTCGTCGGCATACAAAGAAGGAGACACCGACGACCCCACTGCTGCAGCCAGACCATTAATGGCCACTAGAAACAAGGAGACGCTCAACACCGAGCCCTGCGGGACCCCATTTTCCTGAATATAAGAGGAACTAGAGGTGGCACCGACTTGCACCCGGAAAGAGCAGCGCAATAAAAAGCTTTGAAGAAAAGCCGGGAGCCGACCACGAAGACCCCACTCATGCAACGTGGCGAGGATATGATGCCTCCATGTGGTGTCATACGCCTTCCGCAGATCGAAAAATACAGCAACGAGATGCTGACGTTGGGCAAAGGCCGTACGAATAGCAGATTCCAGCCGCACCAAATTGTCCGTGGCAGACCGGCCCCGACGGAAGCCACCCTGGGATGGAGCGAGGAGACCGCGCGACTCAAGGACCCAACACAAACGCCGCCCCACCATACGTTCGAGCAATTTGCACAAGACGTTGGTGAGGGTAATGGGACGATAGCTGTCCACCGCCAGTGGGTCCGCACCGGGCTTCAAGATGGGGACAATAAGACCCTCTCGCCATTGCGACAGGAACTCGCCCAGGCTCCAAATGCGGTTAAAGATGGTGAGGATGTGTCTCTGGCAGTCCCTGGAGAGATGCTTCAGCATCTGTGCGTGGATGCAGTCCGGTCCTGGTACTGTATCAGGGCAATCGGCGAGGGCAGCGAGGAATTCCCTCTCGCTGAAAGGAGCATTGTATTTTTCAGGACGATGCGTGCGGAACGATAACGGCGTCTGCTCGGCTCGCTCCTTGAGAGAGCGAAAGGCGGGGGGATAAGTTGCAGTTGCAGAGCTCTTAGCAAAGTGCGCAGCAAGGTGTTCAGCAATGGCGGCAGCGTCCGTGCAGACAGCGCCGTCCAAGGAGATCCCAGGGACGCCCATAGGGGTCTGGTATCCATAAATCCGCCGGATCCGGGACCACACGAGCGAGGGGGAGACACGGGAGCCCAAGGATGAGACATACCTCTCCCAGCACTCCTGCTTACGCCGTGCAATAAGACGATGGGCCAAGGCACGGAGCCTCTTAAAGGCGATGAGGGTCTCGAGAGACGGGTGCCGCCTATGACGCTGGAGAGCCCGCCGACAGTCGCGAATAGCCTCAGCAATCTCCGGCGACCACCAGGGTACAGCCTTCCTCCGAGGGAGGCCAGAAGAGCGGGGGATGGCAGCCTCGGCCGCCGAAATGATTGATGTGGTTAACACACGGACCACCTCGTCAATGTCACCCTGTGGGGGAGACTCAATGGTTGCCGCGGAAGTAAAACCCAGCCAGTCAGCCCTGTGGAGAGCCCAGTGGGGCAGGCGCCCAGAAGAATGACACTGGGGCAGTGACAAATAGATGGGAAAATGGTCACTACCACACAGGCCAGGATGCACTCGCCAGTGGAGGGATGGGACAAGTCTGGGGCTGCAAAGAGAGAGATTGATGGCCGAGAACGAGCCATAGGCTACACTGAAGTGCATGGGAGCACCGGTGTTCAAGAGGCTAAGGTCGAGCTGAGCCAACAAATGCTCCACGGCACGACCGCGGCCATCGGAGACAGTCCCACCCCATAGAGGGTTGTGGGCATTGAAATCGCCCAGAAGCAGCAATGGTGGCGGGAGTTGAGCCAGCAGCGCAGCCAAGACATGTCGGGGGAGCTCCCCATCCGGAGGAATGTAAACAGAGCAGACAGTAATAGCCGCCGAGAGCTCAACCCTGGCTGCAACTGCCTCTAAAGGCGTCTGAAGGGGTACTGGCGAGCTACAGACAGAGTGGTGAACAAAGAGGCAAACCCCACCTGACGCTCGTTGACAGGCAGCACGGTTCTTATAGTATCCCCGATAACCGCGAAGGGCGAGGGTCCGCAGTGCAGCAAACCAAGTTTCCTGCAGAGCAATGCAGAGAACAGGGGAAACACTCAGAAGCATCCGGAGCTCAGGCAGGTGGCGGAAATAACCGCCGCAGTTCCATTGGAGAATGGAAGCAGGAAGGGACTGGGAGGGCGTGAATGCGACTAAGAGGCAGACAGCGCTTCAGAGCCAACTGCCGCCACCGGGGGAGAGTCAGCTGAGTCCATAGGAGAGGCCCCCAAGGGTTCCGTGAGGGCGAGATCCGCGGCAGAGGCGAAGATCTCCACCTCATCCCCGGAGCCAGGACTATGTACAGCAGGCGGTGCTGAAACCGCCGGAACGTCCTTCTTCTTGGACACATGCTGTTCCTTCTTCTCACGTCAGCCCTTAGGGTGAGAGGGCTGGGAGAGCTTCTCTGAAGGAGCGTCGGAGGCTGACGACGACGCAGAAGCCCTATGACCAGCAGGTGGCGGAACCTTCAGCCACTGGCTGACATCTGGCTGGGAAGGAGAAGAAACGGAGGAAGGGAGAGCCCCGAGGGACCCCTTCCGCGAGAGAGGAACCGGCGGAGGCAACGCCGGCGGAGAAGGAGGGGGAGGGATCGAGCCTCCCGGTTGTGGAGCAGATGTAACTCCCGAAGTAAGCGTGGGGGGAGCGACAGAAGAGGGTTTGCCCCCAACTGCTAAGGGGGCAACAGAGGAAGGCTTGCCCCCAGACACGAGGGGGGCAGACAGAGATACACAGCCCCGAAGGCCCACTGAAGGCGGCACAGATAGGCGACAACCGTCGCTCGCGTGGGCGACGATAACGTGGCTGCAGCATAAGGTGTTCGAATGGAAGCAGGATACAACCTTTCATATTTCAGTTTTGCCTCTCGATAAGTAAGCCGGTCCAGGGTCTTAAATTCCATGATCTTCCGCTCCTTATGAAGAACGGGGCAATCCGGCGAGCATGGAGAGTGGTGCTCCCCACAGTTGACACATACAGGCGGAGGCGCACATGGAGAATCAGGATGAGAGGGGCGTCCGCAATCTCGACATGTAGCGCTGGATGGGCAACGGGAGGACATATGCCCAAACTTCCAGCACTGGAAGCACCGCATCGGGGGAGGGAGGTATGGCTTCATGTCGCAACGGTAAACCATCGCCTTGACCTTCTCGGGCAAGACATCACCCTCGAAGGCCAAGATAAAGGCACCGGTGGCCACCCTGTTAGTCTTGGGTCCTCTATGTACACGACGGACAAAATGTACACCACGTCGTTCCAAGTCGGCTCTCAGCTCGTCATCGGATTGTAACAAGAGGTCACGATGGTAAATAATCCCCTGGACCATATTTAAGCTACTGTGGGGAGTGACGGTAACAGGGACGTCACCCAGCTTATCACACAACAGCAACGCTCGTGACTGGGCTGTGGAGGACGTCTTGAGGAGGATGGACCCATTCCTCATTTTAGACAACCCCGCCACTTTCCCAAACTTATCCTCCAGGTGTTCCACAAAAAACAGAGGCTTCGTCGTAAGAAAGGAGTCACCATCAGTCCTGCTGCAGACAAGGTATTGCGGTACGTAAGGCTCCCGCTTGGCACTAGATCGGCGTCCCTCCCATGGCGCAGCCAACGAGGGGAACGCCTGAGGGTCATATTGTGCAGCATCAAAGTCTACTCTACCACGCTTAGAGACGCTGGCGGCCGTGCGACCACCAGCTTGGTGTGATTTATTGCGCTTCATTGCGCCACATCCGCCCAGATGCCACCTACTCTGAACGAGGGCTCTCCCCAAGGGCGCCACCCAGCCAAAGCAACGGGTACCTGGCCGATATCCCGTTGCCCAGAGTCCCCGTGCCCCAGACAAGATGGGCACATACTCCTTGGCATGCATGAGGAGGAAACAGCTCTGGCATCTGTAGTGCGATCCCTGCGTGGTCAGGGGGCTACCACCAAGAGGCTACATGACGACCCCACCACAACGGACTGGCTACCGTGCTGGATTTTAGGTGTTGAAAGGGTCCACAGTTGTCGTAGGCGCTAAGATGAAGAGTGCGCACAAGGCGAGAAGGAGACAACCCAGAAGATGTTGGGCGTAGTCCCCCCCGACACGACAATAGGTAACATGCAAGATGGTGGAGCATGATGGACCAATAGAAAAACACCACGTAAGGTGTCCTTCCCCAAATGGCAGGCACTAATAACGGAAATTTGGAAAAAAAAGGAGGTCAAACCCAAGAGGGGACCATCACAGAAGGCCGAAACGTTTGAGACTCCTTTTAGTCGCCTCTTACGACAGGCAGGAATACCGCGGGCCTATTCTTACCCCCAAACCCGCAGGGGGGGAAGGGATTTGACAGGGGAAATATCTGGGAGGGTGGACTTGTGTATCCAAGGATATCCATGTAGCAGTAAAGCTGGCAATAGAATTTGAAGGAATTGATGTTGCAGCAGGGGTGAGACATAGACGAAGCGTGTTCATGGCTAATTCAAACAGTTTTAATTGTGGTTGTACGGCGCACATGCAGAGGTACTGCCGCAAGCCAAAAGGAATAATCAGCAGTGTTATGAGAATACTGATAGGAGTGGTCAGGTTGGTAATGTGCACCTACTAAACTCAAAATGGAACACCAGAACCACCGAAATGCGTTCCCAGTAAAAAAAAAAAATAGGAAATACGAATGCGGAGACGCGATGTGCCATAGTGGGTATGGTAGTTGGGAAAACGTATAAGTCACATTATGACCCTGCGGTGCATGTGTCAGTGGCCTCGAGAGATTTAGTAGATGGGAGGCAACGAGGCCGATCATATTATGGTTTGCGTGGTATAGGGATTAACAATATATGGCCACTGGGGTCGTTAAAGGTGAATTTTCAATTGGAGGCAACAGATTTAGGCAGTTTTTAGAAATGGTGCCTCAAATCAGCAAGGGCTAGAGCATGATTATAGGGATAGAATTTCTGTATAAGCATGATGCAATAATTAACTTTCGATAACGTTTGGTTGAACTTGGTGGGAAGGCATTCCGACTAGGAGAAGAGGTCGTCAATATTGTCCTAACGACACGAGCGTCGGTCGTAGTAGGCAATCTAGTTAAGCATCGAGCAATGACATGAAGGCTCTCCATGCATTTTGAACCACGATGTCAATGGAGAAAAGCACCCAATAGCTTTTCCATTGAGACAGCTTAACAGAGGTGAGAGAAGTTATTCTATTACAGAAAGAGCTGTGCTTAGAATGGTGTGTGCAGTAACATACTTCCGGTGTTAACCTAATAGGGTAAAGTTTAAAGTAGTGACCAATCATGGTGCTTTGCAGTGGTTACTAGGTTTGAAGCACCCATCCAGTAGACCAGCAAGATGGGCATTAAAACACATAAACCTTGAATACAGAGTATTCCACACGCCTGCGAAGAAACACTGTAAGGAGGAAGGTAGTGGTGATACAAGTACTATGTCAAGACCTTACCAGGTAGCAAGCAGCACAGGGTGCTGATGGAGAATTTAAGCAGTACCGTACACAGCAGCAGTTCAGCATGTGTGATAGGTTGTAATGAATGGAGACAAGCTAAGCTAAAGGAAAAGGTCCTTAAAGAAATACATGATCACGTTTTGAGTGGCAATAGAGGGCGCAGGGCAATGAATTGAAAGATGGTCAAGAAGTGCTATTGGAAAGGGAGGAAAAGTGATGTCTAGCAGTATAGCAAGAGCTGCGTGTGGAGTACACATCGTGCAGATTTGAGTAAAAATCTCGCATTGTTACAGAGACCGCCAGAATTTACAGAACCGTTTCGAATGATTAGGGTGTATGTGTTAGAAGCGTTTAATCAAAGTTCAGCAGAGAATCGTTTTGTGCTGACTGTAATAGACGTTTATAATGAGATTGTACCGATGCTGCACCGGCAGGCAGTCACAGCTGTGCAAGCGTTAGAGAACAGATAGGTGTTGAAGTTTAGGGTGCCGGAGACAATAATAGTGGATCAGTGGACG
Source organism: Schistocerca americana (assembly GCF_021461395.2). Taxonomy (NCBI): domain Eukaryota; kingdom Metazoa; phylum Arthropoda; class Insecta; order Orthoptera; family Acrididae; genus Schistocerca; species Schistocerca americana. The sequence continues at coordinate 690,808,044 of NC_060130.1, forward strand.
AACTTCATATCGCTCCTGATAAAGGAGTTCTGTTGGTTGTTGAGAGTGAAGAAATTAAGAACTAGTCTATTTCGTCCTTAGTCAAGTAGAAGCACGGAGCGGGTTCATCAAAGGACCGAGAGGATACTTAGTTATTACCTAAAATCGCACCGTAGGGACTGAGATACGTATTTATCTTTTGTGATGAGTGTGTGTAATTCTAAAGTGCACACCAGCAGGGAGTTGTCGCCATTTGAGATGGTGTATGATAAAAAGGTGTCATCGTCATTCGATATGATTAAGCACAAACGGAGCAGGAACGGAGAGCCAGTCAGAGAGTTCTTGAGAGCTGTGAGAGAAGTTTGGAAGTGGGGTCAAAAACCGAACACCAAAGCGTTGGAGAGGAAACAGGAGGCAGTGAAGTGCACAGGAACCTTATTTCAGTACAAGGTAGGCGAGTGGGTAATGTTGTCGAGTCCGTATACTTCGAAAGGGAAAAACAAAAAGGTTTGATACATGATACCAAAGCACGCATCAATGTCAGGCTATTACCAACGAGGTCAACGAACTTAATATATGTCAGATGATTACACTGTTTATGGGTGCGTCAGAATCGATACCAAGCGAAGAAGAGGGAGCAGAAGAGTGTGTAAAGCGAGAAGGAGGACCATATAGCTTATATATAGGAGAAGTAGGGATAGTACCACGAAAATTGAGGAGGAGAAAGAGGGGTTTAGTAGACGCTGGAGGAAGGATACTTAAGACAATATTCGAGACAGCAGGTGTAACCGACATGAATGAGCTAAATAGGACAGGGAACCCGTGAGAGAGTTGGCTGAGGAGAGTAGAGCAATTGTGGAAAAACATTCTGCACGGACTGCGAGTTTGGAGAGCAGTGTGCTGAACAACACATGCATGCTTCGACATGTAACTGGGGATGTACTGAATTATGCCAGACTGGTGGCGTACAAACATACATTGTTTAGGTGTTTCTCAGCACACACTTGTCCAGTAAGGTTAGAAACAGAGTAGAAGTTCGAACAGACAAAGGAGAGTGTTGTGTTACTGACAGCAGAAGGCAGGGATCAGCCTGCGGTAATTGACCACATAAGAACTACAGCAGTGTCAGAACGGGGTGGTTACCTGCGATATCCAGACGGGAGGAAACGCATGTGTGATGCAACTGCTTAAGGGCAAGGCCGAGGGTCAGTGATGGTGAAGGAGGTGATGGAACTGAAGCCATACTTTCAGCGAGTAGGTCTAATTTGGTCTTACATCGTGTATGACGCTATACCAGTGATGTTGATTTGTTATGGACAATGGAAACCCATGTCGGTGAGACACGTGGAGCTTACAGGCAGTGAGTTATTAGTTAATGGAACCATATGTAATGTTGCAGGACCAACATTTCTGTTACAGCTACAATGATGAGAGTTAGTCGCTTGAACCTATCACAACCACAGCTCTACTGGCTGGGCGAATCCTTGGAGACGTTCCCTAAACAATTCTTGTTCGTTCTCTGAATCAGATGTTGGTCACCAGGAGAGGCTGACCACTGTGGAGTAACAAATGCAGCATGTTGAACAGTACTGGAACTGTGGATGATTCGTAACCATGACCTTGAGTGTCGAAATTCCTAGCACCATAGTGACTCGTATTGTTTTTGCAGAGCTTTCATTTACTTGAGGCGGAGTGACGTTTGGCACATTGATCTGTGCGTAACCCAGGTCCCAGTGGATTTGATACCTCGAGCGTGAGATTGAAATTTTTTGCGAAAAATGAATTTGTTGAACTTAAGGAAGATAATATGCACGGAGGAAGCCATGAAATGACCAAAGATGTGTTGTGGGCACAGATACAAGAAACAATGGATGTGCTGAGGGAGTCACATAGAAGAAGCCACAAAACTTAATGTAGTATAAGAAATTTGTAGTATTTAAGATTGCTAGAATAGTATAATCTTGAAAGTGTCTCACTTGTTTTGTACTTCGATTGTAAAAGTGTTTCACAGTAGGAAACCATTCCTGAGCAAGACCAGAGGGGCTGGATCTTCCTCATGGAGTGGGCAATAGAGCTCCACTATCTACTGTTGGTGAAATTTGTAAGAAGCTGTAACAGATCGTTGCATTAGTTTCTGCTGGCTGGTAAGCTCACTGTGGCGACGGGTACGATATAGTCAAACACACGTGAGAAGATTGCAAGATGGGCTAGCCATGCTCTGCAAAACCTGCACGGCACATCGATAATAACCAATGCTGGCAGAACGGTGTCACCACACCAGGGCAATTTTATATGAGCTACGTGACCTATAGCCTGCAGTAGTGCAACTATTACATGCTAGAGCAATACAAATAAGTGTGAATTTTGAGACAGAGGCATTCAGATCCCATCAGATCTGCTACGATACCAATGGTACACTACATGACGAAACGACTGGGCGCCACCATGGATTCGAGACCAGGTCTGGGCAACAGCCTGTCGCGCTAGGTTCGCCCCGGGGTACCTGGTGCTTTAGCACTGTCGACCAGCTATCTAAGCCAGCCAGCCAGGAGGCAGCTGGTTGTGTTACATGTGCAGAAGTCCCTTGTCACTGTGGAAGCTTGAGTCATGTCTGGGTCGCCTGGGTAGGAGCATTCATCAGATGGATGCTGCAATAAGCAGAACTAGCGAGCTGCCTTCAGAGCCTTATTGTAAAGTAATAAATTGTCTTCTCAATAATCAGTGTGCCACTGGGCACCACCAGCCCACCACTCGGTCCCACCTTTGACAAGCTGACTCCTGCAGCATTGTGTCAGGAAAAATGATGTCACTGCCATTGGACAGCGGAGGGCATGCTACCCCTCAGCAGCCTGTAGTGTCTTCGTTATGGTGTGAGTGAAACTGTTGTTGGTGTTTTGTGACATAGGGACGAGACTTGAGCGTCATCGCAACTTCCAAGCAGCTTTTGTGAGGCCAGAAAGACCAGTGGATATTTCTCAGTTCTGCGATAATGGTAAGGATCAGTGGTTAGAACCCAAAAGATGTACACGGTGTAATTTGATTATGGTATTCTGGACCTTGTGCACAATCTGCGGCAGATATCCGTTTTACGTGTCATCGTTTTGGTCTTACGACGAAAAACTACCATAAGCCCGGATGGCTCATGATTAGACGATTTTGTGTAAGCTATACGTTATCGATTAAGGGTTGTTCTTTCGTTTTTATTGTTGGGTTTATAAAATATGACTAACGACAATGAAATGATGGAAACAGTGACACAAGGTATCATTGACCCACAAGCTGTGCAATCATTGTTTAATGAATAAGCACTATAAACAGCAGGGAATATGTTTGCAAGTAATGAGCTGACAGCGAGGAATGATGAGTTGGGATTGCTGAAATCACAGAATCTAGAATTAGATGCAGCTGGTGCAAAACTTGTTACTACTTTTCCAGTAAGGCATCCGTGGATGCGGTACCGTTTGTGGAGGATTTCTTGTCATCTGCTTAGCCGCGGGGTTTGCCGGACAGGCCGTTATTAGAAATCACGAAGCTTTGTATTCCACCAAAAGCGAAGTCTTTGTATGCACTAAACAAGGCAGAAACTTTTGAGTAGCTAAAACAAAGATTGTTGCAAACATACATAAGGCAGAATGGTGAATGGTGCACGGTTTTTTTGCGTGAGCAGCTAAGTGTTATTACTAGGAGACCTACTGAAGCCTTATCTGATTTCCTGACAGAATTAGGAAAATTAATGTACATATGTACGAATTAACACTGCATGATGAGGCGAGGTAGTGACGCCAGCCATGAAGGAATAATGGTGATATGAACCATCCGCATTATTATGGGAATAACAAGAGGGGTAATGAGGGTGGTAATATGAGCCTGTTAAACTCAAAAGGGAATCCCAGCACATCCGAAAGGGATTCCAGTTAGAAATGCGAAATGCAGACGAAACACGAATGCAGAGGTAGTAATTGGTATAGCAAATGGGAAAAGGTATAATCCGTCTCAGTTGGACACAAGGGGTCATGTTTCAGTGGCCTCGAGAGATTTAGTAGGTGAGGGGCAATGGGACCCACTTCGTTATAGCTTGGGCGGCGTGGGGAAAACGATATAAGACCACTGGGGTCGGTAATGGTGAATTTCGATTGGAAGAAATTTGTAGAAGTGGTGTGTCAAATAAGCGAGGGCTACAGCATTATCCTGGGGTTCCACTTTCTGCATCAGCAACATGCCACATTTGTCCTTCGATGACTTGTGATGGAAGAAATTCCGGCCAGGAGAAACTGTCATCATTGTTGATCTGTAGTAGCCAATCCAGTTAATCCGCGAACAATGTTTACAACCTCTCAAGGTGCACTAGAATCGATCGCAGGAGGAGTATCGATGGAAACATGGAAAGAGCGAAGAACAAGAAGCAGAAGAATGTGCTGAACGAGGTGGACCATATATGTGTTTTATTTTGTTTTGTTGCGCGTATTGCGATATTTTTTGTAGGTTGTTAAAATAGTATTGGATAGAAACATTTGTATGTGTTAGGCGAAAGATTATCTTTACTTGTTGAATGAAAGATGCTGAGGCAACAGGCATCTGGAGGGGGAGGGGGGGGGGGTGTTAAGGATGATGGCGAAGGGAAGAAGGATGCTGGTGTTGGCGGTGCTTTACCTCTTCGCCGGAGTTGGAGTAGGGGTGCTACGAAATCATTACCTGGAATGAGGAGATTTGTTTTTCACGCAACGGGTGTCATTGGCTAGTCACAGGTGGACGTTAAGTTTGATATTCAATGTATGGGAACTACGAACTAAATGAGGAGTTTGGAAGAGGTATTTAGGGGTTAAAGCTGTTAGTAGCAATGGAGAATTTAGGGAGGTGTCAGAACATAAAAAGCTACACACGGCCTATGGGCGATTGAGGGAAGAAATGAAAAATCTAGTAGGTGTGGGGCCACGGGAACAGCAGTGGGAAAAGAGGGGATGGATATATGCTGCAAGAACGATGCTCAAAATTGACAGCGAGTGCATGCTACAGGAGTGAGCTAAATAGGTCAACGAAAGCCTCGAGAGAGTTGGCTAAAGGAAACAGAGAGTTTATAGAGTGGCATCTACACAGAGTGCGGGTTTGGAGAGCGACGTGCTGAACAACACACGCGTGATTAGGGTGCTAACTGGGGAAGTAATGAATCATGCTAGACCGGTGGTGTACAAACATGCTACACACCTATCCAGTAAAGTTAGAAACACAGAGGAAATTTGAGCAGATAAAGGGGAGTGGTGTGTTACTGATAGCAGAAGGCAGGGATCAGCGTGTGGCAATGGCCACATTAGAGCTACAACAATTCAAAACGGGGTAGTCACCTGCGAGATCCAGACAGGAGGAAACGCATGTGCTGTGCAGTTGTTCAGCCAGTGCGAAGGAGGTGATGGAACCGAAGCCAAACGTTCAGCGAGTAGGTCTACATTGGGCACACTTCGTGTATAACGATGTAATAGTGGTGGCGATTTGATATGGTCACGAGAAGCTCATGGTGGCGAGACACGTGGAGTTTAGAGGCAGTGGGTTGCTAGTTAATGGAACCATGTGTGATGTTACAGGACCAACGTTTCACATACCTGCTACAATGATGGGTGTCAGTCGCTTGAACATATAACAACCACAGCTGTATTGGCTGGATGAAACCTTGGAGACGTTCCCTACACAAATCCTTTCTTTCCTACATAATGCTTGAGAACCAATTCTAATTCATTCTCTGAGTCAAATAATAGTCACCAGGAGGGGCTGATCACTGTGGACTCGCTAACGCGGAACATTGAACAGTATTGGGACGGTAGACGATGGGTAACCATGACCTTGAGTGTCGCAATTCCTAGAACCATAGTGACTGATTTTGTTTTCCATAGCTTTCATTTATTTGAGGTGAAGTGACATTCGGCACCCCCATCTGTGCGTAATCCAGGTTTCAGCTAGGCTAGATTCCCCGAGCGTAAGATTGAGAATATTTTGCAAAAGATGTATTTATTAGACTTAACGAAGATAAGACTTAACGAAGATAAGAGCAAAGATGTGCGGTGGGCACAGAGAAAAGAAATAATGGATGTGTTGAGGCAGTTACAGGGAAGAAGCCATAAAGTTTAATCTACACTCCTGGAAATGGAAATAAGAACACCGTGAATTCATTGTCCCAGGAAGGGGAAACTTTATTGACACATTCCTGGGGTCAGATACATCACATGATCACACTGACAGAACCACAGGCACATAGACACAGGCAACAGAGCATGCACAATGTCGGCACTAGTACAGTGTATATCCACCTTTCGCAGCAATGCAGGCTGCTATTCTCCCATGGAGACGATCGTAGAGATGCTGGATGTAGTCCTGTGGAACGGCTTGCCATGCCATTTCCACCTGGTGCCTCAGTTGGACCAGCGTTCGTGCTGGACGTGCAGACCGCGTGAGACGACGCTTCATCCAGTCCCAAACATGCTCAATGGGGGACAGATCCGGAGATCTTGCTGGCCAGGGTAGTTGACTTACACCTTCTAGAGCACGTTGGGTGGCACGGGATACATGCGGACGTGCATTGTCCTGTTGGAACAGCAAGTTCCCTTGCCGGTCTAGGAATGGTAGAACGATGGGTTCGATGACGGTTTGGATGTACCGTGCACTATTCAGTGTCCCCTCGACGATCACCAGTGGTGTACGGCCAGTGTAGGAGATCGCTCCCCACACCATGATGCCGGGTGTTGGCCCTGTGTGCCTCGGTCGTATGCAATCCTGATTGTGGCACTCACCTGCACTGCGCCAAACACGCATACGACCATCATTGGCACCAAGGCAGAAGCGACTCTCATCGCTGATGACGACACGTCTCCATTCGTCCCTCCATTCACGCCTGTCGCGACACCACTGGAGGCGGGCTGCACGATGTTGGGGCGCGAGCGGAAGACGGCCTAACGGCGTGCGGGACCGTAGCCCAGCTTCATGGAGACGGTTGCGAATGGTCCTCGCCGATACCCCAGGAGCAACAGTGTCCCTAATTTGCTGGGAAGTGGCGGTGCGGTCCCCTACGGCACTGCGTAGGATCCTACGGTCTTGGCGTGCATCCGTGCGTCGCTGCGGTCCGGTCCCAGGTCGACGGGCACGTGCACCTTCCGCCGACCACTGGCGACAACATCGATGTACTGTGGAGACCTCACGCCCCACGTGTTGAGCAATTCGGCGGTACGTCCACCCGGCCTCCCGCATGCCCACTATACGCCCTCGCTCAAAGTCCGTCAACTGCACATACGGTTCACGTCCACGCTGTCGCGGCATGCTACCAGTGTTAAAGACTGCGATGGAGCTCCGTATGCCACGGCAAACTGGCTGACACTGACGGCGGCGGTGCACAAATGCTGCGCAGCTAGCGCCATTCGACGGCCAACACCGCGGTTCCTGGTGTGTCCGCTGTGCCGTGCGTGTGATCATTGCTTGTACAGCCCTCTCGCAATGTCCGGAGCAAGTATGGTGGGTCTGACACACCGGTGTCAATGTGTTCTTTTTTCCATTTCCAGGAGTGTAGTATAAGAAAAGTGTAGAACTTAAGACTGTTAGTCTAGTATAATCTAGAAAGTGTGTCACTTGTTTTGCACTTCGATGGCAAAAGTAGTTAACATTGGGAAACCATTCTGGGATGAAACCCGAGTGACCAGGTCTTCCCCATGGAGGGGGGCAATGTAGTGCCGCTACCTAGTCTTCGGTGAAATTTGTAAGAAGCTGTCTTGGAGGTTTCCGTTAGCTACTGCTTGCTGTAAGTGGAGAGTGGCGACATGTAGGTTATAGGAACGTGTATTTGCCGGCCGCTGTGGCCGAGAGGTTCTAGGCGCTTCAATCCGAAACTGTGCTGCAGCTACGGTCGCAGGCTCGAATGCTGCCTCGGGAATGGATGTGTATGATGTCCTTAGGTTAGTTAGGTTTAAGTAGTTCTAAGTCTAGGGAACTGATGACCTCAGGTGTCAAGTCTCATAGTGCTTAGAGCTACTTAAACCATTTTGAACGTGTACGTGAAGACATTGTGAGACGGGCTAGCCATCCTCTGCCAAACCTGTACAGCACATCGGTAACAGCCAGACCGGGCAGGATTATGTCATCCCACGAGGGCTCGAACTATTTTATATGAGATACCTGACCTGCAACGGGGCAATAAGGGCAAAAATGTGCCCCGCAACAGCGAGAATGAGGGTGAATTTTGGGACAGAGACATTCGGAGCGCATCAGTACTACCACGACACAGGGCTACGCTAGACGACGAGACGACTGAGTGCCGCCAGGTGTAGCCATGGGTTGAAGACTGGGACGGGTCAGCTGCCTGTCATATTAACTCCATCCTGAGGTACTTGGTGCTGCAGTACTGTGGACCAACCATCCACTATCACAGTCCTGTCAGGAGGCAGCTGGCTGTGTCCCTTGCATGGTACTCATCCATCGTCACGAGTCATGTATAGGTCGCCTGGGAATGGACGTTCAAAATGAGAGGGTCGATGCAGCAAGAAGAAGAGCATGCCGCTGACGTCAGAGCCTTTCCTTTGACGGCCCACTGGCTATCTTCCCAGGACTTACCTCAGTATCACTGGAAACTGCTAAGTCACTTCGTGGAAGAAAGTTTGTGTTGAGTGATTGTAACGGATGGCCATTGGAGAGGATTGTGTCGGAAAGTAAGAGGCCGACAGCTGTAAGAGTCACGGCAGAACTGAATGTCGCACACTCGAATACTGTCACTACCAAAATAAGTCGATAAGAGTTCCAGAAGCAGTGAACTACAAGTCGGGTTGGAAATCCTAAAGCAGTCTGTAACTGGAAACCTTAATACTGGAACCATAAAACCTCGATTATGGAGAAGTGGGAGAATGTCATTTGGTCTGATGAGTTGCGTTTCACACTGTTTCCAAAACCAGCCGGACTTTTTTGCGTTCCAAGAGTGAAACTTGGCAGTGATGTGGTGGTGATTTTGGCAGCCATATAGTGGTATCCCTTGACCCCTTGGTTACTCTGCTAAGTCGCATTACTACCAACGATTATGTGACTATTTTGGCTGCTCAGGTCCGTCCAATGGAAAATGTTTGTTCCCCAGTGGTAATGCTGTATTGAAAGACGACAAGTCTCCTGTTCACACAGCTCGCATCGCCCGACAGGTTTTGTGAGCAGGAGGGTAAATTTTCGCCTCTCCGCTGGCCACCACAGTCACCACATCTTAATATTAACCGAGCGAGGTGGCGCAGTGGTTAGACACTGGACTCGCATTCGGGAGGACGACGGTTAAATTCCGCGTCCGGCCATCCTGATTTAGGTTTTCCGTGATTTCCCTAAATCACTCCAGGCAAATGCCGGGATGGTTCCTCTGAAAGGGCACGGCCGACTTCCTTCCCCATCCTTCGTTAATCCGATGAGACCGTTGACCACGCTGACTGGTCTCCTTCCCCAAAACAACCCAACCCAACCCTCTTAATATTATTTAGCCTCTGTGGTCTGCTTTGAAAAAAGAGCGTGTGATTGCTGAGCACACCCATCGTCGTTACCTATACTTGCCACTGTTTTGCAGGAATAGGTATATAAGATTGTCTTGAGGGCCATACACGACCAGTATTTATCTGTTTTGAGACGAGTGGAAGCTAATTTGAATGCCATTGGTTTTCCTACACCGTATTAGGCACCGTTGTGTTGTGTCTGTGACATCTACATCTACATCTACATGGACACTCTGCAAATTACATTTAAGTGCCTGGGAGAGGGTTCATCGAACCACCTTCACAATTCTCTATTATTCCAATCTCGTATATCCCGCGGGAAGAATGAGCACATATATCTTTCCGTACGAGCTCTAATTTCCCTTATTTTATCTGGGTGATCGTTCCTCCCTATGTAAGTCGATGTCAACAAAATATTTTCGCATTCGGAGGAGAAAGTTGGTGATTGGAATTTCGTGAGAAATTTCCGTCGCAACGAAAAACGCCTTTCTTTTAATGAAGTCCATCCCAAATCCTGTATCATTTCTGTGACACTCTGGCTCACATTTCGCGCTAATACAAAACGTGCTGCCTTTCTTTGAACTTTTTCGATGTACTCAGTCAGTCCTATCTGGTAAGGATCCCACACAGCGTAACAGTATTCTAAAAGAGGACGGGCAAGCGTAGTGTAGGCAGTCTCCTTAATAGGTCTGTTACATTTTCTAAGTGTCCTGCCAATGAAACGCAGTCTTTGGTTAGCCTTCCCCACAACATTTTCTGTGTGTTCCCTCCAATTTAAATTGTTCGTGATTGTAATACCTAGGTATTTAGTTGAATTTACGGCTTTTAGATTAGACTGATTTATCGTGTAACCGAAGTTTAACGCGTTCCTTTTAGCACTCGTGTGGATGACCTCACACTTTTCGTTATTTAAGGTCAACTGCCACTTTTCGCACCATTCCGATATTTCTTCTAAATCGTTTTGCAGTTTGTTTTGATCTTCTGATGACTATATTAGTCGATAAACGACAGTGTCATCTGCAAACAACTGAAGAAGGCTGCTCAGATTGTCTCCCAAATCTTTTATATAGATAAGAAACAGCAAAGGGCCTATAACACTACCTTGGAGAACGCCAGAAATCACCTCTGTTTTACTCGATGATTTTCCGTCAATTACAACGAACTGTGACCTCTCTGACAGGAAATCACAGATCCAGTCACATAGCTGAGACGATATTCCATAAGCATGCAATTTCACTACGAGCCGCTTGTGTGGCACAGTGTCCATCCCAGTGGCGAATGTAAGATTAAAATTTGAGGAAAGCGATGACAGATTCTCCAGTATTCCATTCGCGCTTGGCACTGCAGGGAGGAACATGATAGTTATACTCCAAGTACTATCCACAACGTACAACAAAGTTGCTTGTGGAATAACAATGCTGACGTACGAGAGCGTGCTGAAAAGTAAGGCCTGAAAATTTCTTTCCTGTTATCAATATCTGTTGAGATATTACACGCATATTACTCGGTCGACATTCCTACTTCACTAATGGAATTGCAACCATTTGCCGCTAGAGGGCTCCGAATTGTGGCGTTTAACATGGCAGAATGTGACGTAACTATATGGGTGCGTGAGAAACAACGTGCTGTAATCGGGTTTCTAACTGCAGAAAACGCACCTCCAATTGAAATTCACAGGAGAATGAAAACTGTGTACTGTGATGATTGTGTTGACATCAGCATTGTGTGACTTTGGGTTGTTCGTGCTCATAATGAAGGAAACTGTGGTGCTAACCTCAACGTCTCTGACAGAGCTGAGTGGACGACTGCGTACGGTAACCGACGAACCTCATCGGAATCAGGTTGACGAATTTGTTAGAAATAATCGTTGAATAACCCATACACAGCTCTGAGGTAAGTGTGACATACGACGAGACGGTGTACATGCTATCATTACAAAAATGCGGTACAGAAAACTGTGTGTATGATGGGTACCTCGAATTCTCGCTTATGCAATGAGACAGAGGAGAATGAACATCTGTCAACGATTTCTTTTCCGTTTTGAGCGTCAGAGTGATGTTTCCTTTACAATATTGTGACAAGAGATTAAAGCTAGGTTTACCATTTTGACCCCGAAAACAAGAGACCATTAATGGAGATCCGCCACAAAATATTACTGACGCCAAAATAGTTCAAGACCATGCCACGTGTAGGCAAAGTCATGCTCACAATGTTCTAGGATGTTCAAGGTGTAATGAATTTAGAGTTCATACCTAAAAGCACTACCATAAACTCTAGGAGGTACTGCGAGAAACTCAGAAAACTGAATTCGAAAAGTTCTTCCACAAATCGGCCATCCTCTCCTTCAGCATGACAATGCCAGACCATACACTATGGCTGCGATGCCTTGGGTTCCCCTTCATTTCGTCTGTTTCCAAAACTTTAAGAACACCTTCGCGGAGTTCACTTTGATAGTGATGAAGTGGAGCAAACAGAGATGAGATTGTGGATCCTCAACAAAGTCAGACATTTTACGAGTACGGTGATGGTTTCAGCAAACTATTCTGTCATTGGGAGAAACGTGTTCGTAGCCAGGGTGACTGTGTTGAGAAATGAATATGTGGACATGGAGAATAAAGGTGCGGAATGTTAATAAAATTTGCTTTATTTAAAAAGCCGTAAGAGTTTTCAGATGACAAATTCGGAGCCATTAATTTTCAGCACGTCCCCGTAGCTTGCTATTTTTTCTACGAGAATCTGCTCTCGAACCCTACCAATTGAGAGCCTTGTGTTCTCAAAAGTTGTATTTATTATGAACCTGTGGAAGAGTACGCCCTTACACATTAGTATCAGCTCGTTTATTCGCCATGTGTTCTTGAATATGCCTTCCAGCCATCTTACACACTAAGGGGGAAGTCGCGATGATTTGCACTAAAGTGAGTACTTCTGATTATAGATTCATCTGTGGTCAACAATGCAAACTCGACAATATGCAGTCAATCTGCTGTGTTTTTGGACATCGGGACGGCGTTCAGGAATGAAAGGTTCATGTATCTATCGTGATCCATCACTCCCTAGAACATCATCCTACTTTGTTGAGGCCAACAAAAGAGGTCAGTTATCGTTCGTCGAGTGACGTGAGACACCCCACAATGAATAACAGGTTGCTGGCTCGTTAGATGACTAACTTGATATTGCCTCACAAGCACGATATGTAGGCAGATCATTAAGAAGAGGAAGAAAAGGAGTTGCGAAAGTATCCCTCTGTGGGAGATGCACACAGAACCAAAGAAAGTTTCCCGGGTAGCTAAGAGCAATAAAACGTTATTAGTACAGAGCAATACACAATGCCATGAGCAACAGAAACAGCTTCCTAGTGAATGCAACGTAATGATCGTCCTTATCTACTGAAAGAATGTCGCTGATAGAGAACAGTTCCTGAAGGTGCAAGTTCAGCACTCTGCTTGTCACGAACTGTCGTGGGTACGGCCCATGCAGGCGGCACTCATGATATCCAAGGTTCTGGGGTCGTACTCTGCACTCAGAGAAATATATTCACGGCACTTCCAAAGTCGAAACTTTGATGTCCAAGCTGCGACTTGTACTGACTGGGGAGTTGCTGAGCAGTCTCCTATAAAGGCCGCTCGGCGGGGGAATACCGGGAAGGTGTCTGGCGTCACCTGGCTCGCGGGTGAAAGCTAGTACCGACTGCGGTTCTCACAGCCAATGAAAAATTGGGTTGACTTGCAGGCGTCTGACAGGTCGGCAACCCTCAGCACTTTGTTGTAGGATGTGTGGCTGGATCATTACGCACTAGCTGTACATCACAGTAGCAGTCATACCTGAAAGCCATAATGCGTTCCACTGAAAGTATATGTTCATACGGAGGTCCCAAGGCAGAATGCTTGGGAGAACTGTGAGGTGATCGGTTAACTGCTGCAACCCGTGATGGATGTCTCCAGACTACGCCACCGGACGTAGTTCAGACTTGGGAGGAAAATTTCTCAAGAGTTACTAGCACAGCCAGCCAGGTTCCAGATTTCTGGTGACAAAGAGTGCTGCCTGAGAGGGGCCGTGGGGGCTTTGGTTCCGCCAATGACAGAGCATAGAACTGCTCTTTTTGCGTGTGGGAGCGGGAGTCTATGTTGTCCGTTGGCCGTGACACATCAGCTCATCGTATGGGATGACCGATAGCACATTGTGGCAATTAACAAAAGATAAATAAGGATATCTTCCTCACACACGTTTATTTTATGTAGATGACTGGACATTTGTCATCTTACGGAAGTAAGATAAAATATGGCTCTGAGCACTATGCGACTTAACTTCTGAGGTCATCAGTCGCTTAGAACTTAGAACTAATTAAACCTAACTAACCTAAGGACATCACACACATCCATGCCCGGGGCAGGATTCGAACCTGCGACCGTAGCGGTCGCGCGATTCCAGACTGTAGCGCCTAGAACCGCTCGGCCACTCCGGCCGGCTAAGATAAAATAATTACTCTCTTAATACAGAGGAAGGATAGTATTTCCCCAAGTATCTATCGCAGCGTTGCCCTCACCGGCTGCGTGGGAAATATCTTGCAGCACATAGGCACCTACTATTTTGTCTAGATTTTAGAAACGAGTAAACTTACATGTTGCTTTCAGTTTGGATTCATTATATGTAATTCCACTATCGAGAACATGACCCTGATGCAGGAGGCTACACGCCAGGCAGCCATCATGTAATAGCTGTTTTCTTCGACCATGAGACGGTCTAAATGCTTACTTGGAAGCGTAATACCTCCATAGGAAAGGTGACAAGACAGAATCAAGCAATTATAGCTAGATTTTGTTAATGACATCTTTTACTTAAATATTCTAAAAAGTAATGTAGTTCAGAAAAGTCTCATGTATAAGTGGAAATAATTTACTTGTACTTAGCGTATCACAGTTTGGACTCAAGAATGGTTGCTCGACTGAGAATGCTATTCATACATTCAATTATCAAATTGTAGAAAAATTTAGAAAAGATATCTGTATGGTGCGAAAAATGGCAATTAATGATAAATCAATCAAATTTATTGGCCGTAAAGTCAATTAAATACGTAGGAATTACAATTACGAAAAACGTAAACTGGAAATAACACGTAGAAAGTATTGTGGGGAAAACGAACCCAAGGCTACGTTTTATTGGAAGAACACTTAGAACATGCAACAGATATACTAAAGAGACTGCGTACACTACGCTTGTCCGTGCTTTTTTAGAATACTGCTGCGCGGTGTGCGATCATTACCAGGTAGGTTCAAAAATTGTTCAAATGGCTCTGAGCACTATGGGACATAACATCTGAGGTCATCAGTCCCCTAAAACTTAAAACTACTTAAACATAACTAACCTAAGGACATCACACACATCCATGCCCGAGGCAGGATTCGAACCTGCGACCGTAGCAGTCGCGCGGTTCCGGACTGAAGCGCCTAGAACCGCATGGCCATCGCGGCCGGTTACCAGGTACGACTGACGGAGTTCTAAGAAGGGCAGCACGTTTTATATCATACCGGAATCGGGGAGAGAGTGTGACGGCTATGATACAGTATTTGGGTGGACATCATTAAAACAAAGATGTTTCTCGTTGTGGCGGGGTCTTCTCACGAAATTTCGATCACCAACTTTCTCCTCCGAATGCGCAAATATTTTCTTGACGCCGACCTACATAGGGAGAAACGATCATCTTAATAAAATAAAAGAAATCAGAGATCGCACAGAAAGATTCAGATGTTCGTTTTCTCCGCGCCTGTTTGAGAGTAGAATAATAGAGACTTGTTGTGAAGGTGCTTCGATGAACCCTTCGCCAGGCACTTGAGTGTGATTTGCAGCCAAGCCACGTAGATTTAGATGTAGAATAGTCTTCTACTTCTTCCTCTTCTTCTGCACTTCAAGGCTTAGGCACGTCTGACTATTACATCTTTGCTTTTCACTGTCACTTCATTCTGGGTCTTCCTACGTCCCTTCTTTCTCTTGTCTGCTACAGAACTGCCACACGTGGAATTCTCTGCATTCATTCTATGTAGGTGATGTTCCGATAACGTTCTATTTTCTTCAACATTTTCATTAATATTATAAATATCTAGTTCATTCCTAACATTTTTATTTCTTATACGTTCTTCCCTTGTAACACCTCTCACTTTCCTAAAAAATCTCATTTCTACTGCTTGTAGTTTACTTTTATCGCGTTTTTAGGAAGGGATGACTCAATTCAATGTAGCAATATGGGTTTAACATGGATTTATAAAATTTTAGTTATGTTTCCTTCCGTATTTCGTTCTGGAATGTTTTGTTTATCATTCTGCACACTGATTGATATTTGTTGATCTTAAGTTCTACGTCCTTGCGCATGATATAGCTTACGTTACATCCTAAAAAATTAAATTTGGTGAGCTGCCCAAGTGGTATATTATTTTGTATGTATGATTTTAGTATTCTTTATTGACATTCGAAGTTTATAATTTTTTTGTCCTAAGTGAAATAATTTATACCCTGCTTTTTGTAGCTCATCCTTACTTTCTTTCAAAATGGTATCATCATCTGCATGCATAAGAGTATTATCGTATTTATTTTTGCTAATTTGTCTACCCTGATTTACCTCCTGTCTCCAGTTGTTAATCAAATTATTTATGCAGGGTGTTCAGAAACAGTCTGAAAAGAATGTAAGTGTGTTGCAGGATCGGGCGTGCTGAGAAAAAATTTTTACGAAAAAAAGTTTGATATTTTGCACTATTTCCGTGTTCAATGGCATTGAAGCCAGCGAATCAGGCAGTCGACCGGGCAAGGACGTAGCCAAAGGAGGGATCTGAGGGGTCCAGACACCTTCTATCAATTAAAGGAAATTAGACACGACCTAGTTGCATGTACTGAAACTGAAAGATACTTTGATTATGTCATACGACTAAAAAGGTATATGCACGAGCGGTAGTCAATAACGCGATCGATAGATTTAAACTATCGATATAGCGACAGTTCTGTCGTCTACCGCCCATCACTACCTTAGTCGAGACCAATTATTGCAAATTGCTGATCATACTTGAGTTATTTTGTTAATAAGCGCATTTATTACTTGCAGCTGAATTTAATGTAAATGCTGCCGTTTATTCTATTGTGCTGTGTGTTGCTGTGATAGTTTCCAATTATGGATAAATTTTTAATAAGAAAGAAGAGGTAAACCGATTTTGATTCGTCCACTAGCGTTATAATAAGTTAAAAATACACACGAAGATACAAAACATCACACAACGAAGGAATTATCTGAATGGGACGGAAATCTATATATGTGATGCACGCAGAGAAAAATATGACTACCATTTCAGAAGCTTGAACAATTTATTCAAGAGAAAGAGCTTGACAAATTGAGCTATTCAGTTACGTGCTGGTGCATCTCGGGCGCTTTTGCATGTAGTTATTCAGCTTGACGTTGATATGATGAGTCTGTAGACGACCCAGTCAGCGGTGGGATACCAATCTGACTGTTGCCCACCACACTGCCCGACAAACAGGAGTGATGGTCTCGAGTGCCATCGCTCTGGTTGTCAACCGCAACATCCTTACAGCTCAACGGTACATCAATGATATTCTACATCCCGTTTGGTTGCCCTTCATGGCCAGCCATCCTTGGCTTACATTTCAGCAAGATAATGTCCCTCCCCAGCAGTCTCCCCCCCCCCCCCCCCACACACACACACACACACGGCGAGAGTTTCTACTGTCTGTCTTCTCTGTCTTCATCCTTGCCAGCATGGTCGCAGGATCTCTCTCCATTTGAGAACCTTTGGAGCATTACGAGCAGGATCCTCAACCAACTTGGGAATTTTACTGTCTAATGCGCCAGTTGGACAGAGTTTGGCACGATATCCCTCAGGAGAAGACACCCAGCAAATCTGTCAGTCAAAGCTTGCATAAAGGGCAAACGTGGGCCAAAGCGTTATTCACTGGCTCAATTTGTGAAGTTCTTTCTCTTGAATAAGTCGTCCAATTTTTCTGTAATTGGAATTATTTGTCTGCCTGTACATGTAAGGTATGGGGACCAAATTACGCCACCTCAGTGTCTACCATGTTGTATTTTCCTTAGGAAGTCATATTGAACCACAAAATTTGTGAAAATGGTTCTTTAATCTCTTTGAACATAAAAACATAAATATATTGTTGATACTTATTTCTGGAGGTTCAGAAACTCCGAATCAGAAAACTGTTTCATGCTGGCGTTATTAGGAACACATGAGCCAATGAATGCCACATGTTTTAAACACAAAATAATTAGTTATTTTCACTCATTATTACCAGTAACTAACTAAAATGTCGCAGTGTCAGCCCATTTTGAGCTTGTATAACATATGAATATTCACACATCAAAGTCATAACTCGGCACATTATGGGAACTTGTACTCAGCAAGGGATGTGTTTTTGCTAATGCTTCCATCATTGAAATACTTGACACAAAATTTACACAGTGACAAGTGCTCATCTTCATCACACAGAAAAAACATCCCGAACGTGCCTGAGCTTATCCTGCTTTGGGGATCATTTGTGGCAGGAATTTGTTTAGAGCTGGTCTTATTACATTTCTTATCCATGTCATTAAAAAGTGAGGCTTAATTACGGTTCCTTTGTAGTTCAACGATTTACGTGTCGTCCTCTCAGGGCGTTTTCGTTTTGGAGTGGAGGTAACAGCAGAACACAGAGTTGGAGGTGCATCTGTTCGTGATTTTTCTGCCACTTCTTCGTTACTATTGTCGATAGAACGACTCAATTAGGGGTTTATACTGTGCAAGAATTTTGTGAAGCTATTTACAACGATGGAGACACTCTTGGCGGTTCGTCTTGAGTATTACTGGTATATGAACCTTCTGTTGTAGGCACAGTTTGATTCCAAGTTGTACCTTCTGCTTGATCTGCTGCTTCAGATACAGCTGATGAAGCAAATGCATCTTCAGAAATGACATTAGCGTTGAACGGATAGATCCCAGGGCCCCAAGGCCACTCATTATGTTGCTCGGTGTCATAGCTGTTGTCTATACTGTGTTTCAAACTGTTCCGAAGTCACTTTTCCTCAAGTCACTGGACTTGTTCCTGCCCAAGAATAACATATCTTCTTCGGCCTAGAACGTCCGAAAGGTCTGAAAACTGCTTTATCCATTGGCTGCAGTTAATGAGTTGTATTGCTAGAGAGGCAGTACAGTATGACGTCATGCTTCTCTCTAGCATCTACGATTCTCGCTTTCAGATGGACGTTCCATCAAACATCAGCACCAATTCTCCATCTACCTGGTACCAGGAAAAGTGGTCAAGCCACCTGATGAATGAAACAGTTGTCACTGAATCCGTTCCACTCATGACAGTCACAGTACCGGGGGCATGTCCTTTTTCCACTTAGGTTTCAAACGTTGGCGGCTGAAAGTTACCATCGGTGGGACTGATGTACCAAGAGAATTGACGTATGCAACAACTGTAAGGTTTTCAGCATGTTCTGGTGCAACCATATGCACCCTTTCGGTGCCTCTCCTTGCCAAACCGTTTGGCGATGATGTACAGTGGGATCATTCTTATCGATATTATACATCCTCTCTGGCTTCTTTATTAGGTCTTTTTGCACCAAAAGTCTTCGTAGCTTTGAAAATTGATCTTTCACAATAAATTCATTACACGACCTGAGTTAATTATTTGCGTTTTTCTTGCAGCTACCTCAAGGTGACGTTGCAGGAACAGTCTCAACCACTTCCTGCCAGCAGACCGCTTTGACACATCGAAAGGGTGTGGTAAACTGTTAAGTAGGCAGAAGTTGATAACACAGGCAAGTAAAACTTTTGCAGTAACTGACATACCAATGCCACTCAATCGAAAATACGAGAACATAGTTCTCGTTCAATTTACTTATTAAGTTAAGGATTACGGCCACCATGTTGAATAATGCTTTTCGTGCAGCCACAGGACGTCGTGTAATGACTCAAACTGTGCGCAATAGGCTGTATGATGCACAACTTCACTCCCGACGTCCATGGCGAGGTCCACCTTTGTAACCACGACACCATGCAGCGCGGTACAGATGGGCCCAACAACATGCCGAATGGACGGCTCAGGATTGGCATCACGTTCTCTTCACCGATGAATGTCGCATATGCCTTCAACCAGACAATCGTCGGAGACGTGTTTGGAAGCAACCGGGTCAGGCTGAACGACTTAGACGCACTGTCCAGCGAGTGCAGCAAGGCGAAGGTTCCCTGATGTTTTCGGGTGGCATTATTATGTGGGGCCGACGTACGCCGCTGGTGGTCATGGAAGGGGCCGTAAGGGCTGTACGATACGTGTATGCCATCCCCCGAACGATAGAGCAACCATATCGGTAGCATATTGGCGAGGCATTCGTCTTCATGGACGACAATTCGAGCCCCATCGTGCACATGTTGTGAATGACTTCCTTCAGGATAACGACATCGCTCGACTAGAGTGGCCAGCATGTTCTAGAGACATAAACCCTATCGAACATACCTGGGATGGATTGAAAAGGGCTGTTTATACACGACGTGACCCACCCACCACTCTGAGGGATCTACACCGAATTTCCGTTGAGGAGTGGGACAATCTGGACCAACAGTGCCTTGATGAACTTGTGGATAGTATGCCACGACGAATACAGGCATGCATAAATGCAAGAGGACGTGCTACTGGGTAGTAGGGGTACCGGAGTGTACAGCAAACTGGACCACCGCCTCTGAAGGTCTCGCTGTATGGTACAACATGCAATGTGTGGTTTTCATGAGCAATAAAAAGGGCGGAAATGTTGTTTAAGTTGATCTCTATTCCATTTTTCTGCACGGGTTCCGGAACCCTCGGAACCGAGGTGATGCAAACCTTTTTTTCATGTGTGTAATAATAGACGTTCATATGAGTGACACGAGACACAATGGCGTGTGTAACGTTGAGATGAAGGGTGATGGGGATATTGTAATACCTTTTCCTGCCACTAGTTGGCATTAAAGTACAGACCCATATGGCACACTAGCGCTGCCTGGTACCATTAAACGGAACTACTTTCGTGGTATTAAAGGTGTACAGTCGTGGACAAAACGAGCGAGACCCCTCGCCTTTTCGTTATGCTGATCCGCGCAGCTTTATAGTCTGCTACACAGCATAACAGGCAAGGCGACGAAGTGCTACCAACATACTATGCACAGGCGTGAAATTAAAAAACTATACGAAATTTGTCAGACTGTTTTCAATCATGTGTAAGACTATATAAATGCTGATTAGTGTGTTAACCACAACACCTAAATATAAGATATAAATGAACGAAGAAACGCTAGTTGGTATGAACTGTACTAATAAAAACGAATTTCAGCTTATCGAGATAACATAACTGTTTTAGTAAGACAAAGTACCCCAGATCGTTACGAATTAGCAAAATATTATGCGCATTCGGCCGCGAAATGATCTGTGTCAACGTTCAGACCAGTCATACTGGATTACCGTTGCTGACCTACCATGAAAGTGTGCAAATTTAGCAATGCGTGAAGATTCATAACGAAATTCAGTTAAAAATCATTCAGTGCCACACTTAAGGCAATTCAATTATTGACAGAAGCGGAAAAAGTAGGCAGTAACAAGTATGAAATTCTACAAGAGTTTCATATCGACATCCACACGGCGCCGGTACAATTGGGGGCCCGAGAATTTCTTAAAATTCCTTTACTGTTAGTCTATCTGCCTCCATCGAGATTAGAACCGAAAACAAACCAGACCTCCCTTGCAGTAGCAAACACCTTTCACTACGCTAGCAGACGACCCAGGCAAAAAGCTCTCTATTATTACCCCAGACATGAATAAGCCGGCAATTTCGCAATGAAAATGGCAAAATGACCTGCAGTTTCTTTTGCATAGAGCTTAGTGGACTCAAAAACATGAATTGTCTACCCTTATGTCATCGCGTATGTGACAATCATTCGGGATGTTTACCGAAATAACAAAAAACTGTTATTGGCGAGTAAATTTAGTAGGATAATTCTGCAACATCCCAGGAAATAAACGGCGACGTAGCTGCCAAACGTATTCTACAATGTTTCGAATACTCCATTAGACGTGCCACAGCCAGAAAACGTTCATTAGTCGAAGTGTTCCTTAATGTAGCCAGCAATGGGAATGCTCGCACATCTAAAACGGGGTGGCATTAATAGTGGGATCTGAAATACCACGTGTATAGGCGATTGGATTTTATTTGCATTCCTGTAAACGTGATTTCGATCGAAAGCGTAGCTACGATTAATATGCTAATGTATCGACTGCAACTGGAACATTTCGAATAAAGAGTAGGGGAAATTATTATGCGGTCCTCATTTTCAGTAACAGTGGTGGCTATTTTCGTTGTTAGGATTTCGTTACGTAAATCGGCAAAAATGGAACCCTACTAGTCTCACTTTCTTGACCGTCTGTCTGCCTACCAAACCCTTAAAACCCGTTTACCTCGAGTACAGGTGGACATAATAAGCGGAAATGTATCGCACTTCCTGCGGTATACGGTCCCTTGGTGGTGTAAAAAAGTGAGTTATGTCAACGCAATCTAAAGATACGGCAGTTTATGTAAAGAAAATTTACGCGAAAGGTCAAAAAATGGCTCTAAGAACTATGCCACCAAACTGATTAGGTCATCAGTCCCCTAGATCTTGAACTATTTCAACCTATCTAACCTAACACACATTCATGCCCGGCGAAGGATTCGAACTGACGGCGCAAGGAGCCGCGAGGTCCGCGATATGACGCCGTTGAGCGCACGCCTAACCCGCGCCGGCAAGTTGTTAATATCATCTGGTGTTACTAAAAAGTTATTCACTTCTGGTGAATGATTTTCTGCGCAGTCCATTGAAGAAAGAATATATATATGAGCGTATGGCATTGGTGGCCGGGAGACCCCTCGCAGGGTTCGGCCGCCGCTCCACAAGTTCTTTAACGCCACTACGGCGACTTGCGAGAGAATGAGGATGAAATGATGATGACAGACACACAACACCCAGTTATCTCGAGGCAGAGAAAATTCCTGACCCCGCCGGGAATCGAACCCGGGACCCCGTGAGCGGGAAGCGAGAACGCTACTGCAAGACCACGAGCCGCGGACTAAGAAAGAATAACTAAAATATGTTTGATGTTACGTAAGAGGAAGGTCGCCTAATTCATTTCCCCTTGTCTTTATTCATAATGTTAGATTCGCAATCGGAGCATACATGCTATCCATAGCCGCACTTTAGATCCAAGTCATAGTCACAGATATGCGAATACAACACATTGGCTTATACTTGAGGTATTTCGTTTCCCACGAAGTGGTGGCAGACGATGCTGTAGCGTCTTCGAAGCGCGAGTATCTCCAGCGCTAGCTATCTCAGCACATCAGCTGAGCGAACTTGCATAGTATGTTGGTAGCACTTCGTCGCCTTGCCTGTTAGGCTGTGTAGCAGACTTTAAAGCTGTGCAGATCAGCATAACGAAAAGGCGAGGGGTCTCGCTCGTTTTGTCCACGACTGTACAAAAAAAAAATGGTTCAAATGGCTCTGAGCACTATGGGACTTAACATCTATGGTCATCAGTCCCCTAGATCTTAGAACTACTTAAACCTAACTAACCTAAGGACGGCACACAACATCCAGTCATCACGAGGCAGAGAAAATCCCTGACCCCGTCGGGAATCGAACCCGGGAACCCGGGCGCGGGAAGCGAGAGCGCTACCGCACGACCACGAGCTGCGGACACGACTGTACATGGCGTTATTTGGTTGAGGTACCTTATATCACATCTACCGATTTTAGTCCCATTTGGATAATTCCTTCATTACGAGCCTCTATTTTTGTCTTAAAGCATACGTATGCAGTAAGACGATAGCCTAATTTCTTATCTACTGCAGTCTAATGTTAGCACTGGTGTCGTTGTTTGGAGAGTGGAAGAAGTTTTGGGCTGCTATATTTTCAGTAATTCATAAGGCAGTGGAGAAGTTAACGTCGTTACGAAAAATCTTAAATTAAGATAGTGCATAAAAACACACTTGGATTTGCCTGTGTCGCTCAGAAATCACCTTGATCAACAAAAATTTCGTCCAGACGACGATGGTTGCATTTCTTTAAAAATCCTTGCTTGAAATTTTGTCATGAGTAACACAAATGGCAAAATACCACCCAGTCTGCTCACCCTGACGGTATTCAGTTATAAAACCCACTTCAGATATGGGACAATGAGGAAGGATTTGTGTAGGGAGGAACGATATGTTATGGTAGCACATTACATTTCTTTCGTTTCTAAAAGATTGTTTGAACGTGCTGCTTGAATTCGTCCGAGCTAACTGCACCCTGCATCCCCCCCCCCCCTTTCGCTCAAAAACTATTGATGCTCTGATGCTCTTGGAGTACTATAATAACTGAAGCTAGAAATTCCTTGAACAATTAAATCATAAAATAAGCTTGTATTCATGCACTATCAAATGAAAAAACACACACAGTAAAATTGAAAATCATGCAGTATCAGAATTCCTCTATCTCTTATTGTGTTGCATTTTATTTTATTTTATAACATTGTACAACAAACTGTTTACCATCGATTGGGATCTTTCTGCAATTTGAGGCACTGATCTAACAATTCCTGGATTTAGGAAGCGAGGTGGTCAGAATCCATCCACCGGCAGCATTGAAAATAGTTTTCTGTGGCTAACAGATTTTAGTTTAGGCTAATGTCGGGATTGGTATCTCGCTATAAGCCACAGGTAATTCCTTCCGAATCCCTGTCTTTCCTAATAGTTTCCAAATCCCTTAAAGATGCATTCTCTCTGCTTAAATGAAAAGGGCTCCATCGAAGGTGAGCTGAACACCTCTTTGGAGACTCCTAGCGCTAAAAGACATATTTGCAGTGCAAGGAGGCTAGCGACTGTCGTTTTGTATTGGGTTGGTGCAAAAGTTCGCAGAGTTTTCCTATAAGTTTTATAAACACAACATGTATACATAACAGATACTTTATTCATCAATAATATGTTCTCCTTCACTACTTACAATAATGTGCCAATACTGGGTAACTTTTCGATACGCCGGCTATAGAAATCACGTGGTTTTGAGGCGAGGAGTTCATCAATCCATGTTCGGTGTGCATTTTCATGCAGAAAAGAAATTCTTTGAAGGTTATCCGATAGAAAGAGAAAAAAGTGAAAGTATGAGGGTGCAAGATAAGGTGAATAACGTGGGTGCAGAATGACCCAACTCCTGCATAGTGTTTTTTGTCTGTCTGTAGAGTATGGCCTGGCGTTATCGTGGAGTAGCATCCCTTCACGTTATCTGCCTGATCGTTGTTCTCGGGTTGCGTCTGCAAGACTTCTCATTTGCTGACAGTAAATCTTAGCAGCGATGGTTACACCTCGGAGAAGCTGTTCATAGTACAACACTCGGTCGCTGTTGCACCAGAGGCATAACATTACGTTTTGTGGGTGCAAGCTGGTCTTTGTGGCTCAACCATTCCCTTTTTTTCCTTATGTTACCAGAAAGACACCATTTCTCCTCACCACTCACGATACAGGATAGGAATGGTCAGTGTCGTTCCGGGACAACTGATGACGAGTAAGCAGAGATGCACATATGGCCACCTGCTGGTTTTTGTGAATCTGGCTTATAGCTTTCTGTATCCATACACCTGATTGATTTCTGAACCTTCCTCATTGTATACAGATGTTGCACGATGGTGGAATGATCACAGTTCATCACATCTGTCAGTTCTCGAGTACACTGACATGTATCTTTGCTGGTTAATGCGTTTATACAATCTTCATCAAATCTCGATGAATCACTAATGTCAAAACTATCCTCATTGAAAAGAGGAAACTGTTTTCTCGCTGTGCTCTGTTCAATGGAATTATCCCCATACACCGAGCAAATGTGCCTGGTTGCTTCCACTGCTGTCACCCCTCTGCTGAACTCAAACAAAAGAATATGTTGGAAATGTTACAATTTCTCCACTAGGCACTTTATTTCCTAGCGTCCACAGCTCCAGTCACTATCTCCAAGCGACAAAATAACAATACGTAAACTCAAATACCAGAAGTGAACTACGAATAAAAAATGATAATTGATAAATAATCCCACATCAACCGAAATACCAACATGCGAAACAAAAACGCTGCGAACTTATGCACCAACCTAGTACTATGTAGCCGTGTATGAAGATGGCGTACTTGTGGAACGGCGGTATATTACGTCTTCAAATTTTACCATGAGAATGTTCTACTGTGAAATTTTTTATTCGTGATGTCCTTGGAACACTGAGTCCAACCGCCACAACTCTAACGTATTTGTAAATAAACGTCATATAAACGACCACATATGGTGTACATCTCAGAGAAATTTATTAGTATCAAGGACTGTGGTCTTACCATGGACAAAAACAAACTCCGTTATGAGACTGCATAATTAGAAGTCTAGTCGAAATCAATGTGTGAATCAATGTGAAGATCATGAAACTGTAGCTTATAGTATTCTTCTTTATATTATAAATAAATTTGGTTGCTATAGTTTCAAGATGACTATTGAAATAATTTTTTTTTAAAAAGTTCTTGATCATTTAAGGAAACTGAAGAATTTAATGGTATGAAAGATACTTTAGTAAAATCTGAGACTGAATGGAGGAACTTGGGTTGCTTTGCCGTGCTGAAAAAATTCGGATGTGGTTTCGAATAAGTTGCAAATTTAAATAAAAGACTGTAATAGGAGGGAGATAGCTACTGTCAAAAGAGATTTGGACTCGTTTAACTTTATAAATTATTAAACCCAACATTAAGATTCTTCCGAGCTGTGTTGTGTTAGCAGCTCAGTCTTTTAAAATAAGCTTCACTATCGCAGAGCAGAAGAATCTTAATGTTGGGTTGAATAATTTATAAAGTTAATCTAGTTCATATCTCTTTCGACAATAATTACCTTTCTGCTACTACAATCTTGTATACAAATTTACGACTTATCTAAAACTAAATCCGAATTCCTTCAGCACATCAAAGCAGCCCAAGTTTCTTTGTTCAGTCTCACATATTATTAAAGTAACTTTAATTTGATTAAAATTCTCCAGTTTCCTTAAACGATCAAGAACTTTTTTTTTAAAAAAATATTATTGTTCCACATTCTGTCATCTGACACTATTGCTTTCATTTCCTTGTTTAGAAACACTAAGTTTTATCTATCCGCATTAAAATAGACCAATAATTTAGTACAACAAAGGGAAATTCCGTTTAAGAAGTTCTACGTTTAAGTAGAATGATCCAGCGCCGATATTTCAGTGTAGACAGAAGCATGATAAGCGGACTACTTGAGTATGTCAGTTATGCGTACTGAGAACAACATTTTAGCCCACACAGTGTTACTACTCTGTCGAAAAGGTTCTTTCAGATGTTAGGTAGTGAGTTATATTCGTCAAAAATGCTTCTAAGCAGTCAAATTTCTGTATTACTCATATTTTGTACGCGTAACTGAAAGGTATTGTATAAAATAATGTTTACAATAACCTCAGGTCTTACTGAAATTTAAATTTATTTACGAATCTAGTTGCGATGTTTAATCGTCATGGTAGACCACAAATAACCTAATAGCATACCACACGTTCCTAAAATTGTTAGTTTTGTAATAAGCCACCACAGAGAATATTATTACTCTCTACTGGAAATTAAAATTACATAAAATTAACTGTGAAGTGCAACTGAACAGTAGGCTATGGTTTTTTTCTATTGGACATGTAAGATGATCCAAAACTGAACGAAAATTTTTAACACAATTTAGTACATCTTCGCACTGTCACAACCAGCTCCAGGTAGAATGTGCAAATGATAATTACCTGCTGAAATCTGGTAAGCACGGAAGGTAAACTGTGATATAGCCTCATTAGCGATGTCAATAACTCGTGCTTGCATGGAAAACAAATATACCGTTTTGCTGCATCCTGTCCAGCGTGGTGGACAGAGTATGAGGTCAACATCGTGATCACGACAAGCGCGATTGTTAGTCAAACTTAATGTCTCTCGTAATAACTGATCGTTCTAGTGTTACTGTATTGTACACACGTACTTATTCTACTAGTAACACATTGCACGGAAACGAATTTTGTTCGCCATAGCTGATAACCACGACTTCATACGAACTACTGATTACGTCTAAGGTAGCTATTTCGTTACTTAAGCTACAGATACGTATCATAAATAAAGCGTTATTTCACGAACGTCTCTACGGCTCTACGGACATCTCTTACAAAGTAGCCAATAAATTTTTAAGTAAAACATCAAAATATTTTCAGTAATTATACGCTTCGTATTACACGTTACATACTACTAGTTTTAGCAATTAAGGTAAACATCTGAATATAAGTTAACCAGGAACTTAGGATCAGATAACCAGTCAGTTATTGCATAGAGTACCCATGGTCAAGGTGTACCGTCTTTGAATTGCAATCAGAATGGCATAGGTCTCAAGTTCTAACCCAGCCACAGCCCAAATTGTGAGTAAAAATTATCAGCAACGGCGGCCGAAGACTTCCAGTCTGAGAAGGTAACCTCGTTTTGCCAACGGCCTTCTCAAAAATGACGGTGGAACGGACAGGTTCAGGCCACTCTCTTGCTCTTGGGACGCGGAAACTGCCCCGAAAAGCGGAAGAATCATCAATGATCAACGGCAAGAGGATGCAGAAGGCAATGGAAACCACTACGTTAAAGACATATAACGTGTAAGCTCAGAAAAAGTGGCCTGTAATTGAAAAAAGTGTCACGATGACATCTCCATTGGCTGAAATTCCAGATTAGTATCCCATTCGTATCTCTAAGCGGAGAAAGCCAAGGGTGAAGTGACCATGAGAAAGAGTAAATAACCAACGAGTCGGAACATGGCAATTCATAAGTCTGAACGTAGTAAGGAAGCTAGAGAATCTCAAAACGGAAATGCAAAGGCTCTATCTAAATCTGTAGGGGTTCAGTAAATTGGAATAGGAAAAACATAAGGATTTCTGGTTAGACGAACATAGGGAAATATCAATATCAGCAGAAAATGTTACAACAGGAGTAGGGTTCATTACGAATGGAAAGGTAGGGCAGAGATTGAGCTATTGTGAACCGTTCAGTGATAGGGTTGTCCTCATCGGATTCGGCAGCAAACCAACACCGACAGCGATAGTTTCGGTAAACATGCCGATGTCGCAAGCAGAAAATGAAGAGATGGAGAAAGTAAATGAGGATATGCAACGGATAATTAAGGATGTAAAGGGAGTTGAAAAACTACACGTTCCAGTAACATTAATGTGACACCGCATGTTTACATCGTCAACATGTAATAACCATTCACAAACGGCAGGTAGTAGCACAAGCAGTGAGGGTATATTTGTACACATTGAGGTCATAAAAGTCACGGGACCATGTCCATCCCTAAATGCAATTTGCTTTTCCGCGGCACGATGACCTCTACCAGCTGGACAATGTAACGTGCCACACAGGACAAGCAGTGAGGGAAGCTCGTGCACACTAAGGTCACCCCCTTACTTTTGCCCGGCGTAGTGCAGCAACTCGAAATGGTGTACATTCAAGTCGACGGAAGTTCCCTACAGAAATACTGAGCCATGCTGCCTCTGTAGCCATCCATAATTGCGGAAGCGTCTGTGTGTACCGAATTTTGTGCACGAACTGACCTCTTGATTATGCCCCATAAATATTTAATGGGATTCATGTTGAGCGATCTAGGTTGCCAAATCGTTCGCTCGAACTGTTCAGAATATTCTTCAAACCAATTGCGAACAACTGTGGCTCGCTGACACGCCGCATTGGTTCAAATGGCACTGAGCACTATGGGACTTAACACCTGAGGTCATCAGTCCCCTAGAACTTAGAACTACTTAAACCTAACTAACCTAAGAACGTCACACACATCCATGCCCGAGGCAGGATTCGAACCTCCGACCATAGCGGTCGTGCGGTTCCAGACTGAAGGGCCTAGAACTGTTCGGCCACAATGACCGGCCACGGCGCATTGCCACTCATAAAAATTTCGTTGTTGTTAGGGAACATAAAGTCCCTGAAAGACTGTCAATGGTCTCCAAGTAGCCGAACATAACAATTTCGAATCAATGATCGTTTCTGTTTGAGCAGAGGACACAGTACATTCTACGTAAACACAGCCATCATCGTTATGGAGCTACCACCAGCTTGCACACTGCCTTATTGCAACCCGGGCTGCAAGCTTCATGATGTCTATACCAAACTCGAACCCTACCATCAGCACTTACCCAGTGAAATCGAGTCTCATATGAGCAGACCACGGTTGTCCAGTAGTCTAGGGTCCAACCGATAAGGTCACAAGCCCAGGAAAGGCGCTGCAGGCGATGTCCTGCTGTTTGCAAGGGCACTGGCGTCGGTCGCCTGCTGTTATAGGCCTTTAACATCAAGTATCAACGCACTGTCCTAACTGATACGTTCTCATACCTCCCACATTGATTTCCAGCAATGATACGACGCTGCTCTCAGTAGTTAAGTAAAGGCCGTAGGCCACTGCGTTGTCCGTAGTGAGGTAGTGGCTGAAATTTGGCATTTTTGGCACTGTGAACCTCAGAATACTGAATTTCCTAACGATTTCCTAAACGAAATGGCCCATGCGTGGAGCTCCAACTGCTATCCGCGTTCACAGTCTGTTAATGCCCATCGTGCGTCCATAATCACGCCGGAAACCTTTTCACATGAATCAACTGCGTACAAATGACAACGCCGCCAATGCACTGCTCTTTTATAGCTTGCGTACGAGATACTACCGCCATCTGTTTATGTGCATATCGCTATGCTATGACTTTTGTCACTCACTGCAGAGCGTGACGGGAAAACGCGGAAATTCGTTGTCGTAATGCGGAAACGGTGCGATTTATGCGACGTCTAAAAGGGCATGATAATTGGCTTTCGAGGCAAGGGTAGAAGCATATCCGAGACTTCTAAGTATGTAAATCGTTCGCGTACAGCCGTGGTTATAGTCTATCGCGCATGGCAAAATGGCGCTACGGAAAACCGGTGCCAAGGCAAATGTGGTGCATCACGGGTCATAGATCACAGGGGTAAACGACGGCTGCGGAGATGTGTTCGGACGAGCAGATCTGCAATTTTTGTTCTACTCCCCGCTCAGATAAACCAAGGGTTTGTCAACAGCGTTTCCTCAATGACTGTTCAACGAAAATTCTGCTTGTGCGTCCCCGGAGCAGACGCTTGGTTCATGCACCCATGCTGACTGCTGTTCATCGGCAACATAGGCTGGAATTTGCGCGCCAGTATTGCAGTTGCGTTGTTCGAAGAGCACCAGGATGAGTTAACAGTACTCTCCTGGCCACAGAACTCCCTGGATTTGAACCCAATTGAGAATCTGTGGGGCCACCTCGGTCGGTCTGTTCACACCATGGATCCTCAACCGTGAAACCTAGCGCAGGTGGCTACGGCAGTGGAGTCCTCCTGGCTCCACACCTCTGACGGTGTCTTCGAGAACCTCATTGACTCTCTTTCTGCACGTCTCGCAGCTGTCCAAGATGCAAGAGGCGATCATCCTGGCTTTTGGCAGGTCGTCACATTAATGTGAACGCTGTATTAAGAATCAAGAGAAACGAGCAAGCATAGCATTCGCTCATCTTGTATGATCAAAGGTTTGGTTGACTAAGGGCATTACAATTACGATCCTCGACTTGGAGCCAGAATGGGACATAACATTCAACTTGAACCATTCACAAGTATATACAAGGTGTAGAGATACATTCAGGTACTCGAGATGCACAAAGATGGACACTACTATCTTTAGAACAATGCGGAAAGCATTTTAAACACTTGAGGCTGTGAACTGAAAGACAAACATCAGAAATCTTCTAGTAATTCTCTGTAATTGTTGAAATTATAAATATCTTTTAGTTAAAACTGCGGAGAAAAGTTTTTCCCTTACAACTACATTAAAAAGCACAAACAATAGTATACAAACTTTATCTTTCTTTAAGCACTGCATGAACAGTCGGCTCTGGGAGAGTTTTGTGGTGATGTCACCGAAACGGTGAAAAATTAAGTTCAATTTTGAGAGTTTTATTCTAGGGTACTCATGTTTCTCCATCTTACAATTAGAAATTTGAAGCAGAGTTCGTTTATTCTCTTTTTCAGCTGCTACCAGGTAACGTATGGCACACCGTTCTGTTTGTCGTAACGTTCTTCTTCTTCATCATCTTCCTGGCCCTATCCCGTGTCGACGGCGTTTTAATCTGGACTTGCAATGTTAGCCATAGAGCGACACCGGATACCCCTCTTGTCCCCATCACTTCGTCTCCGGGCGGAATCTGTGTATCCCATCTGTCTGCATCTAATGTTGTCCAGTGGGAAAGTGTGAGAACGTGACTGAAATGTTTGCGTATTGTGTAACTACTTCAGGACGTGCGTACTACCCAGATACCCACCTAGTCGGATGTGGGAAACCGCCTAAAAACCGCATCCAGGCTGGCTGACACACCGGCCCTCCTCATTAATCCACCCGCTAATTCGATCCGAATCCCGGAAGCGGCATGTTATTCGTTATTATCGGTTTACCTAAAACGCATCGCCTGAAAGAGATTAGACTCGCCTTGTCCGAGATAACGTACTTTTTGCGATAGTTACTCTGTGCAGTCATCAGGTTGGCGAGCCTATGTGCAAAATTCTTTATCTAGCCTGTTTAGAGAATGTAGTTTATTTGATTCCTTCTTTAGGCACTTGACTTTAGACAAAATGACGGTCAAAGACAACAACCGCACCAAATATTTTACGTCAGTTATTTCAGAACACTTTTAAATTTAGCGACTGTTTTCTCGTATTTAATGAAGTTATCCCAAATAAAGATACATCTAAAAACTTTTGAAGGCTAATTTGCACATCTTGATAACACAGGAAGATTCCTTGTTTCAAAAAGGTGCTATTGGTTCTTTCGGCGTATAGAATGGATTTGCTGTAGGGGTGAATACAGTCGGTGTACAATTAATGATACTAACTAGTTCATATTAAGCTATTTTTTTTAGCCAAATCGTTTATACTTTTAGTGAAACAAAGTATGGTCGTCATCAGTGTACCATTGACAGTTTGCTGTCACATCCTGAAGATGCAAGCTGGATCCGTCTCTCTTCTGACAATTCAGAATGACCTTGACCACGGCTATTCATTTCCGTAAACACAGCCCACCGCAGTGTGCGCTAATTACCTCCATTCTGCCGCCAGCAGTAATTCTCTACAGCCAGCACGCCCGGAATGCCATTCATTGCGCCAACCGATACCAGCTGTACTTCGATTAATTATAGCAGCTCACTGCAGCATCCTTCCAGCAACAACGACGAGTTTTGCCTCCATTAGTTACTTTTCTTGCAAGCCCTGAACTGTGGAAACAATTTTTATTGTAAATATCAATGAAGGAAAAAGCACATCTAGTCAAACTCTTTTTGAATGAATGATTCAGGCCTAGTCCCTTTGTCATAATAATGGCAGACCGACATATGGGTGAACATGCCGTGTATCAGAGTCTCGGTAGTTGTCCGGTCAGCGCGGCGGATTGATACGTGAATGGGCCCGCCTTCGATTCCCGCCCGGGTCGGATATTTTCCCCGCCCGTTGACGGCTGTTGTGTTGTCCTTACTTTTGTACCGTCATAACTGACATTACTGTTGAGATGGTTGAATGGGCGCACACACACACACACACACACACACACACACACACACACAAGAAGCAAACCTATACGTTCGGATGTATAAAGCAAAAATCTTCATCAAGCAAAAATGAGAAATGCGTACGAGGAATCCTCGCTGCTCTCGGACGCTGGGCCATGAACCGAAACAAGTTAGAGTAATTATATAATTTCATTTGCACCTACAGACATACAACATAAGCCACCTTACGGTGTGCCACTATTTCACCTACAGGTCCACCTCCACCACACCCCTCAATCCTTTTTCAGTTCACGAATGACGCGTAGGAAGAATGTTTGTCAGTAAACTTCTGTGTTAACTCTAATTTTTCCGATTTTTTCGTTGCCCACGTTTCGCGAGAGGTATGAGGGTGGAAAGAATATTTTGCATGACTCTTCTTGGAACGCATGCTCTCGGAATTTAGACAGTAAACCTCTCACTACTGCACCACATCTCTCTTGTAGCTTCTGCCATTGTAGTTTGTTAAGCATCTCCGTAACGCTGTCGCGCAGACTAAACGATCCCGGGAGGAAACTCGGCCGCACTTGGTTGAGTCTGGCCTCTCTTTTGTATTAACCAGACCTGGTAAAGGTCTCAGACCGATGAGTGGTACTCAGAACCGGTCAGATCAGCCTGGTATCTACTTTCCTACTATCTGTTTTATGTGGCCATTCCACTTCAGATCGCTCTAGATAGTGAATCCGAGGTATTTTACGGTAGTTATTGTTTCCAGCTATTTGTCGTCTATAGTGTAATTGCATACTATTAGTAAAAAATTGTGGTTGCTTATACTTATTTCTTCATTGATACTTAAGGAAACATTCGCGAAGTTATCAAACCATCGTAGATATAACAATGAAAATTTAGAGTGCTTCTCTCTTGACCAAGCGACACTTTATCAAGAAGGTCAGCACAATTAAAAACAAATATAGGGACTGTTTTCAATATTTGAAAAAAATCATTATTCTAGATGTGAAACCTGAGTTTCTTCCTAAGTATACAATGTTCAAATAACTTACGGTAATGTAGTCAGGTGACATCGTCGACAACCGGAGCACATCCCATCAATTTCAAAACAAAAATGCAACAAGGGAGTGCTGTGCAAGGGAATTGAAAACCTCATTTCCAGAGAAACTCCGTAAAGATAACACACACACACACACACACACACACACTCACACGCACACGCACACACACCCACCCACACATACACTGTAAACACTAGCACCACTACAAACCAGAGATGACCGACCTAAGAAGTTATCGACAGCGAAATTAATAATCAACAGGTGAGGGAACGTAAACCCTGTTACTTTGTTTTTGTACAAGGGAGAGAGCAGGATGCTCAGCAGAATTGAAACAAAAACCACATCTCTCTTTATCAGGTAACTCGCTAATTTAATTTCAACAGCCGGATGGAGTGGCCGAGCGGTTCTAGGCGCTTCAGTCTGGAACCGCGAGACCGCTACGGTCGCAGGTTCGAATCCTGCCTCGGGCATGGATGTGTGTGATGTGCTTAGGTTAGTTAGGTTTAAGTAGTTCTTAGTTCTAGGGGACTGATGACCTCAGATGTTAAGTCCCGTAGTGCTCAGAGCCATTTTAATTTCAACAGCTTACTTAATAACACTACCCCAATAGCTGGAAGTGCATGCCAGAATCTCCGTTAGGTTAGGTTAGTGTTGTTTAACGTCCCGTCGACAACGAGGTCATTAGAGACGGAGCGCAAGCTCGGGTTAGGGAAGGATGGGGAAGGATATCGGCCGTGCCCTTTCAAAGGAACCATCCCGGCATTTGCCTGAAACGATTTAGGGAAATCACGGAAAACCTAAATCAGGATGGCTGGAGACGGGATTGAACCGTCGTCCTCCCGAATGCGAGTCCAGTGTGCTAACCACTGCGCCACCTCGCTCGGTCACAATCTCCGTGTTATTATATTTAATAATATGGCCAGTGTCAAGCTAATGTTCTGCAATGAAGGATTTTCTCAGCTGTCGTAATTGTGTGTGCCGCTTATGCTCAGTACACCGATCCTCCATAGTCCTGATAATCTCACCAACATGTGACACGCCACAACTGCAAGGATACGGTAGACACCTGCCTTACTCAAATCAAGATGATTCTTTACGGATTCTAAAAGGACCCTGAGATCATATTTCCGCAAAATACGACCAATCCTGTAGGAAATTCAGCCTGC
Source organism: Schistocerca americana (assembly GCF_021461395.2). NCBI lineage: Eukaryota > Metazoa > Arthropoda > Insecta > Orthoptera > Acrididae > Schistocerca > Schistocerca americana. The sequence continues at coordinate 690,843,408 of NC_060130.1, forward strand.
GTAAGGCAAAAAGGCCGTAGACTTAGGTGCCACCTCGTATCATCATCCCCAGGGCACAGGTGATCGATATCGCAACGCACGCCTGATCTGCTTTTCACTATAACCATTCTGACGAATGGTGAGTTCAAGATGGGCTAGCTCAGCTTACAAACTCTCAGGGTCCGAGATGACATGGACTCTGTGAGCCAAGGTCTAAAGCGTTGAGCCAGATGGAGACAACTATCAGACCGCAGACACAAGTGACTGTGAGTAGGCTTCAACCAGTGTCAAACGCTTGGGAGTCCGTGCAAAAATGAAACCTTTCCCCAGAAAGGATAGAGTTGCGTCTTCAAAAGCTTTCTCCGTGAGATTTATCAGTTCTGTTGAACAGGCTGTTTTTAAACTACCTCCTGATGAGGTTAGGAGGGAGGCATGTCAAGTGTTGAGTGGGGTACATCCAACCAGATATAATATCACAAAAGCTGAGAGGGCTGCTTTACGTTCATTTAGAGTTGATCCGAATATTGTAATTTTACCTGCTACCGTTGTTTTGGAGAAGCAGGAATACGTTGAAAAGATGCAGGGTTTATTGTCTGATTCAGCGTATCGCAGGATCGGTGCCGGCCCCACAAAAAGTGTTGAGAGATTAACACCCTCCTGAAAATATGTTCCTTGTTGCAGGAGACTATAAAAAGTCTTAATTCTTGATGTGCTGTTGGCCTCCCTAAGGCCCACAAGGAAGGGGTTTCTCTTAGACCGATTGTGAGTAACGATGGTGCTCCGACATATCGTGTAGCAAAACACCTTGCTATTTTGTTGAGTCCTATTGCAGGTCGGTGTGAGCATCTCATTAAGAACTCGGAGGGTATCTTGCATCGATTAGAGGGAATGTGTTTGAATAACTCTGATATTCTAGTAAGTGGTCCCTATCTTCACTCGTGTTTCTTTGTCTGATTCGGTACGGTTGATTGATGTTAGGCTTGGTGCTGAATTCAAATGGCTCTGAGCACTATGGGACTTAACTTCTGAGGTCATCAGTCCCCTAGAACTTAGAACTACTTAAATCTAACTAACCTAAGGACATCACACTCATCCATGCCCGAGGCAGGAGCGTAGCGGTCGCGCGGTTCCAGATTGTAGCGCCTAGAACCGCTCGGCCACACCGACCGGCTAAGGTGCTGAATTAATGAACCTATTTAGACATGTGTTGACTCCCACTTTCTTTTTATTCAATTACCAGTACTATGAGCAAACAGATAGAATTGCGAAGGGAAGCTCATTGTCGAATATTATTGCCAATTAGTTTATGGATGATTTCGAGGAAGGTGCCTTAGAATCGGCAGATTTGAAACCTACGTTTTTATCTCACGATGTCCGCCCCAGTAGCTGAGTGGTCAGCGTGACGGATTGCCGTCCTCTGGGCCCGGGTTCGATTCCCGGCTGTGTCGAAGATTTTCTCCGCTCAGGGACTGGTTGTTGTGTTGTGTTCATCATCATTTCATCCCCATCCGGCGTGCAGGTCGCCCAATGTGGCGCCGAATGTAATAAGACCTGCGATATGGCGGCCGGACCTGCCCCGCGAGGGGCCTCCCGGCCAATGACGCCAAACGCTCATTTCCATTTCCATCTCACGATACTTTAGTTGTTTGAAATCATGGCAGTGAGAATTTGAACAACTTTTTAGAACACTTGAATTCAATGCACCCGAATGTTTGTTTCACGATATAGGTGGAAAAGGATAGCTGTCTTCACTTCCTTGATGTGTAAATTAGGTGGAAGATGGATGTACCTTGAAACATACCGTTTATTGGAAGTCTACTCACACTGACTTGTATTTGCAGGCTGATAGCTGTCACCATCCGGCCCAACGAGAAGGGGTACGTAGTACCTTTCACGGGGCCCATGCCATCTCGGATCCTGAGAGTTTGTCAGTTCAGTTAGCCGATCTCGGAGCCACCTTTCGTCAGAATGGTTATAATGAAAAGCAGATCTGCCGTGCGTTGCTCTATCGACAAACTGTGCACCAGGTGAATGATGATGATGCCTAGATGACACCAAAATCTACAGCTTTTTTGCCTTAAGGGGGAAGCTCTTTGAACAGGATTCGTCGTGTTTACGTAAATATGGTGTGAGATGCGTCTTTCGACCACCATCTAAGATCAGGGTCCTTTTAGGTTACATAAGGAATGATGTTGGTTTGCGTAAGGCGGGTGTCTACCGTATTCCTTGCAGTTGTGGCATGTCATATGTTGGTCAGACCATCAGGACTGTGGAAGACCAGTGTACTGTGCATAAGCGCCACACATGCTTACAACAGCCGAGCAAATCCACCGTTGTAGAACATTGTCTTGGTACCGGTCATCCTAAGGAATATAACACCACAGCGATTCTGCGTCCACTTTCAGGTATTGGGATAGTGTTATTAAGTAAGCTGTTGAAATTAAATTAGCGAGTAATATTATAAACAGAGATGTGGTTTTTATTTAAATTCTGCCTACAATCCGCTCACTCTCCGGTCAAGAAACAGAGACAGTTTATGCTGCCTCATCCGATTGTTATTAATTTCACTGTTGATAACTTCTCAGGTCGTTCAACATTGGTTTGCAATGGCTTTACTGTTTAAAGTGTGTGTGTATGTGTGTTATCTTTCCGGAGTTTCTCTGGAAATCGAGTTTTTAAATTCCCTTGCTGCAGTTTATCCTTGAAAATGACTGGATGTGCTGCCGTCGAAATATCGGTGGTTGTTGACGAGGTCACCCCTGCTGTATTCCAGTAAGTTACTTGAACCTTATTTGATGTGGTTTTTATAGTACTAATTTATCAAATATCTTGAAGTGGACTGTGCTTTACGTTACTTTACAGTCCGCAACAAGCATATATTTAATAATTTGTTCATTATGCGGGGCCAGAGTCATAATATATTTCTTTCAAGTCAGTAACGCCATTAGACTGTTGTTTATTTACAGTGTTACATTTACAATTACACAATCATGATTTCGGCTTCAAACTGCCATTATCAAGTGTTTTTTAGTCTTATAAATTGCCTAAGATGCCAGAAATATCGACTCTGAGACAATGTGTCTAATAGTGTATTTTAATACGACAGTGTGCCATCTTAGGCAATTTATAAGACTTAAAACACTTGATAATGGCACTTTGAAGCCGAAATCATGATTGTGTAAGTGTAAATGTAACACTGTAAATAAACAACAGTCTCATGGTGGTACTGACTTTAAAAAAGCATATATTTGGTGCACCATTTTTTCTCTGTCACACATACATTTAAATTAAAATCTATTGACCATCAGTCAAATACGGAACTTTTACTTCCTTTCCTAGCTCTCCATTATCTGTGTTCTACCATTATTCCGTAAAATCTTCTATGTCTTTCAACCCATTCTCTATTGGGGAATCCGCTGCAAATAATTCCTGTTTATTTCAGAATACCTCGTGCTGTTCCGTATTACTCTCTTCATTTACGCAGTCCATGCTTCTGTTGATAAAGAAATTAATCTACGCTCAAAAACTTACCGCGGCTTTCTCAGTATAATAATTACTTTCAGTCCGTAGAGCTAACATATCTACTCCTACAAAACTTTTTTCAGCTTCTGTTTACAGATATTTACATTTTCGCTTTCAGTGAAGAGTATCATCATGATTCTTTGAAAACCTACTCGGGTGTGGAATTGATGATCGCGTGTCCCGACCTTGAGCGGTCCGAGTGTCTCTTCAGGCTGCTTCTGTCTGCGATCGGGCGGCAGCAGTGACGGGTTACTCCCCGATCGGACTACGACTGTGGTTGCCCGGGATACTGCCCGCATTGAGGCTGATCCCTCTCCTGTGGTAGAGTGGGAGGTCGTCTCAAGGTGTGGCAGGGGGCGAAAGACGTTCCGGAGGGCTGAAGGGAAGGCCTCTCCAGTTTGTCTGACGAACCGGTTTCAGGCTCTGTCTCAGGCTGATACTGATCTTCGGCCTGACATGGCTGCTTGTCCTGTTCCAGAGGTTGCCCCTCAGTCTGCAAGATCCGGGCGGTCGCAGAGGGTGGGCTTACTGGTAGTCGGGAGCTCCAACGTCAGGCGCGTAATGGGGCCCCTTAGGGATATGGCAGCAAGAGAGGGGAAGAAAACCAAAGTGCACTCCGCGTGCATACCGGGGGGAGTCATTCCAGATGTGGAAAGGGTCCTTCCGGATGCCATGAAGGGTACAGGGTGCACCCATCTGCAGGTGGTCGCTCATGTCGGCACCAATGATGTGTGTCGCTATGGATCCGAGGAAATCCTCTCTGGCTTCCGGAGGCTATCTGATTTGGTGAAGACTGCCAGTCTCGCTAGCGGGATGAAAGCAGAGCTCACCATCTGCAGCATCGTCGACAGGACTGATTGCGGACCTTTGGTACAGAGCCGAGTGGAGGGTCTGAATCAGAGGCTGAGACGGTTCTGCGACCGTGTGGGCTGCAGATTCCTCGACTTGCGCCATAGGGTGGTGGGGTTTCGGGTTCCGCTGGATAGGTCAGGAGTCCACTACACGCAACAAGCGGCTACACGGGTAGCAGGGGTTGTGTGGCGTGGGCTGGGCGGTTTTTTAGGTTAGATGGCCTTGGGCAAGTACAGAAAGGGCAACAGCCTCAACGGGTGCGGGGCAAAGTCAGGACACGCGGGGACCAAGCAGCAATCGTTATTGTAATTGTAAACTGTCGAAGCTGCGTTGGTAGAGTACCGGAACTTCAAGCGCTGATAGAAAGCACCGAAGCTGAAATCGTTATAGGTACAGAAAGCTGGCTGAAGCCAGAGATAAATTCTGCCGAAATTTTTACAAAGGTACAGACGGTGTTTAGAAAGGATAGAGTGCATGCAACCGGTGGTGGAGTGTTCGTCGCTGTTAGTAGTAGCTTATCCTGTAGTGAAGTAGAAGTGGATAGTTCCTGTGAATTATTATGGGTGGAGGTTACACTCAACAACCGAGCTAGGTTAGTAATTGGCTCCTTTTACCGACCTCCCGACTCAGCAGCATTAGTGGCAGAACAACTGAGAGAAAATTTGGAATACATTTCACATAAATTTTCACAGCATGTTATAGTCTTAGGTGGAGATTTCAATTTACCAGATATAGACTGGGACACTCAGATGTTTAGGACGGGTGGTAGGGACAGAGCATCGAGTGACATTATACTGAGTGCACTATCCGAAAATTACCTCGAGCAATTAAACAGAGAACCGACTCGTGGAGATAACATCTTGGACCTACCGATAACAAACAGACCCGAACTTTTCGATTCTGTATGTACAGAACAGGGAATCAGTGATCATAAGGCCGTTGCATCATCCCTGAATATGGAAGTTAGTAGGAATATAAAAAAAGGGAGGAAGGTTTATCTGTTTAGCAAGAGTAATAGAAGGCTGATTTCAGACTACCTAACAGATCAAAACGAAAATTTCTGTTCCGACACTGACGATGTTGAGTGTTTATGGAAAAAGTTCAAGGCAATCGTAAAATGCGTTTTAGACAGGTACGTGCCGAGTAAAACTGTGAGGGACGGGAAAAACCCACCGTGGTACAACAACAAAGTTAGGAAACTACTGCGAAAGCAAAGAGAGCTTCACTCTAAGTTTAAACGCAGCCAAAACCTCTCAGACAAACAGAAGCTAAACGATTTCAAAGTTAGCGTAAGGAGGGCTATGCGTGAAGCGTTCAGTGAATTCGAAAGTAAAATTCTATGTACCGACTTAACAGAAAATCCTAGGAAGTTCTGGTCTTACGTTAAATCAGTAAGTGGCTCGAAACAGCATATCCAGACACTCCGGGATGATGATGGCATTGAAACAGAGGATGACACGCGTAAAGCTGAAATACTAAACACCTTTTTCCAAAGCTGCTTCACAAAGGAAGACCGCACTGCAGTTCCTTCTCTAAATCCTCGCACAAACGAAAAAATGGCTGACATCGAAATAAGTGTCCAAGGAATAGAAAAGCAACTGGAATCACTCAACAGAGGAAAGTCCGCTGGACCTGACGGGATACCAATTCGATTCTACACAGAGTACGCGAAAGAACTTGCCCCTCTTCTAACAGCCGTGTACCGCAAGTCTCTAGAGGAACGGAAGGTTCCAAATGATTGGAAAAGAGCACAGGTAGTCCCAGTCTTCAAGAAGGGTCGTCCAGCAGATGTGCAAAACTATAGACCTATATCTCTGACGTCGATCTGTTGTAGAATTTTAGAACATGTTTTTTGCTCGAGTATCATGTCGTTTTTGGAAACCCAGAATGTATTATGTAGGAATCAACATGGATTCCGGAAACAGCGATCGTGCGAGACCCAACTCGCTTTATTTGTTCATGAGACCCAGAAAATATTAGATACAGGCTCCCAGGTAGATGCTATTTTTCCTGACTTCCGGAAGGCGTTCGATACAGTTCCGCACTGTCGCCTGATAAACAAAGTAAGAGCCTACGGCATATCAGACCAGCTGTGTGGCTGGATTGAAGAGTTTTTAGCAAACAGAACACAGCATGTTGTTATCAATGGAGAGGCGTCTACAGACGTTAAAGTAACCTCTGGCGTGCCACAGGGAGTGTTATGGGACCATTGCTTTTCACAATATATATAAATGACCTAGTAGATAGTGTTGGAAGTCCCATGCGGCTTTTCGCGGATGATGCTGTAGTATACAGAGAAGTTGCAGCATTAGAAAATTGTAGCGAAATGCAGGAAGATCTGCAGCGGATAGGCACTTGGTGCAGGGAGTGGCAACTGACCCTTAACATAGACAAATGTAATGTATTGCGAATACATAGAAAGAAGGATCCTTTATTGTATGAGTATATGATAGCGGAACAAACACTGGTAGCAGTAACTTCTGTAAAATATCTGGGAGTATGCGTGCGGAACGATTTGAAGTGGAATGATCATATAAAATTAATTGTTGGTAAGGCGGGTACCAGGTTGAGATTCATTGGGAGAGTCCTTAGAAAATGTAGCCCATCAACAAAGGAGGTGGCTTACAAAACACTCGTTCGACCTATACTTGAGTATTGCTCATCAGTGTGGGGTCCGTACCAGATCGGGTTGACGGAGGAGATAGAGAAGATCCAAAGAAGAGCGGCGCGTTTCGTCACAGGGTTATTTGGTAACCGTGATAGCGTTACGGAGATGTTTAACAAACTCAATTGGCAGACTCTGCAAGACAGGCGCTCTGCATCGCGGTGTAGCTTGCTCGCCAGGTTTCGAGAGGGTGCGTTTCTGGATGAGGTATCGAATATATTGCTTCCCCCTACTTATACCTCCCCAGGAGATCACGAATGTAAAGTTAGAGAGATTCGAGCGCGCACGGAGGCTTTCAGACAGTCGTTCTTCCCGCCAACCATACGCGACTGGAACAGGAAAGGGAGGTAATGACAGTGGCACATAAAGTGTCCTCCGCCACACACCGTTGGGTGGCTTGCGGAGAATAAATGTAGATGTAAATGTAGAATGTAGATGTCATGCCCCCCCCCCCCCCCCCACGACCGACGTTGTTCTGTTAGACGTAACCCACCGCTGTCTCACACGAGTACACGGTTCTTACATGCCCTACAACGCCTGGTGACATTACTAAATACGGAAAACACTAATTAACTGCCACAAAGAATTGCAACTCTAATCATTTACATACCCGCCGACAGTATGTACGTGGTACGATGTTACATGAAACCTGATTATGTGTTATGGGTGCTTTACTTTTTTGTAAGGCAGCGTATTCAGTCAAAATGTAAAACAAATGGTTAATCGTATTAAAAAGATAAAGATATAAGAATTCCACGCAATAGGGCATTTTGTCACTCGCTATAATTATCGTTTAGAATACGTCAGTCATTGAAACGGTCAACAGTGTAAAAATAAGGTTTAAAAAATTTAGAATAATCGCTCAGGTCCAAATTGTCTAACTAATAGAACTTCTAGAACAGGTACTATCACGCGATAAATGAAAGAGGAATTAACGATGGGAATTATGTCCAGCTGCCCCACTGTCAAATATTTTTTGTGATTACTTAGAAAATAAGTTATTTAATGAGCAGATAAAAGCACCACAAACAGGTTTACTGATGATGTTACGTTGACGGAGGACGTGTTCTGCTCGATTAAGAGAAGTAAGAAATGAGTGGGTTACACCATCGGTTCAGTTAAATTCCCAGAAAAATTAAGTATTACGAAAATAAAAGCGTAGGGTTCGTTGACGTTTCAATGGGTTTTGATGAGGAAAATTTGTTCCTTTATTTGTCTGCACGTGTTTCTTCAACAAATTCTGACCACAATGACCGTTTTCAAGTGATCTTACAATACGTGGATGGATATCAGATTGAGTGCACGTAAAGTTTGCATTTCGTGTGCAATAGAATACACACACATACATCAACAAAAGTTTTGCATCACCCCTTTGTTTCTAAATTCATGTCGCGGAAGACAAAAATTGGCTCTGAGATATGCGTATATATCAATTTGCAATGTGTTAAGATAACCAAATAAAAAATAAAAAAAATAGTGGACCGTCAAAAGTGCGTTTCCCAAGGCAATTTTTTCATAGCATTCCTGTGCATCAATACGTGGTGGAACGTCCTCTTGCTAGGATATAGACATCGTGGCATATCATCGATGAGATGACGAAATTATCCCTCTCTTCAAAGGCGATTCTGCGTACGCAGAGTACGTGGTCGTTGTCGAGATTCAAAACAGCTCGTTTTAATCGATCCGACGCATGTCAGATTTGGTTCCTGTCCGGGGAACGGACAGGCCGTTCCCGTTTCATTCTGCTGATCCTAGCATGCTGAAGAAACGCGTTCACGAGAACAGCACCATGACCCATAAGTTGAAATTCTCACTAAAATGATGACGATACGGTCCCAGTACTGGTATCAGAATCTCGCTTCTGCACCGTAGATCATCAAGACTACCGTCAACAGCCACGATAGGTGGACAGTGGGTGCCTGTAATGCCATCCCAGAAAATCTTTCCACCAACTTCTTGATGCACATGTGGGACACCGTGTTGGAGACGTTGGATATTACCGCGTTGCCTCCAGAGACGTTACCTGAGATTATGAGGGCACAAACAGATTCGACTTTCATGGTGCTCGCCATGGTCATCTGGAATGAGGATTCGCATCGTGCAGTGATCTCCTAACAATTTTACGCGATAAACGCTTCCCTTAGCCTTTCGGAACGCCTATTTCAGTTCTGGAGCACTGAGCCCTCGGTTCCTTTGACACAAAAGTCGTATATATCGATCATCCTGTGGACCTGTCGAACGTGCACTGCCTGTGTTGTGCATGTCGACAACACTACCTGTTAGTTGGAACCGATTCCATGTCCGCACCACATCATTTTTAATCCGGTGCATAGGTCGAGCAATTTATCTGGCTGACAAGCCTTATGTGCAATCTCATGATGCTGATTAGGTCACTGGTTGCCACCGTCTTTCGTGGCACAATGGATGTTCACTCTACTGTTTCAAAGACGTCTCTACTGCGTCATTACCAGTGCTTTACTTTCAACTGAAATGTTTCAATCCATTCGAGTGAGGTGCTCTACCCGTATGTAATGCTCATGGTAACAGTGTGTGTATGTTTACAAAAAACATCAGGGGTGACCTTCTAATCGGTACAGAAAGTCACATTAGCAATACAACTGCACGACATATGGGGTGATGCAATTTTTTTGTGTTTCTAGATGAGCTGCTTGCAGATATCCTCGTGTAGAATAAGCGGTAAGTTATACTTTTCCGTATGGAAAACACTGAATAGTATCTTAAAAAGAATGTGAATATTACAACTATTGCCCTTGTCACGGCCGGCAGGAGTGGCCGAGCGGTTCTAGGCGCTTCAGTCTGGAACCGCGTGACCGCTACGGTCGCAGGTTCGAATCCTGCCTCGGGCATGTGTGTGTGTGATGTCCTTAGGTTAGTTAGGTTTAAGTAGTTCTAAGTTCTAGGCGACTGATGACCTCCGATGTTAAGTCCCATAGTACTCAGAGCCATTTGAACCATTTTTGAACCCTTGTCACGAAGAGAGTTGTATAGTTTTTGTGAATAGGACGCCTCAGTTATGTACTTCCAATCTATCCATTTAAATACGGGGTAGAATACTTCATTTCTTAAATATTCTGCTGATCAATGTTTGCGACAACGCTTGTAACTAGTAGCTTATGATGCGTATGTAGTGAAGTTGATAACTGAAAAGTTTTGACGCTTTACAAAAATTGTACGTGAATTTCTTTGGGTGTATGACTTTATCTACAGCATACTTTCAAACGATAGCAAGCTAACTATGTATTCAAAACGTAATCAGTTCGTCTGTGTGAACTGGACAACTCCGATGAACAAAATGAATGTTTGAGTAATCTGGTAATGACGGTACTAATGAAGTGTGTACACGCACTGTTGCGTTCGCATGATCAATAATTAGCAGAGCGGCCAAACGAAATGCGTCGGTACGTTTGCTGTGATCACTGTGTTCTATTCCTCACTGAAAGGTAAACAAGGTCACTGGACACCTGCTTGTCATATACACAAAAGGGGTGGCCAAGAATCCAGCTAGTGGGCTATGCCCTGGCACGAGTGCCATTGCAATCAGCCTGGCTGGCACATTTCTCCCACCGCTACGCCATGCTGTCTGAGCGTGAGGAGGAGGAAACAGCGAATTCACCGCATTTAAATCGTTTTATATTTCACATGTATGCCATAAACAAAAAATTAGAATTATTTTTGGCGCGCTGAAGACATACAATTTTTATTTCGTACAAACTGTCGGCGTACATACAAATGCAGACAATTTCAAAGATTTTCGTATGGAGGTTGCCACGTAATCGTGACTTATTTAATTTTATAATTTTATAATTTTTATAATTTTATAATTTTATAATTTTAATTTTATAATGGGGAAAATATCTTTCACTTACATATTGTGGTCGAAATATCGTGGGCCATTTGGAACCTCTTTATGGGGACCTGAGGAAAGAAATGAGGACGTCCTGGACAGTTTTAACGTTAATAGGATTCGCCTTTAAAACGGGAATTACCTGGAACTTCAATCAGTCACATGCACAGGGGCACTTTCAGCTGAAACGCCAAACGGTGTCGAAAACTGCTCGAAAACAAATGTAAGATTGACAGTGTCCTCAAAACTTTTAGGAAACTAGTCTTGCGATTCTTTCGAGTCCACGCAGGAAAAACTCAATGAAATGTGCTGTTCTGGGTACGTCAGACAAGGGCCGAGTGAAGACGAATCTCGCCAGCCATTGGTTTGCCAGTAACCCACACACCCTACACGCATGAAGTTTGGTACGCCGTGGCCGTCCCTGCAATAGACTTTGACATCACGAAAGGAAAATATGGAGGTTTGGTTGGTTGGTTGTTTGGGGCAGGAGACCAGACAGCGTGGTCATCGGTCTCATCGAATTAGGGAAGGATGGGGAAGGAAGTCGGCCGTACCCTTTCAGAGGAACCATCCCGGCATTTGCCTGGAGTGATTTAGGGAAATCACAGAAAACCTAAATCAGGATGGCCGGACGCGGGATTGAACCGTCGTCCTCCAGAATGCGAGTCCAGTGTCTAAACACTGCGCCACCTCGCTCGGTAAAAATGGGGGTTTATTCTTGTTTGCATGTCAGGTTTGCCGGCCGGGGTGGCCGAGCGGTTCTAGGCGCTACAGTCTGGAACCGCGCGACCGCTACGGTCGCAGGTTCGAATCCTGCCTCGGGCATGGATATGTGTGATGTCCTTAGGTTAGTTTGGTTTAAGTAGTTCTAAGTTCTAGGGGACTGATGACCTGAGATGTTAAGTCCCATAGTGCTCAGGGCCATTTGAACCATTTGAACCATGTCAGGTTTTTTCTTTGAATATAGCTGGAAAATATAATAAAGCCATAGCTAACGATGTATTATGGCATCACATCTGATGCTATGTAGTTTACTGAAAAGAAGTTGTACTTGTAAGTAATAATATTGTCTGTGGCAAGTTATTATAATACTGACAACGATATGAACATGTGTTGTGCTATTGCACTGCGCTTGCTTTTTTTGTGGAACGCCTGTACTATATGATGACGATCTAGGTTGGTTGGTTGGTTTGTTTAAAAGAGGGGGTAAGGGACCAAACTACGAGGTTATCTGTCCCTGACGATCTAGGACCGCAACTAGTCGTGGAAATTAGGAAAAGTTTCTGTACCATATATCTTGATACAATTACGTAGTTCATAAATATGTGAGTATAAACACTGTACTGTTATATGTTGATTTGAGGTACGCATTCCCTTTCTTTTAGTGTCGCAGATGCGTATTGTAGCATCATTGAATTTGAGCAGATAGTAAGGAAGTACATTCCTCTTGTGTGATTGAATATTTAAATGTAGGATTCAGTAGCTCGGGAATTCGTATTGATGTTATTTGTGCTTGTATGCTTATGTTATACAGAAGTGGTTCATTGTTTTGTGATTTTAAACATGCTGTTTTTGAACCAAAGATTTTCCCATATTATTAATGTCATGTCAGATGTTATACACATCGACCAGATTTCATTAGATTTGGGAGCTCTACTTATTTCAGCAATTTAAGGGGTCTTAGAGATCCACGACAAAAGAAAAAATAGTCCATTGCAATACTGTCTGTAGTAAACTGTGACAGGACAGCAAAACACATAACGCAAAATTACCAAACTGCTGACGGTGTATGATGTAATGGTTCAGACTACTTATTATGTAGGTTTTACATTCTGTATGCGACTGTCAACTCATGGCGTAACCATTTCGCTCTACAATGAAAGTAGGTATCTGGTTAGAAGCCAAAATATCGGTGGAACAATGGATGATCACTTTGATTGGCCATGGCTCTCTCACTGTGTAAGCTTGACGGTACACTGCAAAATATACGTTACTGAAACCGGTAATTTGCAGTTATCTAAGCTTTGATTTGAAGTTATATAAGAGTAGATTGTAAATAAACTGCTACCATAAAAATATACTAGTTTTGCGCTATGTGGAATACGAAGATCTTTCATTTTGGTAACACTGAATTTCCAATTCTAAACTTAGATTAAATTTTGCCTACGTTTCGGCGCAGAAACGTAATTCTTTGGTTGTTTTGTAATTTAATGCGGTGTAGGTTGGCACAAGAGGTCGTAAAGGTTTGCCTTCCTTGTGTAGTTTAGGAAGTCCACACAGTTTAGGAGTTACTGGGTTCATGTTGATCAAATACTTAGCTTTATATTCAGGTATTACGCTTCTGCAGGACTTGATTAAGTTTTTAATTTATCCTATAAAAGTTTTGGTATGGTCTTTGGACAGGATATGGTAGAAATTGAGTGTGAGGAGTTGTTCCACTTTCTCAAGATTATCACTCTTGTCCATGAGAACCGAAGGACTTCTTTCAGCCGCTTTCGTGAAAATGTTATTTTCAGTAATTTTTTTCTTTAGGTTCCTTAATGTCTTCTTGTCCATAGATTGTGATGTAGGAATGTTTTACTCCACTCATTTTTGCATATCACGACTTATTATATGTTTGGTTGCAATGTCCTTGTATACACTGTATTCTATTTCAACTTTTAATACATCTAACTGTTTCTGGGAAGGTTTTTGGGGAGAGGCAATTTGAAACCTTTTACTACCACTTTCATTTCTTTCATGGAAAGAACTGTTTCAGATAGTTGTGCTATTCGTTTTGAGAAGTTTTTTGTGGTTATGTCTGCATTAAGATCGAATAGGTTGTTTATTTTGTGTTTCTGACTTAAGGAGCACAAATCCTGGATTATGTTACGCACTTGTTCACGTATTGCGTTGTCAAAATCTTTGAACACACATGAGTGAAGAATACGTGTGATACGCATATGCATCACTTTAAGGTGTTTACTCACGTTGTCCCTGTATCTGTATCGCTTTTTGATTTTTTCCTCTATCCATGTAGAAACCACGACCTTAATTGCTTTTTCCCTGTAGCTGACGTACTTCTTGATTTCATTCACACGTATTTCGATGATTTATTTAGTTTTTGGCCTTGTTTATGAAGCCAAACGTGTTGTGCTGCCTTCGTCTTTGGCTTGAGTAACCTGCTGATACGATGGATAAATGTACTGTATCGGCACTATTAATCTTATTAAAGGATTCTTCCGTTACTTATTGGTAGATCAATTCCATATTCAAGACTGAATAGCAAGTACCTTTATTTAGAAGGCTGCCTAGCCTCTACCTGTCACTGGCTATGTAGAGAGCTATCACAACGAGAAGAAAATAGCACATTAACGTTCACTAAGAAATTCAGCACCGTGACAATGCTCGCATCCAAATATCTTTTGGGATTGGTATTGCTTCCACTGATTTGTAGTCAGTGACGAAATAAAACACTAATATATCTCTCTGGCTATTTTAGATTCAGTAGTTACATTCAGCTACATTCGGCTCCAACGCTCACCGATACTCAATCCCCTGCAACTCGCTACAGTTTACCGGTGTTGCAACCTTGCTATAGACAGCAATGTGTTTATTTTAGATGTGGGATGTTCGTAGGTGGAGGAGTTGCCTGTAAGTAGGCGGAAACACCTGTGGTGGAGTTGGTTGTCGACCTGAGCGTAACTAAATCTGTTGCACATTAATAAACTAGAAATCCCGTACACTGACATCGGTATAGTAAACTGCTGTAAAATGCCTAGCAGTAAACATTTGGAGTGAGCTGAAGTAGAATGCATACATCGGGTTCCGATTCGTTTGCTAGAATCTTAAGGAAAGCAGGCCAAGCAGTAAGAACTGACCAAGTCGGTCAGAGTGAGAGGCACCCACATGCCTTGCTCATACTGTGGCATCAAGCAGTCAGGTCTGCAAGATGAGTGGTCTGCCAAGCGAGTGGATTTATTCATATTTCTCAATGACTGATTATGAGCTCTAGTAATCACAATTAAGTTACAAATTATTCTCCTATTTGAATATTACGCAACGGGTACGGAAACGCACTTCTGACTATTAGTAATTTACACAACTCTGACTGTTCACTACGCACTGGCAATACCTCATTTTCTTTCTTATTTAACGGCTTCTGATCAACACGTGGCCATCGCACTGAATATGAATGGCACACACATTATAAATTCTGGGTATCGTGACAACATACTATTCGAAGGAAAAGGCCACCAACCTTTTTCTTTTCACTATCTTATTTACTCCGATAAATTCTATCACCTAAACACACAAATTCTATAACCTACAACAATAACACATGAGAAATTCCGCCCAGTGGGCATGGTTTACATTGGTGGTTCTCTATCTTATGGTCTCATAATTATTTAACGCTACAGTGCACTGTCTGGATAGGGTGGTGGATCTTTTTCTATATCTCACACATCGACTCTCACACCCATCATTACGAAAATTTCCTCCAGACCGAGCAGTACAAAAAGGAAAATGCATAACCCACTGCTTCTGAGACTATCTTGTTACTCTCCCATGCCAACCACACATACTTAAATTTCATGAAATACATCACACTGGCAACATACAATACAAAGAATAGTCACAACGTTATAATCACATCACTTTCAGCTTTCCCACTTCAATTAGTATTTATCCCAGTTCCACACGACACTGCCACACTTCGTAATTTTTCTTTCCTACCATGAACTCTGGAGGATATATGCACGTCTTCCTGTGCAATGCAAGCCAAGTGGCGTTGCTGGATAGACGGCTGACTCACCTTGCTTCTCTCTCAGAGTATTATAGTTTAAATCAAGCGTCACACGGAAACATAACACGCAAAGTAATATTGAGAACATATTCATCACACACGCGAGTCCTTAACTGATACCATGGACGAGTACTTCTCTTTATCCCTTGTCTCATACAGAGATTGAGACTCACACAGTACTCACCACGTGGAAGTATTCGTCTCTAATTTCAAGTCCTGCACACGCAATTTCTTAAATATTTCCAACTTATAGTACACACGCTTGTAATTCAGCTTAACTTAAGCACTCGGAAGTATTTCAACTTATTGCTACACGTGGTTTCATTGTGACCGTTGGTCACTTCCGAAGATTATTACGATCCCCTTAATATTACCCGCCTGACATTTAATTCTCCCCACAAAAGTTCCTGAAATAGAAAAATTATTATTCCAAACTACTCTTAAGTATTTCACATGCATACCATGTCGCCAGTCTTTTGTCTTTACGGAGCACACCTAAGACAGGTCTTATCAACACTAGATCCAGCGGCAGAGTGCTGAAACATGGCCGTTCTTCAGGTCATCTCGCACCTCCGTCGAGGTGGGGGAAGACCATGCTACCCATTGGTCAGCCACATTTCAGGCGCTCAAAGCTCCGGTAAATTTCATCTCTTTGGTTCCACCAAAGGTGACCAAAAGATCGTCTCAAAGATGACCATATATTCACATTCACTATCTGCGGTTAGCAGACGACCATACATTCACTAATTTCACAGATCTCACCAAACTGGATGTAGGGATTTATTTTGTGGGAGTGCACATGTTATCAATTAAATAAATAAATTGTCATTCTTTCCCACACTGGTATCCGGCTTCGCTGTATTAATTGAAATTGAGTTATTATTAGAAAAAATATATTGTACTGACAAGAATAACGAAGAATGTTGTACCTATTTTCAATGTCGGGCGGTACTGTACCCTTTCAAGAGAAATCAGGAGAATATGTCAGGCCGAAATTAATTTGCATTAATTTTTAAGGGAGTTGTGATCCAGCCACTAAGAATTGACGATGTAGGAGGCGAGCGACCGCAAATCCAGTTGGTACGTCATCTAGAGACTGTGGTTCTACAAAACTGGGTAGAAGTGCAAACGTAGTAAGATGACTGCTCTTTGGAGGAATCATTGACACTGTTTGGTCCTGCTTGCACTTATTTGTCAATTGGCTCTCGATGTACGATAGTTGGATAAGCGTGTAATTACTGAGTTTGCTTTTAATCAAATAACCATCTCTACTCATATGCGTACTGCCCATGTGGATACATTCTGTTCTAGATGGATTACAGTCTCATGGCCGGTCCACTATCGAATAGCGCGCAGGGCTAAAAAATGAGCAATGCTGTGATTAAGTCCCGAATCTCCTCCTACTTTTGCAGTTCCTCCGAATTATGCGTGGAAGTGTGAGGTTGTTGCACCAATGTAAATGATTCAATGGATAGTGTATTGGAAATTCTGCGATACTGTTAGATTCGTATTATGACGGTACGTTGCATTTGAGAAAAAGTTATATATTTCTCACGAAATATGATGCTATCAACGAAACCTCTGACACCAATACACAGTCGTACCTATTGCGTAGTAATCACAGAAATACGTTAAAGGAGATTATGACACGTACAGGGAGATATTTGTAGCCAATCATTTGATATCGATAAATTGCAAATGTGTCAGATTTTCTTTGTGCAGTCCTCGTATAGTAAAGCTGCAGCAGTAAGGCTTCATTGGTCATTCAAAATCTATATCTGGCCTATCGACCATAGAGGAGACTGGGGTAAATACAGAGGCATACAGACATTCATTTTTACTGTATCATTACCTAGTTGAGGTAGGAACAAAGAAATCGAAAATACTGCTACGATGTCGCCCACACCGTGCAGTGGTTTGCGGAATACATATTTAGATGCAGGCTGCTGTCTATAGTAGGATTGCGACAGTGTAAACTAGAGCGAATTGCAGGGGACTGAATATTGATGGGTGTTGGAGCCGAATGTATCTAAATGTAACTATTGAATCTAAAATAGCCGAAGAGACCTATTAGTGCTTTACTTCGTCATTGACTACAAATCAGTGGAACAGTACCAATCGTATAAAATATTTGGATGCGAGCATCCGCTTGGTGTTGAATTTCTCAGTGAACGTTAGTGTGCTATTTTCTCTCCTTGTGATAGCTCTGTAGATAGCCAGTGATGGGTAAAAGGCTAGACAGCCTTCTAACTAAAGGAACACTGCTGTCGCAGCATGATAGGAATCGAGAATATTAGCAGTGGTCTGTGACTTGGCTGGGGTATCAGTTGTTCCTGCTCTGACACACACTAGCTACTGTGCAAGAATCGGACGTAACATAAATAACAGACGCGAGGGCTTTTTAATTGTATCTACACCTTTTATTCCTTGACAAATATGTGATATCGATGATGTGGTGGGATCGTGTTGCTGCTAGGAAGCAATGGCAGGCCGTGCGAAGGACGCACTGCTCATATGAGGGAGCACGTACTATAATTTTTCGGACGCTATACACCTATAAATGATAATCATACTACTTGTCGGTAATGTTATGCAGTTGGAACATAAAGCTACTGTGGTTAGGGTTGCCACATATCAACAGACGTGTGTGGGAAGTGATCAGACTACTACTCCTGTAAAAATTACGTACGTCTAGCCACAGTGGGTGGGCAGATTTGACGTCGGGAATTGTGATTTCAACGCATTGAAGAGTATATCCGACTATAAGATAGATTTATTTCGTAAACATTTGCACAATGTACCGATGCAAGGGTTGAACTGGATCTGCTATCGCGTACAAACAGGGCAGCCAATAGGGCTGTGGCATCATGGATACGCAGAGCGTCCTCTCATTGGCTCCCCTAAGCAGATTCACACATGTTCTCTGTTGCTCTATCGACTGCGATGTTTATTACAGTACACCTAACCATGTCAGTGATGTCTTCCCAACCTTTTCGTTCGCAAGAGCGCTGTCGATTATCACAGAGCGCCAAAAGCCTGTATTTTACAACATTTATTTGAGATTGTCTCGGCGTGATGCAGCACCTCCTGCAATCGCTGACTGGAAATATCTGTAGTCTGTTCTCGTGTCTGACTGACTGGAAGATCTAAATGTCAAATAATTTCTTATAAATGACGAGAATCGAGACACCTATCTAGTGTGAGTGCGGACATTCCATAATTTTTTCGGACACTCTGCACATATAAACGATAATCGCACTGCTTGTCTGAAATACGTACGGGTTTAAGTTACTGTAGTCAGTGTCGGACATGTGCAAGGAAAATGATCTGTGTTGGAAATGAACAGACTACGTCCTGTCGAAAGGGAGGTATAGATTGTCCGATTTTACGTGGAAAATTGCGACTTCAGCGCATGTCCAGCTGTAAGATTAGGAAAGATTTTAGTAGAAAAATATGTCCAGTCATAAGGAGGATAGAGATTTACATGTGAAATCGATATTTCCAGAGCCATAGTCGTCAAGAGGAGGTATTTCCGATACTTTGTACATTATAAAATGCCACCAATTGGCGGTGCGATCGCAATATACAATTGTAATTACACAGATAACTATGTGGCTAGTTTCAGAGGATGACACTATTTGGTGTCCGGACTCATGGCGGAGGTAGCCAGTGGCCGGGACGAAGTGACATTTTTGGCTTAAGCCGCAAGCCACCCCTGAGCCTCCTGAATCAGTTAGGTGGGGTACAAGGGGGCATTTGATCAAACTTTGCCGCCTTTTGTATAGCGAACTAATACTCAGTATGCATTGGGCAACCTTCACTATCGCGTGTATTGCGAGTATCCTCCGATTTTGACGTGGAAATTTGAGAAGACTGAATATGGCAAGTGTTTGCACTGTACGATTATTCCCCCAAGAACAATCGCATAAATTGAGTGATATTCTGAGAAACCATATAAAAATACGTGAAATCCTCGAAATTTTTATCTGCTACTCGTTAATTTTAGCATAAAAGTGTCACAAATATCGTCGTTTCTTGGCGTGTAAAACCGGATATTGCAGCTGATATCGGTTTCGAGATCGGCCAATTAGTTTGCGATTGACAAAGTATTTCTCATCGACAGAGCTTTGAAAGTAAAATATATTCTTGTAATCCGAGAGTCTAGAGACGGTCACAGTTAGTTGCAGAAATCACAGTAGCAAGCAGGGTACACCAGAAACAGAACCGTTAGTGGATACCTTTGTGCCAGAGGAACCAGCCCACCCGGAGTGTGACCGCTGTCCGCGGAGAGCGCCCCAATCGCGCATCAGGCCAGTAAGTTAGGGGGCAGTTGCCTCATGAGTGTTGGCTGTGGTGGACTACCAACCTCAAGGGGGATGTCTAGCGCTGTTACTATACACTGATAATCCAAAACATTATGACCACTGTCCACCACGACATCGGACGCCGCCTGGTGGCGTTGCGTTCGCGTATGTGGTAACAAATTATGTGAGTGGAGCAGACACAGATGGAGGTTCACCCTAGTGAAGAAATCCATTGAGATAAGTTAATTTGACAAAGGGCAGATTATTATTACACAGAGCCTGTGAACGAGTATCTCGGAAACAGTGTAGCTGGTCGAATGTTTATGTGCTACTGTCATGAGCATCTACAGAAACAGGTAGAAGGACAGTGAAACCATCATTATGCACTAAATGGTTGGACGTCCACAACTCTTCATACAACGTGCGCTTCACAGACTTGTCTACTCTCTAAAGAAGGATAGGTGGTGATCTGTGGTATCTCTGCCAAAAGAGCATGCATACACAAGTGTTTCAGACTACACCGTCCATCGTACATTGTTGAGCATGGAGCTCCGCAACAGACCACACCGAAGTCTTCACGTATTGATCAAACTACATTGTCACATCGTCAGTTGCGATAGCAGTGGGCACAGCACCATCGAGATTCGACCGTCGATCAGTGAAAATGTGTTGGCTCTCTGGGTGAATCACATTTTGCTACACGAGGTCGATGATCGTCTCCCCAAATGCCGTCATCGAGGTGAACGGCGGCTGTGAAAGTGCAGCACGCCATGGATGCAGACCAGTGTCAGCAGTATTATGCTGTGGGAGACATTCTCCTGCGCTTGTATGGGACCTCTGATAGTAATGGAAGAGACGCTAACAGCTGCGAACCACCTGCATCCCTCCATGCTTGATATCTTCCGCGACAGAGATTTCTTCTTTCAGCGATGTATGTCCATGTCTGGAAGTCTGAGCTATGCTACAGTGGTTTGAGGAGCATTATAGTGAACTCACATTGATGTCTTGGCGAACTAATTCACCTGGTGCAAATCCTGTGCAACTCATCTTGGTCTTTATCTGGCGCCATCACCAAGTGCTGAAATCAGCTGCCTGTTATTTAGGCGAATTACATGACCTGTGCATAGACATCGTATGCCACACTCCTGGACAAACCTACCAACAAACTGTCAGATCCCTGATATTCAGAATCAATCAAGTATTTCGTTCCAAAAAACGACAAACAAGCAATTAAGCAGGTGATCATAACATTTTGGCTCTTCAGTGTATACGGTGTATATGATTTTGATTTTGGGATCTGTGTGTTTTTGCGGTATATATAGGAGTGTCTGGTGGTCGATAGCTATATGTAGAATGCACAATTGATTATTTTGCTTGGTTCAGGATACGAATTGTGTTTACTACAGTGATATGGTATGGTGGTGCAATCATCTGTGGTGATACAGAAGTCGGCTTCACGCCGAAAAATTAAAGCTTACCTCGACAGTAGCAGAGCAGTGTAACTGTTTAAGTGTGTTTGCCGATAGTTTCCACATTCCGAGGTTTTAACTGTCAGTGCAATATGATCTGTACAATATGACTGCTGTATGTTTTTCGATCTGTACAAAATCTTTTCCACTGAAATTCCCATAATTTGTCCATCTGTAAAAAGTTGGACAGTGCTCCCACACCAGCAGTAGCAGTTTGGCAGGTAAATTCAGTAAGAACCAACCAGGATTCTCCATTCACAAGAAGTCACTAGACATTAGTTCTCTAAAGACTGGTTAGAACAAGATGAGCGGAACAATGCAATTACAGAAAGTTCTTTGACATCAGAGAGTCATGTGATGTCTTCTTTGTTGAAGTGCTCAGAGACAACTCAAGCTGGACCAGCGTCCTCTGGCTCGGACAGTTGGGATTCTGGCCCCCCACCTGCCATTGTGGATTTAGAGCATCTCCAGACTAGCAGTTGTAGGATATAGAAAATTCACCGAAAATTCTAGTCACTTTTTTCATCTTTAGGACAGTGCTTCGAATTTTAGGAGAATCTTTTAGAGATCCAATATGCTTTGTGTTTGTGTTTTTGGGGGGGGGGGGCGTGGATCTGTTGTATTTTTTGAAATATGTCATGAACTTTTAGATATGTATTTGTTATGATTTTCCTGTCTGTGCTTAGACACTGGTGTAGGTTTCCCATTGTATAACTGTGCTCCAAAAAGTGAGGAAAATAAAAAAATAAGTGCCTTAACATCCTTGACTCCAACAGCAAAAATATGCTAAGCCCACTCAGCGTTTCAGAAGAGTGGTGAACACCACAGTAGCTATAAGACTTTAAAATTTTTTCTCTCTGACAGTGTCTATAAGCAAGCAGGTGAAAATCGAAAAGTGTGTGTATGGGGGGGGGGGGGGGGCGGAAGAGGGCGGCAGAAGGTAGTGGGTGGCTGTAGGAGAGTTTTGAACGCCTACTTGTGGTGGTATTGTGGATTACAGCAGTTGGTCATCAGTCTTTAAAGCGACATACACACGTGTATTCGGAAAAAGTGGGGATGGAGGATGGCAGTAAGTATGAGCAGGAGGGTAAGGCAGAGTGTGGAAGACAATCCATTAGCAGATAGCACCACCAAAAACACACTTCCCGCGAAAATAAATGAATACATGCCTTACGTTCTTCTCTTCTGCAGCTCACCACAGACTGAGACTTTTCCTACCAATTCACAAGTGAGGAAGGAGAGGAGTGGGTGACGTAATAGAATTGGGGGGAGGGGTAGGGGGAGTTGGGTTAGTGGAGGTAGCTCAGTTGACCTATTTCCCACCAAAATATTGGAATGTCCCACCATCACCTCAGTGCGACATTGCCACGTCTATGCTTGGTGGGTGAGGAGGGGGAGGAGGAGGGGAGGAAATTTGGCAACAATTTAAGCTTCGCCAGGATTCGCTTTGTTCCACTATTTGCGCCTACACGCCGCCAGAGGACGTTAAATTGACTTGACTTCACTGCCTGCAACTTTGGTTGGCTGATGCATCTTTTCAAGCAGCTGCAATCAGAGCTTTGAGTCAGATTCAGTGCGTCTATAGACTTAACATCGTTACTAAGGAAGACTGCTGTCAAGGGCTTTAGGTTTATGTAGCAGAGCGCAGCTAATGTTCAGAGACGATCTAAATGTATAAGCATTCAAGTTTATTTGTTTATATCAAGAAACTTACTCTCATTGAATATAAGTCAGCACCATGAAAGAATCTACAGCTATAAAAAGTTATATAACTTTTCGCACTTTTTTATGTAGAGAGAGTGGCAGTGGTAGTGGTTGTGGTATGAAAAGAGCGAAGGAAACAATGGCAGTATGAGAGAAAGGAAGGGACAAAGTGGCAAGGGACCATAGTTGACAATGACACAAAAGTTGTAGGAAAAGAATGAAGGAGACAGCGCCAGTGGGAGAGGAGGAAAGAGGCGGAGCAATTGGTAGTGGTTGAGAGCCAGTGATAATGAGAGATAGACCCTATGACAATGCTAGAAATGAAGAGAGAGATACTGACAGTGAAGAAAGGGAGCAGCAGTGGGAAGTAATGAATAATATATTAGCAGTAAGAGAGAGCAGGACACAGAAAGTGCCAATGAGAGGAGACAGTAATAGTAAGACAGAACTAAAGAGAATATGGCTATGAGTCAGAGGACAGTGACAGTTATAGAGTAAAAAGACATAATGGCAATGAGGTGGGCTGAATAAGTGAGTGAGAATCGGCAAGTGAGACTGAGCGGGTATGGGTGACTTACAGCAATGGAGTATTGGGTGTAAGCGAGTTACAGTTCATGCCAATATTTTTGGGAACATTTTTAAAGGTGCTGAGAAAGGTAGAATGAGAATGCTGGCACCCCACTTTTCAGTCAGAATCTTTTAAGCAGGAGCATATTTGCCTTTTTGTGCTCTAATAGGAGCACTTATCTCTGGTATTTCGTACCTAAGTATAAAGGAGGGGCTCTGACAATATGTGGTGGTTAAAAGTACGTATTATTCTCCTGCTGTGATTACCTAAAATTGCAGGCATGTCTGCATTCAAATATAGGGCGGCACTTGAGTCAGAGCATAAAATATCATGTGTTAAATTATGTTTCACAGAAATGAATATCAAGTAGTACAAAGAGGCGGATTCTCACGTCACACCAAGCTTTAATGGAACACTGCCAATAGGCGTCGGTGTAGGAAGAATTTCATCTCTTTTCGGCGACTGGTGACGATGCCCATGATCTTGATTTGGGCTTCACATATTCGAGCTTATTGTCATTCACATAGAACCATATGTTTTCCCATTAGATACTGTTAAAAAGTACGGTAAGTACGTGGTTAGAGCTGTCACACTATGCTTTTGCTGCCACAATCGAGAACGTTTGGCACATCATGGGCAGGGCCCTCCGATCTGCTTAGGCTTTTGACGAGCCAACTCGCCAGTTGGACAGAATTTGACAAGATAACTCAACAACTGGTCGCAGGTTGTCTTCCAGAAATGAACAGCATAGAGACAGAAGTGATGACACTTTCTGCAGGACCTGACCATTATTTTGCAGCACAATGCTCAATCACGTACATTGCAAGCTGTTACTGATTTGTTTGACTGATGGGACCGCTAAGTGCTATAACACCAACTGCACTCCCCTGACTTAAGCCCTCGTAAATTCAACTCGATTTCTAAGCTGAAGGAAACACTTCAAGGCATTCGCTTCAGAACTGCTACAAATTCGTCGGGCAATAGACAGCACCGCTCGAACTGTCAACACAACTGGCACTGCGAAGAGTATCCTACGACTTCCACATCGCTAGCAAAGGGTTATACACAATGCTGGTGACTACTTTGAAGGTCATCTAAACTTTGAAACACGTATCTATTTTGTACGAGCTGTAAAGAAACAGTTGCCGCTATTGAAGTTCCAACCCTCGTGTAAGGGCCAGGGGTGGACCAACTCGTTATTGGCTTGCTCAATTTGTGAAAATTTTCTTCTTGAACAAACCATTCAAGTTTTCTGAAATTGTTATCTTTTATTTATCTGCACATATACATTACATATACCGATTTCCTTACCATGCGGATAATTCCTTCGGGGTGCGTGTGTTTTTTGTCTTAGAGTGTATTTTATAAAAAATACTAGACTGACTAATGGAAACAAGATGGTACAGTATTCATAGTTATTGGTATCAACATTGAGTATTACGTGTAGTTTAGCTACAGGAACTTATAAATCGTAAGATATTTCTACAAACAACCATGTTCAGAAAAAGCAGAACACCTTTAACGACTATAGGTAAGAGGTTCCTATTCACAGGACATGTTCCGCACAAATGATTAGCATTTCAGTCACCTCGGATGAGCATGTGTTCTGTTGCCTAGTAGGCACAGAGTTCGCCATGGGTCCTGATAACTTGTTCCATGCGTGACGGCATCGACGGGTATAAGGCGCGAACGGTGTCCTGTGCTATAGCCATCCTTGCTGCATTCATCTGATTCCAAAGGTCACTCGTGGTAGTTGGCATTGGGTCACAGAGCTGCACCCGTCGTTTCACCATATTGCACACATTTCCGATTGGCAACGAGTTGGTGATCTGGCGTGCCAGGGCAAAAGGCTCATATCCTGTGACATCAAGAAGCAACGTGTTCGTACAGCAACAAGTTGTCGTGTATTGTCTTGCTGAAAAATGGCGTCTGGGGTGTTGTGCAGAAAGGGTGTAGCTACGGGTTGCATGATGTTATTCACGTAGGTCACAGTGGCCACTGTGTCCTGGACACGCACCAACTATGATTTGTGGTTGTGCCCAATAGCACCCCACACCATAAGTAAGGCGTTGAGTTGGCGCTGTACGTATTGTGTTCTCACTGTTTGCGGCGAACCAAAATACGACCATCGTTTTCAAACAAACAGAACCTGGATTCGTCCGAAAACACTACCTGATGCCATTCCTGTCCCAGTGATATGTTTCCATACACCACTGCCGTCTAGCATTTTTCTGCACATTCTTCAAAGGTAGGCGGTGAAGTGGACGATGCACACATAAACCATGTCGTAATAAACGGTGACCGACTGTCACCCATGATACTGCACGATGTCTTAGACTTTTCCACTGTTGCGCCATAGCCAAGGGGTACGCAGATCTGTCCTCCAATGCCATTTGGATGAGGTGTTGATCTTCCCGGGGGGGGGGGGGGGGGGAAGGGGGGGGAGGGGGGTTGTGTCTCTGGGTGGTGCGACTTGGCCCATCTGGTCGTGTTCTACGGCCTTCTGCACACATCCGTTGCACTGCCGAAACACTTCGTCCCACGCGAGCAGCAATTTTCCGAATGGATACACCACGTTTTTCTTGCCAATAGTGCACCCTCTTTCAAACGCACTGATTTGACGGTACGGTTCCCGCATACGGCTGCGAGGCATCCTGCACGTCTGCTTAAGTCACATTAATCCATTACCTTCTGTTTATAGCGACAACGAGAGCTGCAGGCACATTTTACCGGTAGGGGGGGATGCGTTGCGATATCGCTGTTGACGCTGAACCCGCGTCCCGGCATGGTTCAAATGCTAATCATTTCTGCCGAGTATGTGAAGGTACATATCCTGGGAATATGAACGTCATATATATATATATATATATATATATATATATATATATATATATATATATAGGTACTCACGAGCAGGAGAGGGCTGGTGCGGGGCGGGCGTCACAGCGGCGGCGAGTCGCTGCTGCGCCAGGGCGACCATCAGCCAGCAGCCCACCACCAGCCCGCGGCACATCTGCAACACACCAGCAACACTCACATTCTATGCACACTCCGTTTTGACAGTTATACTAACAGAGCACATATCAGTGACCATCTGCAACACATCATCTAAGGCCCAACATCACTGGAACCTTTCTGCTGCGGTTCTATGAAACTGATGCTCTTTCACTGCTGCCGTTTGACGACTATCTATTAGCTACTCACCACAGATATTTAGCATACTGACAACACTTCTTTACTGTTCCACATCAATTGGGCCTTTCATCACCTTACTTCATTCAGACGACTAGTATCACCAATAGTCCCGCATCTCGTGGTCGTGCGGTAGCGTCCTCGCTTCCCACGCCCGGGTTCCCGGGTTCGATTCCCGGCGGGGTCAGGGATTTTCTCTGCCTCGTGATGGCTGGGTGTTGTGTGCTGTCCTTAGGTTAGTTAGGTTTAAGTAGTTCTAAGTTCTAGGGGACTTATGACCACAGCAGTTGAGTCCCATAGTGCTCAGAGCCATTTGAGCCATTTATCACCAATAGTGACATCTAAATAATACACTCTCAATGAAATAGTTAAGCATTCAGAAGCGTGTGTGGGAAGAATGTGAAAGACCTCATTTCCGAAAGAAAAGAGTTTTTACTTCAACAATTACATTTCTGAATACCATTGACTACACAACTGAGTATATGGACGCTAACTGTTAGTATGAGTAACATTTGCATTGTCTTGTTTACAACAGCTGATTTAATGCAGCTGGGTGTGTTACTGTCGTTGAGTACTTCTTGTCATTTTGTTACATTTACCAAGGAAGAACAAACCAAAACCTCTAAACAGGATTTTGTTCAAATCAAATGGTTCAAATGGCTCTGAGCGCTATGGGACTTAACAGCTGAGGTCATCAGTCCCCTATAACTTAGAACTACTTAAACCTAACTAACCTAAGGACATCACACACATCCATGCCCGAGGCAGGATTCGAACCTGCGACCGTAGCGGTCGCGCCGTTCCAGACTGAAGCGCCTAGAACCGCTCGGCCACCACGGCCGGCAGGATTTTGTATCAGGGATTAAAATTATATAATAATTGCCCACAGAAATGAAAGAGATAGCTAAAATACATATATTTAAAACAGAGTAAGGGCACTTCTTCAATACTAATTAAGGACATCACACACAGCCATGCCCGAGGCAGGATTCGAACCTGTGACCGTAGGGGTCACGCGGTTCCAAACTGAAGCGCCTAGAACCGCTCGTTGTTTCATTGTCGTGGTCCTAACGTCAGCTGCAGCGTATGTAGTTGTGTGAAGTGGAAAGTGTGAAAGGACTAAATGAACAGCACACATTTCCTTTCATGTTACTAAGTTAACTGAGAAATGTATTATTGATTTTATGCTGTTACGTTAAATGAACTATCAATAAATTTAATATTCTGTAAATTCTTTTCCATTTATATTTATATTAGATCACTGGATACGAGACAGAATCGGATTGTTAATCATTTCATTGACTAACACTGCCCTATCTCCACATACTAAGTTCTGTAGTACTGCATGTCTGGGAGTTAATTAAAGCTGAGCAGTTACAGAAAGGGTGACATGGGCAACGTGTTCCTCAGAAGGTGCGATCCATTAAAGAGTGACTGGGAAGAGACTTATCATGTTCTCCAGGGACGGAAATTTACTGCCTTGAGAGAGAGCGGAACGAAGAGGCGGCGGTATACAACACTGGAGGCCGCAGAGCACCATAATGCGGACAGTGCAGGTGGGAGGTTGCACTCTGGTAAGCCAAATAAAATTTTCAGAATAGCGTACCTGGCCAAAGAGAGTCTGGGCGGAACAAGACAAAAAGACATTATTTTAGTGCGCCATTGTGGGGTCAGAAACGATGGTTGCAAGCTGAACTCCGAGCAGCCTTCTCACGGGAAGTGCCGGGGCACATTTTCCACAGAAATGTAGAGATGTGTATTTAATTGGCGGAGTGCTATGGATATAGGACGGGAAATGGAAACTTCCAGAAAATCTTCTGAAAGGAGTATGAGCTTTAGGGGACTGGCTGATAGATTCATGACCTATGTAGTGGAAGGTAATGTTTGTGTAACGGCCACTGGGAGTCGTTGCCTGAGCGCTAACGTAGACACCGCGTGTGCAGGAGGGAGTAGGCACATCGTATAGAGACACTAACCTACTGGGATCGATTGAAGACACTTTCCCTCAGGGATTGAATAAGATACTTAGCTGGCGAGAGTCACAGCGGAGAATCTGGCGGTTAGACATTGCGAAGTGCTGATTTTTCCACAAGGAGCGTGTGAAGTCGTAGCTCTGTGAACAGGGTTGTTATTATATTTTCCAGAATGACGATTCTTTACCTCTCTGTGAAGTCTGACACACACTGAAGTGCTTCTTTATAGAAGTATACTTCAGCCGAATTTATGTACCTGGCTAGTGAGGAAACAAAAATCTTGTCTCATGGTTTGTCTTGGACTGAGGTAATTTTAGCTCTATGAGTTTTCTGGCGGCATATTGCGTCCTCTGTGTAGGCAGAGAGTTACAGGTACGCCACGTACATCATTTTCAGAGAGGCCAACACCCCAGCGATCAGATTATTGCTGTCCATACTTCAGTAAATGATATGCGCACTTCGGTTTGGTGGATAGGGAAACATTCACTGTAAATGTGTTGAATTCCATTGCTTGTCCACTGAGCTTTTTCTGAAAGTGCCAGTCAGGGTGTAGATCTCATGCTTCTCACCGCTAATCACCATTATCCACCTTTGAGAACGTCTAATAAAGGGGGGCGTGGTCTAAAGAAAGACCAATGTATGTGCTGCTAATATAGAAATAACATTTGGGGTAGAGCCCGACATTGTGTGCATCACATTTGTACAATTTTTGCACTCTATATGTTTTTCAAGAACAACTCATTTACGGTATCCAAGTTGTGATTCATTCTAGTAGCATCCCGATAGAAATAATTGATTTGATTCTCTAGACTGAAGTGAAGTAAAACCTCAACACGATACTTCGTTTTACGGAAAACCCTAGATCTACGTTGTCAATGACAGGGTCGTTTTAATCATCTGTAGGTTTGAGAATTCCCTTGTGGAGATATCATCAGGAACTCCCACACACAAACACGGCGGAGGCTTAGAACATAAGGGAACTGTACATTAGATATACCAGAGTAGCGTAGTGCATTTTAGCCCACGATCCTAAGATTTGGGTGGATGTAGGCTCATGCCCTGTTCAGTCATCCTCATTTGTTTCTTTGTGGTTTTTGGCAATCACTCCAGGTAAATGCTGGGATGGATCCTTCAACAAAGGCCCCACTAGACTGCCTTGTTTTCCGCTCATTAAACACATATGTTCGAGCGTGTGCTGTAAAGTAATGCCTCCGAATTTGTTATGTGAAAACTTTTAAAGATTTTTAAATGAAGCAAACGTTATTAACATTCTACACCTTTGTTCTTCATTTATACATACTTATTTCGCAACATAGTCACCCTGGCTACGAACACATTTCTGCCAACGAACGACCAGTTTATTAATACCGCCACTGTAGAATGTTTGACTTTTTTGGCGGAACCCCAACCTCACCTCTGCTTGCACTGCTTTGTCACTATCAAAGTGAAGTCGTCGAAGGTGTTCTTTAAGTTTTGGAAACAGGTGAAAATCGAATGGGGCCAAGTAGGGACTGTATGGAGGATGATCCATGACAGTGAACCCAAGGCGTCGGATTTTTGTAGATGTCGCAGCGTTCGTGTGTGTTCTGGCATTGTGATGATGAAGGAGAAGGTACTCCACGTGTGGACGAACTACTGGAATTCGAAACTCGTTCACAGCTCGCTGTCCCTCATGCACTGCGTGAATAATAAAGATGTAGAATATTAATAACATTTGTTTCATTTAAAGGGCTATAAGAGTTTTCACATCAAAATCCGCAGGCATTACTTTTCAGCACACACTCTTCTTTTCGTACGTCTGTATTTGCGACGTGTTTTCTATATACCGAGTTGACTGATGGATGGATAATGGATGGATGGATTTAGAACTGTTTGGCGTTAAACATCGTGGCCATAAGCGCCATTTCTCAAGATCGAGGTATTGTTGTGTGAGTGGAATTCCTGTTAAACTGAAAAGAAAAAAAACATATAACTACACTCACAGTCATAATAATTTTACGTACAGCTACATCCTCCAGTATATCTATCTATACCATTATAATACGTTTATGGTACTAACAAAGCTGTGGATAACATTAAGATGGCTACTTGATCATGGAAAGAATAGGATGAACCAGCCACCGAAAAACACGTCAAAACATTCGTCCAGTAAAATTGTGTACGAGTTCTGACGCCACACATAATGTCAACAATTTTGTTGCTATTCTCTCGTCACTGCCTAAAATTGACGGTAAGTTCCTTAATAGAATCCTCCTCTCAGCATGCAAAACACACGACTTTAAAAATGATGCATCGTGAGTGTCACGATAAGAACACTGCACTCCGGTGGATCTTCATGCCGCAAGAGTTACGCGGGTGTTACTGGGCAGTAGTTCACACAAAGGCGAGTGAGGAGCAGTGCGAAAGGAAGTGCGCCATGGTGAAATGGTCGGTTTGAATGAACGCAGTTGTGTTTTTGGCCATTTTCAGCCTCTGCCTCCCTTACTCTGTCAGCCAAATGTTTTTGCTACCCACAACACGTTAGTCTGTAGTGGGAGGTTGTGGTGTTTTTCTGGTAGACTGCTTTAACTGCTCTGTGGCCTTCATCATTCCCCTCGATTCCAAAGAGTCCAGGTACCTAGCAGAAGGCCAGCTTTATCATCTGCCTTTGCAAGAGGTGTGTAGTGGACTCGAATATCTAATTACCATGTCTGCTGCGTATATTTGGTGAATAGGCTGTAGAGCACTTGGAGAGTCCACGAAGACAAGAAATCTCCCTCTGCCAAGAAATCTCGCCTGCCCCAGTGCATTCTTGACAGCACACAGCTTTGCATAGTAAATTGAGGAGATGCTTCGTAGGCGCGTTTTAACGCTTCAATGAGGAATGATAACGGAATACCCGACAATGCCCCAGCCATCAGTAAAAACCGCCACACTCTCGCGACGCTTGGATAAAATGCTGTTAAAAACTATTTTACAACTATAGGTGGAGTTTCGATCTTGTTGTACTCAGCCAAATCCAAATTAAGTGCGGGCCTGGGTAACTTGGAAATTTGAGTCACCCAGGGACAGTGCCTGGATGGCCGAAGTCGTAAAGAAAATCGTTCATGAGAAGCGGTAAATCCGGGTTCGAGTCCCCATCCAGCACAAATTTTCATCTTTCACCATTGCATTACCACAAAGCCCTGTGCGACTGGCCGTCATGATTTCCCAGTCATCTTTTCCCTTTTCTTCCTCTTCCTACATTTCGTATTTACATGTATGTATCAGCCGAAATTTTCAGTGATGTTTGTTCTGACGGACAGAACAAACACCACTCAGATATATACAAGCCTGATGGTGGCTGCAGATGGCATTTGATTGGTAATACTGGCGGGGAGAGTTTCTGAGTCATTCTCACGAACACGGGGATGTGTGCAAGCAATAAAATGGCGTAAATGTTTCTCGTATTCACACATCTCTACGATAGATCTTGATAGATAGCATTTGCAAGACATCAAATTAACAAATGTTTTGGTTTTCGCATTTTACACGAAAATTCGCGAGCTGTCTCTATGAAGATAAGCTAGCCTTAATTATGATGGTAATCTAATATAGGAGCATCTTAAGCTTTAAAGTTTATTGTGAGACCATCGTGGTGGCTCAGCAGCACTGTCACTAAAATTACGAGCTTCGTTTCAGGAAATGTAGGTAATTATTTGTAATTCGACGCGGCAGTAAAAGCGAGAATACTGATAAGCTAGCCTTAATTATGATGGTAATCTAATATAGGAGCATCTTAAGCTTTAAAGTTTATTGTGAGACCATCGTGGTGGCTCAGCAGCACTGTCACTAAAATTACGAGCTTCGTTTCAGGAAATGTAGGTAATTATTTGTAATTCGACGCGGCAGTAAAAGCGAGAATACTGTAAATGTTTAGATGGAGTGGGCGTGGGGTTCTCTAGCGGAAGTGGAATGGAGAGGCATAAGATGCAGGCCAGAGTGGCTGGTAAATTTTATTGACTTTCTTGTTAGACAGGCAAAGAAAATGGGTCCACACAGGAGGCGCGCGTCAGATGTCGGGTGATGAACCGCCGACCGGGGCGAGCAGGCGTAGAGTTTCCCTCCCTCGCGGCTCTACAACGAGCGGCCTTGTTTAACCTCAAATTTCAAAAAATGGTCCAAATGGCTCTGAGCACTATGGGACTTAACATCTGAGGTCATCAGCCCCCTAGAACTTAGAACTACTTAAACCTAACTAACCTAAGGGCATCGCACACATCCATGCTCGAGGCAGGATTCGAACCTGCTACCGTAGCGGTCGCGCGGTTCCAGACTGAAGCGCCTAGAACCGCTCGGCCACAGCGGCCGGCCGCAAATTTCGAACTGATCCCCCCCCCCCCTCCATTTCGCCCTGCCGCCCCAGTGCTGTGTGAGGTGAGGGCGCATCGGCTCTCGTGACTCCGAGCAGAGCGAACCGATCTACACCCCAGCGGTACTAGGCGGCCTTGCCCAGGGTCAATCCCTGAACTGGAAGCTAATGTTGGCACATCCCGGTGACTCAGGCACGGGAAAGCCTTAGTTTCGATCCTCGATCTATCTAAGCTGCAACTTGACCACCATATGGAAGTCCCGTCGAGACGACGGATGATCCTTGGAGGCCCCGCGTCGTAAACCTACACACAAAGGACGCCGATTCGAAGCTCAGCTATGCGCATCATAAGCGTGATCGTTTGGCTAGCTTTTATACATAAGATGACACGTCATATTGCTGCAGATGTCAAGAAAGAGGCTCGCTAAGCGCTAACATAACGTCTCGAACGCTGGTCATATCCTCAGCAGCCCAGCAGGGCCCTGAGTCAGCAAATGACAGCAAGCACCTGGATTACGGCACCAGGAGAAAAATGTTTTCCAAAGAGAATCATGCTTGAATGGCTTACCAGCGCCACCCAGTCCCTGCACTGGCGTCTCTAAGCAAGTTTTTTCTCTCGATTGTTGCTAGAAAGTGTTCCTGTTCCGTTCCCAAGGTAAGCTTTTTTATGAGCGTGGCCCTGTACCCTATTGGTAAGCTCAAGTTCGTTTTCCAGCCAATCAAATTGTAATTCAACATCCTTGCTAAATATTTCTTAAGGTCCACAACGAAATGCATCTAGGGACTCCCGTCGGATAGATTGATCGCCTGGTGCGTCATTTCAGTTGACGCTAGTTCGTCGACTTGCTTGTCGATGAGGATGAAATGATGATGAAGACAACACAGTACCTAGTACCCTAGTACAGAAAATCTCCAAGCCGGCCGGGAATCGAACCCAGGCCTTTCGCCTGGCACTGTGCCGTGCTGACCACTCAGTTATGGTGACGGCTACCGCCCGCACCACTTACGGCAGAAAAACGATAAGCTGGGTTTTCTAGCAGGCGTTCCCTCGCCTGCCAAACTATATGTCGTCAGTTAAAAAGTGTCATCCCGCGTCTTGTGTACGTACCCATTCGTCACCTCCACCTATGCATCTGCTGACGTCTGCTTCTTTGAAGTATGACAATACGTGCTTCTCTCCGTGACCTCTCCCACGCTTCTCACAGCAGAAAGACCATATGCAGAGCGTCAAGAAATTTATTCCCCTGACATACAATAATAGTGGCATGTTTACTCTAGAGGTCGCTCGGCCCTGGGCCCATAGTCCAGTCAACAAAGAAAAATTAAGCACGCGTTATCCACTGTAGATTTCATACTAAGAACTTACAAATGTTGGTTGATATTATAAAGCAGATGAGGATAAGCTAAAGTGAAGTCATGGTCAGCCTCTACGTGGTCTCCCTGTTTACGAAGGTACCGTTTTAAGACATATCAAAAATTTTTGTCGCTCTTTCCCTCCTAAAACTTAGAAATAATTTCAGCACAGTTTCACGACCATTTTGTAACGTGGAAGTTACTATGAAATGGCTAATGTAACAGCCATGTGTTCGCCACTGTCACCAGCCATTGCTCATTTTTTCATGGCGGATTTCGAATAACGAGCATTTGAAAAGTGCACCCTTTCGTCCATCCTCCTTCAGGTATGGTTGGTTGGTTGGTTGTTTCGGGGAAGGAGACCAGACAGCGTGGTCATCGGTCTCATCGGATTAGGGAAGGACGGGGAAGGAAGTCGGCCGTGCCCTTTGGAAGGAACCATCCCGGCATTTGCCTGGAGCGATTTAGGGAAATCACGGAAAACCTAAATCAGGATGGCCGGACGTGAGATTGAACCGTCGTCCTCCCGAATGCGAGTCCAGTGTCTAACCACTGCGCCACCTCGCTCGGTTTCAGGTATGGTGACGATACATATTTGATCTGGACGCATAGCAGAAACGCGCTGCAGTAGTTCATTGACAATTTGAATGCTATTCGTCCTACCATAAGATTTACAGTGGCAGTGGAGAAGGATGGGAAGTTACCTTTCCTAGATGTGTTGGCCGAACAGAAATCAGATGGACAACTCGGCCACTCTGTGTACAGAAAACTGACGCATGCAGACCTGTATCTCAACGGACGTAGCTTTCACCATCCATCTCAGAAGAGAGGTATGCTGAACACCTTATAACACAGAGTCAGGATTATGTCGGACAAGGACCGCCTCGACTCCGAGATTAGACGTCTGACGAAGGTATTCAGAAGGAAAGCGTATCCTGTTCGTCTTATTAGGTCAACATCGTCGAGAAAATCCAGACAGGCGCCGATCAAACAAGCCAAGGGGACCAACACATACAGCGACTTCTATTATGCGCTACAATAACTAGTTAGATAGGTAAGTCCTAAACAGACAAGAAATCGGGAAAGTCTTCCTGCAACGCACGAACATAAAAAAAAGATTGTCACCCGTTTAGGTAATTTCAGCGAGAGAGTGCCGGGAATTTATAATATTCCTTGCGAGGGCAA
Organism: Schistocerca americana; assembly: GCF_021461395.2. Taxonomy (NCBI): domain Eukaryota; kingdom Metazoa; phylum Arthropoda; class Insecta; order Orthoptera; family Acrididae; genus Schistocerca; species Schistocerca americana. Next base: position 690,879,155 of record NC_060130.1, read on the forward strand.
CTTTATGCTGACCAGTGTATACGGATTGTTACCGATGACTGTGCTGAGCGTCAGCTTCACCTCAAATACAGGTATTTGGAAAAATCTGCGGTGCCTTTTTTTTGTTTATTCATATTTCATCCCCCTCGCTTCACATGAGCGTGGGGTGGGCTGTCAGAGATACAGTATTCCGCTCTTCAGCTACCTGCATTTTTAAAAATATAGCAAAGATGAGAACAAATGTTATTAAAGGAGAAACGTTACACGTGATTTTAAAAACAATGTATGGGATGAATTTTATTGGCAACTAAAAAAAAGGCTGGAGGCCTGTTTTCATTTTTAGATTAAAAATCAAAGAACAGACAACTAAAGGAACAAAAAACAAAAATATATACATTTTAAAAGCACACCGCAGAATGATGAAATTCATCTAAGAAAGAGCACTGCCCTGTCTGACGAACCGTCACTGCCAGAGAAGAATTTCGGAGATTTTGCAGGAGTTCTTGCTTTTTGGATTATTTGTATCTTATTCGATGATATGATCAAATTAGCGTCCTTTACCATTATTTACATTAAATCTAATGAGAATCTGACGTCTACAAATAGTTATTCTAGTATATTATAAAATACTACATTTATACTTATTATTGTGCAATTTATATCGCTATAAAATGAGATTTTTAAACTTCAGAATCAATATTACAGCTTATAACTCAAATTTAACTGTCTTAATGGAAATTATGAAGCTGTTTTTAAATAGTGTTGTTCAAACGCTATCCGCTCAGACGCGTTATTTAAGATCGCTTAAGGCATTTAGAAAACAATGTTTTGAGATAATAGGCACATTCATGTCTTCCATCGTCAATATCTACAGCACTATTATACACTGAGGTGACAAAAGTCGTGGGATACTTCCTAATATTGTGACGGATATCCTTTTGCACTACGAAGTGCACCAACTCGACGTAGCATGGACTAAACACGTCGTTGGAAGTTCCCAGCAGAAATGCTGAGCCGTGATCATTCAATAGTCGTCCATAATAGCAAAAGTGTTACTGGTGCGTGATTTTCTGCACTAACTGACCTCTCTGTTATATCCCATAAATGTTCGATGGGATTCAGTCGGGGAATCCTGGTGGCCAAATCATTCGCTCGAATTGTCCATAATGTTCTTCAAACAAATCGCGAATAATTGTGGCCAAGTGCCATGGAGTATTGCTATCCATAAAAATACCATCGTTGTTTGGGAACATGAAATCCATTAATGGCTGTAAATGGTCTCCAAGTAGCCGAACATAGCCATATACAGTTTGTGATCGTTTCAGTTGGACGAGAAAAAACCCAGTCCATTCCATGTAAACACAGCCCACACCGTTATGGAGCTTAGTTGACAACTTGGGTTCATGGCTTAGTGGCGTCTGCGACACACTCGGACCCTACCATCATCTCTTACCAACTGAAATAGGGACTCACTCTACGAGACCACAGTTTACCAGTAGTCTAGCGTCGAACCGATATGGTCAATTGCTCAGGAGAAGCGCTGCAGGCGATGCCGTGGTATTAGCAGTGCACTCGGCCCGGTCGTCTGCTGCCATAGCCCATTAAATCCAGATTTCGCCGCACTGTCCTAACGGGTACGTTCGTTAAAATGTTCAAATGTGTGTGAAATCTTATGGGACTTAACTGCTAAGGTCATAAATCCCTAAACTTACACACTACTTAAGCTAAATTATCCTAAGGACAATCACACACACCCATGCCCGAGGGAGGACTCGAACCTCCGCCGGGACCAGCCGCACAGTCTATGATTGCAGCGCCCCAGACCGCTCGGCTAATCCCGCGCGGCGTACGTTCGTCGTACGTCCCACATTGATTTCTGCGGTTATTTCACGCAGTTTTGCTTGTCTGTTACCACTGACAACTCTACGTAAACTCCGCTGCTCTCAGTCGTTAAGTGAAGGCTGTCGGCCACAACGTTGTCCGTGGTGAGGGGTAATGCCTGAAATTTGCTGTTCTCGGGACAGTCTCGACACAGTAGATCTCGCAATACTGAATTCCGTAATGATTTCAGAAATGGAATGTCCCATGCGTCTAGCTCCAGCTATCGTTCTGCGTTCAGTCTGTTAATTCCCGTCGTGCGTCTATAATCACGTTGGAAGCATTGTTAACAGGTATCACGTGAGTACAATGGACATCCTCGCCAATGGACTGTCCTTTTATACCTTGTGTACGCAATACTACCGTTATCTGTTTGTATGCATATCGCTATCCCATGACTTTCGTCACTTAACTGTATCAACAGTGAGTGAGTTTAGACGCGCTTCTTCGCCTCATATCTCTGTTACATGTGGTGCTATTGCCTATTCCGTATATTTAACGTGGACCTTATTTATGCGGCGACCATTAAATAATTTAGTAGACTGTGAGTTTTCGCCATGCCGGTCACCAATGGCCACTTGCCGAGGTAACCTTCCTGACAGTAACCTTTTAAACTACCTTCTGCTCGTAGGAGAGCCGGTTAACTTGGTGGGTTTCATATTCCGCCAGTATCAGAGGTTGTTATTTCGTCTGCTGGTGAAACATACGGCTCCACAGGCTAATTCCCAACAAGCTATGCTAGCCTGTGTCGAGACTGACGCTGCGTCGCTAGTCAAATCAGTGCGTCTAGTTGCACCCAGCTGTCGTCATCACTTAGTACACAAACAACACAAGAAATCCATTTGGAAATATAGAGCAAAATGTCAAAGTACGCCACAGACTAAGCAAATGCTATATAACGGATCTGTGTAAGAACTGGAGATATATTCACATCACCAAAATACATGGAAACACAAAATGAAACTAAAAACTGGAAAATGAGTCAGTGAATTTCTTCAGATGGTACTATGGTATCCTTAAATAACCAATTAAAATAACTGTTCACAGAAATAAGTGCCTTCTCGAATAATGTATTGGCAAATAGTGATTCAGATAACATAAAAATACTCTCTGCACGATAGAACAGTATATCATGCTCTGTGGGCGATCTCTAGCACTGTCTCTGTTGACTAAATGTAAAAATTCTTTGTAACTATTTCTTGTTTCAACGTGTTCTGTGCGCTGTAAATTGTGCGAGTGAAGCTAAGTATGTGTTAGTTTCTGCTTAAGTGGACTACAGGAACACGGTAAGTAAAAATTTTTCACAATTATCCGTTAATTCTGCATACAGGTCGATCATTGATTACAATAATGGGCATATGTATACATTGCAATAAAGGCAACGAAATAATGCACATCTCACACATTGAAAACATCACACGTAAATGGCATGATACACAAAAAATGGATTTGAAAAGGTAATCATTTCTCGGAACACGTCGTGCAAGAAATAAATAAAAAGAGTTGTGACTTTGCTGGAACTAAAGTTGGTTTATAAACCAAACACACAGACATACATTGTCTTTAGCAATATCTGTTTAACATATTAAATAGATAAAATTAGTAATAATGAACTGTCCGCAGCTCGTGGTCTCGCGGTAGCGTTCTCGCTTCCCGAACCCGGGGTCCCGGGATTTTCAACTGCTCCGAGATGACGGTGTTGTTGTATCGTCTTCATCATCATCATTCACCCCCATTACGGTCGGAGGAAGGCAACGGCAAACCATCTCCATTAGGACCTTGCCTAGTACGGCGGTGCGGGTCTCCCGCATCGTTCCCCAACCCTCTGTCAAGAAGCATGGGACTTCATTTCCATTTCCAATAGTGAACTCCAATCATGAGCAAATTATAAACCGCAGATTTGTTAAACGTACTGGGAGGGTGTAACAGCAAAGATTTCAGAACGGAAAAATAGCAGAATGCCACAGCGAACACACACAAATGAAATTACCCAAGACCAGATAATGGCCGATTGAAATTCCACCGGAGTTGGGCCAGGAGCAGAATAATGGCCCTCTGTATAATTTCGTGCTTGCTGAAATGCTCCCAAGAAGGATGAAGTATCCAGTGGGAGGTCGGTTATGTGGCACAACCGCCGGCCGTTGTGGCCGAGCGGTTCTAGGCGCTTCAGTCCGGAACCGCACTGCTGCTACGGTCGTAGGTTCGAATCCTGCCTCGATCATGGATGCGTGTGATGTCCTAGGTTTAAGTAGTTCTAAGTCTAGGGGACTGATGACCTCGGATGTTGAGTCCCATAGTGCTCAGAGCCATTTGAACCAATTGTGGCACAACCCAGCACCAATATTGTTATCTAATTTTATGCGCATGAATATGTTGAAGCAGCACAGCACTTACCCCGACTACACAAGGCAGTCTCCGTCCTACAGATCTTCCATCTGACTTACTATCGTCGACTTGCAAATGTTTCTCTATACGGTCAACGACCTGGAAACGAATTTATCGCTTACGAAGGCACCACATGTGTTATCGATTGTGGTTTCTTGGCCAATGTAAGTAGATCCAACAGCATTAACGGGAATAGTGTGTATAATGACCAGCTCTCTCATCCAAAATTAACTAAATTTATACAAAGGTTTTTAGCTCTGTCACCACCGCCATGGACCTTTGCTGATCGCCAGTGGGTATCTGTCCAACAATGAAAAGTGTTTTCGGAAGATTTACTATGCCGATCTCTAGTATAGTAAATCGCCACGTACCCTTCATTGCCATGCTAGTGCATCAGACAAAGAGCGTTCAAAAAGTTTTGCACAGTCGTCTCTAATTTTTTTGTTTTTTGAAAGAGGAGAATGAAATTTTTGTGAACGTACTTGGAACATTTAGCTATAAGTTGGTGTACAAAAGTATTTTATTTTATTTACAGGTGAGCCATAATGGACCGTGAAGTAGATGTCAGGTTGCGACAAAGGTCGAAATGGAGTTCGTCTTCAAGACCAGCGATGACTCTGCCACATCGATTAGCAGGAAGTTGCTTTCTGCTTATGAGGAGGACACAGTGGATTGCTGCAGTATCCAGTGGTGGTTGCAGAGGTTTAAAGAAGGTGATTTCTCTCTACTGGACAATCCGCGATGCGGTAGACCATCGACGGCAGTGAGTGATGGGAATAATGAGACCACTGATCAAATCATCCAAAATGACAGAAGTGTGACGACACGATAGCTTACTGAAATGACTCGTTTGTCATTGGGTAGTGTGGTATCACTGATACAGTCACTACGATACAGAAAAATCTGTGCACATTGGATGCATAGATTATTGACAAGAGAAATGAAAACGATGAGGAAGAATGTGTGCAAGGGTCTGTTGAAGACCCTCACTGAAGAGTGGAAACAGTGTTTTGACGGCTTCATTACCCAGGATGAAACATGGTTGTTTTTGTCCAAACCTGGGAGCAAAACCCAATCTATGGAGTGGCGTCATCCGGGTTCTCCTCGGAAGAAGAAACCAAGACTTTCACGAACAGCAGGCCGAAAGGTGATGGCCTCCTTCTTCTGGGATCAGTGTGGTGTCATTTTCATTGGCTTTTTGGAACCTGACTCCACAATTAACCGGGACCGTTACTGTTTGTCATTGGACAAGCTGCGACGTGCCATCAAGACCCACAGACCACAGTTTCGGGGTCACCTCATCAGCTTACACCACCACAATACCAAACACCGTACAGCCCTTATGACGCAGGAGAAAATCAGAAAAATGGGTTGGAAAATTGTTCCTTATCCTCCCTACAGTCCGGACTTGGCTCCGTCTGATTTTTACCTCTTTGGTCGTCTGAAGGCTCACCTGCGCTGTAAAACATTTGATAGTGAGAAAGACCTTATTTCCTCTGTGAAGCGATGGTGTGAAAGTCAATCCCCAGAATTTTACCAAAGTGCATTTACATCATGGAAAGAAAGTTGGGCCAGATGCGTCACAGGTGATGGAAGTTACATTGAGTAGGCTCAATGTATAGCTAAATGTTGCAAGTATGTTCACAAAAAATTTCATTCTCCTCCTGCAAAAAATAAAAGAAATTAGAGATGACTCTGCAAAACTTATTGAACGCCCTTTGTACACCAGATCGACGTTGGGTGTGGTACCGATGGGCGAACGTGATGTGTAGTAAACGCCATACTTAGCGTACCACTTTCATGTGTTACAATGTAGGTAGAAGACAATTTAGGGAATACATTGTCGCCGTGCCTCACATCGTTTCGTGGTTCCGTGGAACTCGAATATCTCTCATTGTAAAGAGAGACTGTGAATCTACATCCGCCTCTATTTCATCACAAGTGCATTATCTCAAAAGAATTTCATTAAAATGTCGAAACCCTGATATTGTTTTCTATTTATTGTCAATCTAAATCAGGTTCTCAAAGTTCTCTTTTATTTAGAGGTCTAGTTATATCTAATTTTCGTGTAGTGTACTGGACTAGGGGTCGTCTATGACACAGCATTTCTCACTAAAACATTGAATAATAACTCCTAATCATTCTAAAAGATAGGCTAGAAAAGGCTTAAAAAGGAAGAAAGTGATTATATAAAGTTTTACGCCTGACAAAGAAATTAATTAATGTCTTTGGTCATCCTCACTATAGAATCTTAGGTAATATGAGCTTTAGATATCTCACTTCATATGCTAAGCATTGGTCGATTGGCCAACTTTTCATTTCTAGACCCAAATCTCCAACTGTGGTAGCTTTGCATAAATTACTCGTATTCCATGTTACGAAGTATCGGTGGTCTACATGTGCCTTGGTTATAAATATAGGTGGCAACAGCGAATGTTTCTGCAGCCCCTGTTTCAGTGGAAATTCGATGTTTTTGACACTCCAAATATTTATAAAAATGCACATTAGAAATTGTTTTCAATGCAGAGGAAATCTCAGTTCATGCTACATCGGTGTAGAAGTGCTGAGAGCAGAAACTGGTTACTGAGAAAGAAGGAAGAAGCCATTAAAAAGAAAGTAAAGAGGTGAACATGGATTGGACAAGTACAAGTTGGCAGTTTAGCGTATTCTTTTCAAAAAACCATCCCGGCATTAATACCAAGTAGTTTAGAGAAACAACGAGAAACTAACACTGGAGAGTTGGGCGGTGAACGGAGTCCCATCCATCCTGAATGGGAATTCACTCTATGTTTAGTAACTTTTGCAGTCAGTAAATAAACATTACGAAAACCCTCATGGTACGTTTCATGCAGTGTTATTACTTCGTTTCGACATTGCAGCATAAAATATTACTAGGTGGACTTGGCTTGTAACCACGCCCTTCCGTATAGTTCATGTTACTTTGCTTACAGAGCTGTAGGTATTTCTCTCTATAGATGCATTTCGCCTCTTATGTAAGAAGCACCTTCGGTAAATGTTTAGAAACAACTGACAATTTCTGATTTACACTTTTCAATCTGTAATTAATAAGTATAACATGAAAAGTCTCGTAATGCTATTTTAGAATAATATATGTTGCTTAATCCTGTATATCAAACGTTTGTATGGGTGCAAGAAATTTCAATTGTGAAACGTTACATCGATAGCCTCAGTGTCTGTTGCGTTAGTTCTGGGAGGGTAGGAGGAATGAAGGAACAAGTTCGGTTTGTGAAACGTTGCATCGGCAGCTTAGGGATGCAGCAGAAGTTCAGTTAAATATGGATAGAAACCAAACTGGCAACGGTAATTTCGAAGGAGTCATCTCAGCAATTAACTAAGGTCGTTTAGGGAAATCGAGTTTAAGATGTAACTGGATGACTGGACGGGGAATTTGAACCTCACTCCTTCCAAACACGAATCCAAGAGATTAATCACTGTGCCACCTCTCTTTGTAGGTAGCAGGAGACCTTCTGTCGCTATTCAGAGGTGGGTACACTGTATAACGTGAATTTGTCAAATCTGTTAATAATCATTAAATTTTACTGTAGATTACGAGTAAAGTAAAAAAAAAATATGTATACTGTCAGCATGTAGCTACATTTTCATTGATAAAACACATAACGTTTTTAAATATACTAAAATGTTCCACATAGCAATCAGTTGTAGCAAATATGAAGTACAGAAAGTACAATTAACTAAACAACAATAACCATACTTCAGGCGCATTTTGCAGCGTGCCCAGTAGGCCAACTCTCAGAGCACCAACCGTGAAATGTGTTCAAGTCCTAGTTAGTGTACAAAAGGTTGGAAGCGAAGGTCATAAACAGCTATCTAACATTTTTCAGGTATGGTAGCTGAGTGTATTTGGCGTTACAACGCCATGGTTTCCGGTATCTAATAACGAAGTTACAGTATTTCTCTCGATATTTCAAACATCTTTAGTTTCATTCATAACTGCAACGAAATGGATTCTTCTTTCAAGCCAAACAGCCTATTTCTCGCAAAATTATGACAGTCACAGAGGGCGGGCCTATTAGTTATAGGGAGCTCCAACGTTAGGCGGGTTATGGAGCCCCTCAGGAAAATAGCGGGTAGGTCGGGGAAGAATGCCAGTGTGCACTCGGTGTGCTTGCCGGGGGGTCTCGTCCGTAATGTGGAGGAGGCCCTTCCGGCAGCTATTGAACGCACTGGGTGTGACCGGCTGCAGATAGTAGCACATGTCGGAACGAATGACGCCTGCCGCTTGGGTTCTGAGGCCATCCTTGGTTCCTTCCGGCGGCTGGCTGATTTGGTGAAGACAACCAGCATCGCACGCGGAGTGCAAGCTGAGCTTAATATCTGCAGCATAGTGCCCAGAGTCGATCGCGGTCCTCTGGTTTGGAGCCGTGTGGAGGGTCTAAACCAGAGGCTCAGACGACTCTGCGACTATAATGGTTGCAAATTCATCGACCTCCGTTATTGGGTGGAGAACTGTAGGGCCCCCCTAGACAGGTCAGGCGTGCACTACACACCGGAAGCAGCTACTAGGGTAGCAGAGTACGTGTGGCGTGCACACGGGGGTTTTTTAGGTTAGAGGGACCCCCCCTTGGGCGAAACGATAAAATACCTGACGGCTTACCAGAGAGGACATTATCATCGTTGATAAAGAATGTCCGTCCTCAGAGACCAAAAACAGGAAAAGTTAACGTAATATTGGTAAACTGCAGGAGTATCCAGGGCAAGGTTCCTGAATTAGTATCTCTTATTGAAGGAAATAGTGCGCATATAGTATTAGGAACGGAAAGTTGGTTAAAACCGGAAGTGAACAGTAACGAAATCCTAGACACAGAATGGAATATATACCGCAAGGATAGGATAAACGCCAATGGTGGAGGAGTATTTATAGCAGTAAAGAATTCAATAATATCCAGTGAAGTTATTAGCGAATGCGAATGTGAAATAATCTGGGTTAAGTTAAGTATCAATGGTGGGTCAGATATGATAGTCGGATGCTTCTATAGACCACCTGCATCAGCAACCGTAGTAGTTGAGCGCCTCAGAGAGAACCTGCAGAACGTCGTGAAGAAGTTTCGTGATCATACTATTGTAATAGGGGGAGACTTCAATCTACCAGGTATAGAATGGGATAGTCACACAATCAGAACTGGAGCCAGGGACAGAGACTCTTGTGACATTATCCTGACTGCCTTGTCCGAGAATTACTTCGAGCAGATAGTTAGAGAACCAACTCGTCAAGCTAACGTTTTAGACCTCATAGCAACAAATAGACCGGAACTTTTCGACTCCGTGAATGTAGAAGAGGGTATCAGTGATCATAAGTCAGTGGTTGCATCAATGACTACAAGTGTAATAAGAAATGCCAAGAAAGGAAGGAAAATATATTTGCTTAACAAGAGTGATAGGGCACAAATCGCAGAATATCTGAGTGACCACCATCAAACGTTCATTTCTGAGGAAGAGGATGTGGAACAAAAATGGAAAAAATTCAGAAACATCGTCCAGTACGCCTTAGATAAGTTCGTACCGACTAAGGTCCAAAGCGAGGGGAAAGATCCACCGTGGTATAACAATCATGTACGAAAGGTACTACGGAAACAAAGAAAGCTTCATCATAGGTTTAAGAGTAGTCGAATCATAGCTGATAAGGAAAAGCTGAACGAAGCGAAAAAGAGCGTAAAGAGAGCAATGAGAGAAGCATTCAACGAATTCGAACATAAAACATTGGCAAACAATCTAAACAAGAACCCTAAAAAGTTTTGGTCATATGTAAAATCGGTAAGCGGATCTAAATCCCCTATTCAGTCACTCGTTGACCACGATGGAACCGAAACAGAGGACGACCGAAGAAAGGCAGAAATACTGAATTCAGTGTTCCGAAACTGTTTCACTGCGGAAAATCGTAACACGGTCCCTGACTTCAGCCTTCGCACGGACGCCAAAATGGAAAATATTGAAATAAACGATATCGGAATTGAAAAACAACTGCTATCACTTAGTAGCGGAAAAGCATCCGGACCAGACGAGATACCCTTAAGATTCTACAGTGATTATGCTAAAGAACTTGCCCCCTTTCTATCAGCAATTTATCGTAGATCGCTGGAAGAACGTAAAGTACCTAGCGACTGGAAGAAAGCGCAGGTCGTTCCCATTTTCAAGAAGGGTCATAAATCAGATGCGAATAATTATAGGCCTATTTCGCTTACGTCAATCTGTTGTAGAATAATGGAACATGTTTTGTGTTCTCGTATTATGACGTTCTTAGATAATACAAATCTCCTTCATCATAACCAACATGGATTCCGCAAACAGAGATCATGTGAAACTCAGCTCGCCCTATTTGCCCAAGAAATTCACAGTGCCGTAGACACTGGCGAGCAGATTGATGCCGTATTCCTGGACTTCAGGAAGGCATTTGATACGGTTCCGCACTTACGTTTAGTGAAAAAAATACGAGCTTACGGAATATCGGACCAGGTTTGTGATTGGATTCAGGATTTCCTAGAAGAAAGAACACAACATGTCATTCTTAACGGTTCAAAATCTGCAGATGTAGAGGTAATTTCGGGAGTACCGCAGGGAAGCGTGATAGGACCTTTATTGTTTACAATATACATAAATGACTTAGTTGACAACATCGGTAGCTCCGTGAGGCTATTTGCAGATGACACGGTTGTCTACAAGAAAGTAGCAACATCAGAAGACTCGTGCGTACTCCAGGAGGACCTGCAGAGGATTAATGCATGGTGCGACAGCTGGCAGCTTTCCCTAAACGTAGATAAATGTAATATAATGCGCATACATAGGGGCAGAAATCCATTCCAGTACGATTATGCCATAGGTGGTAAATCATTGGAAGCGGTAACGACCGTAAAATACTTAGGAGTTACTATCCGGAGCGATCTGAAGTGGAATGATCACATAAAACAAATAGTGGGAAAAGCAGGCGCCAGGTTGAGATTCATAGGAAGAATTCTAAGAAAATGTGACTCATCGACGAAAGAAGTAGCTTACAAAACGCTTGTTCGTCCGATTCTTGAGTATTGCTCATCAGTATGGGACCCTTACCAGGTTGGATTAATAGAAGAGATAGACATGATCCAGCGAAAAGCAGCGCGATTCGTCATGGGGACATTTAGTCAGCGCGAGAGCGTTACGGAGATGCTGAACAAGCTCCAGTGGCGGACACTTCAAGAAAGGCGTTACGCAATACGGAGAGGTTTATTATCGAAATTACGAGAGAGCACATTCCGGGAAGAGATGGGCAACATATTACTACCGCCCACATATATCTCGCGTAATGATCACAACGAAAAGATCCGAGAAATTAGAGCAAATACGGAGACTTACAAGCAGTCGTTCTTTCCACGCACAATTCGTGAATGGAACAGGGAAGGGGGGATCAGATAGTGGTACAATAAGTACCCTCTGCCACACACCGTAAGGTGGCTCGCGGAGTATAGATGTAGATGTAGATGTAGATAATGTTTTCAATAGTTTTTAGGAAAAGAACTTGAAGTAAAATTCAGAAAATTTCGATTTCGATGTGGTTTACATATTCAATGGCCGTTTCGTTCACCAGAAACAACGGCACTTGTAATTTTCTTCTAATATTATTACATCATGTAGATGTACAAAAGCTAAACAGATGTTCTAATGTGACTGGCGGAAATATCCCAATATCTTAAGATTTGTGAAACTCCACAGATCCTAAGGTGTGAGTGATCTTATAGGAACCATCATTATTTAGTTTGTTGTGATCATAGTAGTCAGTGTTTTTAACATTTGCCTTGAGAAAACATTACGTACTGAATATCAGAGGGTAGACAAACAGTTGCTTCGTCTGAACGTTGATTCATTTTTCTCTATAATTTTTTTCAGTTTATTCTATAAGTTTCATTGACGTTAGATCAATTTCAAAACGTTATGTGTAGCTTATTAATTTTCATTTAAAAATTACACACAATTTATCCATCAGAGTACACGGGACGTAAAATATGTTTACATGTCAATAACTGATTTGTTTATACTGAAACAGAGAAACCGTGGGCTACTAGCGTACAAAGCGTTAACTCTTGAACAGGTTTGTCGATAATGTTCCTTTACTCATCGTTAACTGCTGCCGTTCAAAGCAGTTGTTATATGAATTACACACACAAGTTCAGATTTAACAGCATATTTGTTAGTGAGAGAAGCAATTCCACGCTGTGAATTGGCAGTGACGAGTACTGAGACATTAACTTGGTTACTAAAATCTGTTAAAGCACAAATAAATTAAACAGTACTCTGTGAAACCGCTTTCAATCTAAACGTTTACCAACTATATACAGACGATGAAATAAAACAGAAAGCCGATTCGCCACAGCACAGAGTAGGGCATTCCGCTGATGACGAGATAAAAGCGAATACACAGGATGCTGCCACCACGTTTCCAGACACGAATAGTAGATATTAACGCCTTTTCCAGCTGCGTGTCACATGGGAAGTGCCGAAGTTTCATTCAACGATAATAAGTTTAATTTACTCAAATTCAATTGAATTGTGACAAATGATAGTACTGTTGATTTAAAACTACGCACCGGAAATAAAGTACAATATACTCAGATTCAACTTAATTTTGACAACGAAAACGATTATTTTGAGACAGATCCCATTCCAACCATTGTAGGGACTTTCCACCTGGCCACCGATAAAGGAGTGTAGAGCTGAAACAAAATGAGGACGAACTTAACCTCAGAAGTTTTGCAGAAATAAATGTAATATACATGCAAGAAATTAACGGAAGCCATAATGAGACATCAATAAATTTCCGCAACTCTTTTTGAATACAATGGGCTGATGTCAATTACCAAATTAATGGTTAAGTCTTTGTGTGATTCGATTCTTTCCACGTGTAATTATTTTTCTATAGTAATTGAATTAGAGCATGTGGAAATCACATTATGTGTCACGAATTGCTGTTATGGTGAACCAGTATTAGACTACGGTTGGAGATTGTCAACGTGACGCTCAACCAACAGACCTACTGAATACGTAGGAACACAAAAAGGGTGCAAAACGCAAGGAAACGCAAAGAAAATTACAAATGAATTAAATAAAACGTTAATAAACGTTAAGCTACAAATTACATTCTCCTCAGGTTTTGTAAACAAAACGATACCAAACAACTTTAAGTCCTTATTTGTGAGAATCGCTTTTATGCGAATCCTCAGTGAAAATACTTCCATACGACCTACCTGATTAAGGTTTCACCGTACTTTCTGCAAATATTTTAAGGCGAATACCAGAATTGTTCTTTTAAGAACGATGTGGTCGATTTATGTCTCCTAGTTGTCCAGATGATCTGTTGCTTCAGCATGCACACTGAAGTGGTGGTTATCAAACGGAAGTACTCAGCAAGTGTAAGTCAGTATGAAATAGATTTTATGATCATAGAGAAGCTGCTTTAGATGCTGGTTCTATTGAAATATAGAGGCGGGTTCTTCGCAAACTGCTATAGCTCACAGTGGCACATAAAGCCCTTCAATGGGTCAAACAACACAGAAATTGGATAGTAGCTGACAGGGGGCATGAGATTTTGCCTGCCGCATCGAATGCACTGACCTGTCAGGCGTTTAATCCGCAATGTGTGGAGGGTATAGTTCAGGCCTGAGGTACTTTGTGATGTTTTGGTGGTGTTTTTCATACTAGGACTTGGGCCCACTCATTCAGGTTGCTGTGAACACGAACCTCGATGTTTGTTGTAACATTCTCAGCAATGTGAGTATGGTGTGGAGACTTCCGTCTTCCAAGACCGTGATCACAGGACTGCACACCTGCTTCCCTGGTTTGACGAAGACAGCCTACTACGTTTTGACTCGCCTGCTAAGTCCCTTGATCTCAGTCTCACAAATAACATCTCGGACGATTAGGAACAGCTGGTGAAAATTAAGAATCAACTTGCACGAAAATTGGTAATTCTATGGGATCTAGTCATCAGTGAGTGGCTTCATGTAGATATGGCACACGTGAAGAACCTCATGGACTGCATTCGTTTCTGAATTGAGCCTATTATCAAGGATGAAAACAGTGTTACATAGTTTTAGCATTATATCTCCCTGGGGGTGACTAGTTTTGTGGGGTAGTTGATAATTGTGAGGCTACTCAGATTTTGTATTAGGTGTCAGGTGAGTCAGCTCTCTAAATATGATTTAAATAATTTGAATACCCGGATAAATTTGCTGTTATTTTAATATAATGTACACTGAGGTGACAAAAGTCATGCGACAGGGATATGCAAAAACACAGTTTGCAGTAGCATTGAGTACACAAGGTATAAAAGGGCAGTGTATCGGCGGAGCTGCCATTTGCACTCAGGTGATTCATGTGAAAAGATTTCCAACTTGATTATGGCCCCACGTGGGAGTTAACACACTTTGAACGCCGAATGATAGTTGGAGCTAGACGCGTGGGATATTCCATTTCCGAAATCACACCTTGAACGACTAGAGGTAGGACGCTCATATTCGCAGGACATGCGCATTAGTATGTTCTCAAGAAGTGATAAGCATTTCCGTCACTTCGGTTCAGCATGTGTCCTGTTGCCTAATAGGTACAGAGTACGCTATGGGCCCTGATAAACTGTTCCCTGCGTGATGACATCGATGCATATAAGGCGCGAATGGCGTCCTGTGGTATAGCCATAAATGCTGCATTGACCTGGTTCCAAAGATCATCTGTGATGGTTGGCACCGGATCACAGCATTGCACCTGTCGTTTAACCATATCCCACACGTTTCCGATTGGTGACAAGTCTGGTGATCTGGTGTGCCAGGGCAAATGTCTGATATCCTGTGACATCAAGAAGCAACGTGTTCGTACAGCAACATGTGGTCGCGTATTGTCTTGCAGAAAAATGGCGTTTGGACTGTTGTGCAGAAAGGGGATGGCTACAGATTGCAGGATGTTATTCCCGTAGGTCACAGTGATCACAGTGTCCTGGACACGAACCAACTGTGATTTGTGGTTTTACTCAATAACAGAGCCGACGAGGACTGTCCTGCACTGCCATTCGGATGAGGTGTCGATTTTCTCTGGGGGTGGTCTGGATGGTGCGACCTGACCCATCTCGTCGTGTTGTACAGCGTTCCGTGAGCCATTCTGCACACCCCAATTGCACTGCCGAAACACTTAGTCCCACACGAACAGCAATTTCCCGGATGAATGCATCAAATTCTTTCATTCCAATAATGCACCCTCTTTCAAACCTACTAATTTGATGGTACGGTTCGCACATACGTCTGCGGGTCATTCTTTACGATTGCTCAAGTGACACTGATCCATTACCTTCAGTTTATAGCAACGAGAGCATTTCAACGGTAGGTGGTGTTTAGCTGTGATACCGATGTTGATCTTGAACCCGAGGGCCGACATAGTTAAAATACTTATCATTTCTGTAGAACATACTAACGTACGTGTCCTGTGAATATGAATGTTCTATCTCTAATAATTCAAGATGTTCTGTTGTTTTTTTTTCTCAGTGTCCTGATGGAAGTTACAACTCTCTGACAGGAAAACCACATCCCAAGGCAACATTTGTTTCTACAACTGCTGATGAAGTTACTGAGTAAGATGCTTGTTTTGTTTTTAACTGTGCTAATTTTGGCAGACTACGGACTCTAAAGAGGCTAGGATTTAATCCAGGAGCTCTCACACTGTCGATATTGAAGGAAATCGATAACGGGAGAAGTGATGCAGCAGACATTATTGTTACTCAGTTTGAAAATCAGTTTAACCAATGAGGACAAGTAAAGGAAAGACTGCTTGAGGATGAAGAGTATAATCCATATGGTTTGCACTAGTTCATCCAGATTAGGTAAGAACTAATACAAACACCGTAAAATCGTTGATTCAGGTTTCCTGTAGCTTATATTTTCTCCACTTTATGTGCCTTTTCCTTACAAACCACTGACATTATAGTACTTAACTTTGTCTTACAATTAGTCAGTGCTACAGTGAAACATTTTGTGTAAGAAATTTCCGTTTACTAAAATAGTAAGATATTTATGTAATAGAAAAGCCCTTGGATTTGATAAATTTTTTCTCAGAAAATTAGAGGACTGTAAAAATCTAGCAAAAAAAGAAATCAATATCCTCTTCCACAAATATTTGTAATGATGGTATATTAAATTTTGTACAAAAATATATTAATTCATTTCTGACAGACTTTTCAGAAAAGGAAAATTTGTACTCACCTTGTTGAAAAGATTTCAATTGTTTATAATTAAAAACATATAACTTCAATAAGTATCAAAACATGTGTATGTATACATATAACATTCCTTAACAACCGTTGCAAATTTAATTACACTCCTTGAAAAGTTTGGATTTTATAAGGTTTTTTTTTCAAAGTATTGCAACTACGAATACGCCCGCCCCCTCTCCCTTTAACTTCACTACTACCGGAATCTTGAGGTGACAACCATTTCTGACATCAGTGTTGCTACCCAGGAAGCTTGGATGACGTTATTGCCTTTTACACTGATGTCTATTACATTGGCGGTATAGCCTACCTTGTTGACATTCCGGTTGCTACTTGCCCAGAACTAACCTTTTTTTCTGAGATAGTCTGGTAAACTTATTAAAAATTTTTAAACATGTACAATTAACTTGTCCTGATGCGCAACAAAAGTCATGAAGACCGAAAAATAAAACACTTTAATGCTAAATGAAACGTCACACTGTACCGGGTACTTCCAAGAAGGATGCAGCAAACCCAAGACAGGCTGAGCCACGGCCCGTACATCACGCTCTCGTGAAGTTTGACACGCCGAGTCCGACTCTATCTACATACTGGGGAATTATGAGAGTGTTAATCTTTCTCACATTTTGATAAATATTACTTTGTTATTTCTGTATTACATTGAGTAACATAGAGATTAAGGCTTGCAATGTGCTGTTTTTGAGTCGAAAATCCATGAATAGAAAACGATGTAAAGAGTTTTACTGCCGCGCGGTCAAAGACGCCTAGTCACGGTCCGTGCGGCTCCCCCCGTCTGATGTTCGAGTGCTCCCTCGGTCATGGGTGTGTGTTTTGTGCTTAGCGTAAATTAGTTAAGTTAGGTTAAGTAGTGACCGATGACCTCAGTAGTTTGGTCCCATAAATAAAAAAAAAGAGGTTTACAACTTATTACACCATCGAGAGCGAGGCCATCATAGACGAAGCATCGGATCAGGTATAGATTGAGAGAAAGCAGAATAACTGGAAACAATCTGAACCAGCGACACCAACATTCCCCTGAAATGATTCCGGGATATCAAGCAAAACTTAAATCTGAATGAACCGACAGAGAATGGATCACTCCCTTTCCTAACTTACGTACTCTGAATATTATGTTAAGAGTGAAATATAGCAGTACGAATTTTGCTTCACCATGAAGTATACAATTGTTTGTGAACTATATTGATTATCCGGAGACTATCATACCGAGAAGTAGAAACCTAACCTTCCGCTGCTGCTCTATTCAGAAGTCATAAGAGAAGTTCCTTCCGAAATTTTGTTTTCCTTGCCAGAATAACTTGAAGTGGCTCCAGATCTTAGTAAAACCATTAGAAGTATTCTTTCTTTTTTATTTTGGTCTTTTGTCGCAGCTTCCTCAGTGGTTACTCAAAATACATAACGTGGATTCTGGGATAATTCTATTTAACGGAACACGGCTGACTTCCTTCCCCATCCTGTCCCGTCGTCGCATATGCTCCGTCTCTAACGACCTAGTCATTGATGGCACCATAAATCTTAATGTTCTGTCATTCGTTTCTATGGTGGTTTTAATCTTAGGACTAGAAGAAAATGCACGTCATCGAAACAGAAATATTTTAGTTCACCTTGTCTTGCTTATAGCATCCTCACCATTGTCAACGATTAAGGAACAGTACACAAAGAGTAGCTAAACAAGTTTCTTGAAGAATTTATACCCGGTCTTTCACAATAGAGAGTGATCGTGTATGCAGAAAAAATCTCTGTCAAGGAAAATAAAGCAGTGTACTACATGGCCCTAGTCTTTGGGAAGATATGTGTGCAAACTGTCCTTCATGAATTCATATCTTTTTTAAGGTCACCTTAAACCGTTTAGCAAGCATAATACAACACTTTAACACTTTCTTAAAGGTTCGAAATCTACCAACAGTTCCGCATCTTCAAAAATCACAGTAATAAGCATTAAAACTCCATAAAACTACAGACAGTACAACGCAATAACCTTTTGGTTTTTCAGTTGACCAGGTGACGATGTTCACAAATACGATTATTAAGCTTTTTTTTCGTAGAACATAGACGCATTAGAATTGTTTAATGAGCACGCATACAGCAATGGCTGTGCGTGAAGTTTCGTAGTCTGTGCAACCACAGTTCTGGGAGCTGCACATCTTGCTGAAACTCTGCCAGCCAAGTTAGTTAATGGAGCACGACTCTGTCAAGAGCACATGGGGGCAGTGGCCCCACATGATTTATTCGACGTGGATACCGCGCTCCCAGTGCGAATACGGCTCGCTTCTGCCTTGTTCTTTCCGCGCGCACTTCTGTGAAATTCAATTTACTGTGGCTGTTGATATCTAAACAAAGTACCAAAGCTCCTTACTCTCCGTGTTGTCTCAAGTGTAAAATTGGTACCAGACATTTAGACAACTGTATTTTGTTTCTGGTCCATGGGCTATATATATATATGACATTCTTCACTTGTTCTTTGAAATTCATTTGCACCTGCATTTTCGCTTTTAAAGAAACTGAAGATACATCATCCATCGTATCAGAAAGAAGAAATAAATTTCATCATATACGACAGCAAACGATAAAATATAGCAAATTTGATACGATTGAAATGCAGTGTCGTTTCAACGTACAGGGGTAAACGGCAATCCTGTTTCTGCACACTATGCTCTTTTGAATGGTTTTCAACAACATGTTTTGTATGAAAGTATATTACTCACATTCACCGTCTAAGGGTAAAATGAAACTACATTTTCATCTTTTTTCCTGGTCACAAATTTTTAGGCACATCTTCGGTTCCGTTCGCTTTATTGTGTTGACGTGGCTGCTGTTTTCTGAAAGGACTGCATGCTTACGATATTTTAGTTTCGAGTGATGTCTTGTTTTGTGATTTTTGCTAAATTAACAGTTCAGCAAAAGCGTATGTTTCCGCTTTTTGTATTTGTTTTGGCTCTAGCTGCCAAGGTATCTAGCCAATTCCATTGTTATTTAATATGTTTACAAAAAATGGTTCAAATGGATCTGAGCACTATGGGACTCAACATCTGAGGCCATCAGTCCCCTAGATCTTAGAACTACTTAAACCTAACTAACCTAAGGACATCACACACATCCATTCCCGAGGCAGGAATCGAACCTGCGACCGTAGCAGTCACGCGGTTCCGGACTGAAGTGCCTAGAATCGCACGGCCACCGCGGCCGGCTAATATGTTTACAAATACATATTTATTTGTTATGTTTACTATGAACTTGCGATATATGTCGCTCTCTCCTAATTATATATCATTACTCCAAATAACACAACCATATAATTTTCCTTATTTTTATTCTGATGACAATAACTGGCACAATTTTTAAGTCGTTTCAGCTGTGTTTTTTTTTGCATATGTCACACATACAGTCATATAAAGTGATTTGGGGAAATCGTGAGTAAAAATTATGCGAAACATCAACAGTATTTCTAACTTTATATGGAGTAGCATGTGTTACGATCATTTGTAAGTTCATTCCGTTAAGGAGTATTTTCTACAAATTTTTCTTTGTATGTTTCCCAACGTTTCGATTGTCGTAGGATTGCATTTATTAGTGTACGAATTACTGCAGGAATATTTCCTTTATATCTTACCAAGATTGCTGTCAGTAGGAAATAGAAAGTAATTTCATGTCACCACTAGTTTTGAGACATGTAGAACATTTAAAAATTACACAATAACAGAACAAATCTCAGTCATAGTCATGGCTGAATCCATTTGTGAGTAGTGACAGACGATGACGAAGATACATCCGTGGTAGGCTCCTATCAATCAGGAAAACAAAACATATTACCCGAAGAGGTATTTTTTTATAAATATCAATTTGTGACTTTTATACGGAACAGACTGATAGACCATTTTACTCTTTAGAAATTACATCCGGACATGTCCTTTAAATAGCAAATCATGCCTCCGTCCCTCGAACACCCCCAAAGCACATGTTTCTTTCTTGTATCGTGCTACCACAATCTCCTAATTTATAATTGACTTACTTTCATTTTGATTTGAGAAACATGGGTGTTGTATAGGAGCTGTAACATTACTAGCGACTGGCTTGAAAATATGCTGAAAATATTTAGCAGTGGCTAGCAAGGGGATGGTGGGCTAGCTTGCCAGGTGGAGAAGCCCAGGCGGCGAGTAGACGGTGACGCAGGACAGACCCGACCGTTTAGCAGGGGAAAATGCCTAGCGCCGCAGCTGTACAATTGGCTTTCTGGGTGAGCGAAAAAATGGAGCCTCCAGTGGCTTGGAATATGTAGATAAATTATAATATTCTACGATACATACATAATATGTATTAGTCGTGCTACGAGAAAAGTAGATACACCATATGAATCACATCAGTTAGACGAGCTCACTGAAAACTAAGTTTTCAGTGAGCTCGTCTAACTGATGTAAACTGCTTGTAAACAGACTATTTAAAAAGTTATTTGTGGTTCTGATTATTACAGTCTATAAAAATTATAAATAATGAGCAAAAAACACTGTATACAGTTTTCGTACGCCATTTGAAAGTTGATACCCGAACGATTACGATAACGTATTACTTTTACAGTCAGACTTACTGATTGTAAGTATCTAGGTCTTGCTCTATGATCTTGATTGTTTCTTTGACTGAGCGTGTAGGGTACATGTTTTCTACATCAAATGAGACCATCATAGTTGTATCTGGAATATTATGTGCTTATGTGGTCTATTAGTACTTCTGCATTTTTCACTGTTCCGTCATTTTGTATTTTATACTTTTACGTATGTTCAGCATATGTCTGACAAGGGTGTATGAGAGTGCTTTTCTGTAATTTACGATGGACCTCATAGGAGTATATTCCTTATGAAGCTTTGGCTGGCTACGGATTTTTGAGGTGTTAAGTTTAGTATGTTTCATACGAATTTTTGTCCGTCATCCAGTGTGTGTTCAGTTGTCTTTAGTGCATTTTTCATTTTTGTGTGGAACCTGTTTGTTGGGTCTGACTTCAGTTCTGTGATTCTATTCTGTGAAAAGAATTATTGTGTCTTGTTACTGTATTCTTGTTTATCCATAAGGACAACTGTATTCCTCTTGTATATATTGAGAAACGTAAATATATTAAGGAGCTGGACAGTCCGCAGCTCGTGGTCGTGCGGTAGCGTTCTCGCTTCCCGCGCCCGGGTTCCCGGGTTCGATTCCCGGGGAGGTCAGGGATTTTCTCTGCCTCATGATGACTGGGTGTTTTGTGCTGTCCGTAGGTTAGTTAGGTTTAAGTAGTTCTAAGTTCTAGGGGACTGATGACCATAGATGTTAAGTCCCACAGTGCTCAGAGCCATTTGAAGGAGCTGGACATAATTTTTCAGATACCAAAAACAGACAGATAGCTAGTACACACTCACGTATGGAAAGAAAATGAGACACTGAACTGGGAACACCCTAAAGAAACTGGAAATAAAAATTGGCTTAGCAAAGCATTAATTCTGTACAGAAATGTCGAAAAAACGGAGTTCACACTGCCATGTAACAAAAATCTGGCATTAACCATCTCCACAGTAATACCTGCGACACCCTATACTTACGACAGTCGGGCAGAACTTTTGACAGTGGCCACTGAAGATGCCTTAGAATACAATAAAACGTGTCGGGTCTTAATAAGACTTTCATTACAGTTGAAAAAGACGGTAACTAACCTACGCATGCAACTTGTATATCTGCAACTGCGGAAACAAGAGGCAACACGTGTCGTAAGATATATTTAACTGAGTGTGCATGCGTGGCCTCAGCTCATGGTTTTGTTGAGAGAATCTGCTGTGTGCAGCATGTTTAGCCTCAGTGTAGGAGGGAACTCATCTTTTTACACTGAGCTGAGTTAGTGCAGCAGTCAAATTAACGGTATGCTGTTCCTAGTGTGAGCACGGGTTTATGTTCAAGTGCTGGGCTTTACTTCTGTTATGATTTGTATTTTCTGGCGTCAACGGTCTGTCCGATGTTGCTCTAGCGGGCATTGTTATAAACCTGGGTATATTCGTAATTTCGTCCTCCTTGCTGTTCCTGTTATTAAAAACTCATATTATTTGCTATTTATAGAGATTAATTTACTTTTTCCTACTGATAAAGGCAATCGGACAGAAATTGATTAGTCACACAAAGTGCTTGCTTTGTTCTCACGAAACGTGCTGATTCACCGAGACATGGAAATTCATATCTGCCCATGTCTAGAAAGCTGAAAATAACTTGAAAACATTGTTCATTCATGGCTTTCAAGAAATGTACAACAGTGAAAGTGTTTGGCAATGTTATAATCGAAAACTAACTGTATTTGTGAGAATATTTGTGCGGAGCGAAATTGAAAGATTTCTTTTGTACTTACGTTTTTGCAGCGTTTATGTCAAATAGTGCCCTTAGTATGTTATAACAATTTAACTGCGAGTTGTCTACACTTGGAGAATAAACTCAGGAATACATATAATAATTCTTAGCCTTCTCTATAACTTTCCAGGGCTTATACAGGTCCTAACCTACTAAGGTGGCGAAATTTGGGCCTCCTACCTTACAAATAGCGTCATGTTCAAAGATAATTAGCTCTTAATTGCGTAAAATGGTGCCATTTTGAAAGATAAAAGGTATACAGTATTTCCAGGTCGAAACAAAAAATTCGTAAGCTTCACTTGAACTGACTCCATCGCAAACGCACACACGCACACACACACACACACACATACACACACACACACACACACACACACACACACATACACACACACACACACACACACACACACACGCACGCATGCACGCACACACACACACACACACACACACACACACACACACGATTCCAACTGTCAGACACCGCTGTTGTTGTTGTTTCTTCTGCTCCTGCAAACAGAGAAGCCTGATATTGCACGCACTGTCCCTCGTCTCCGCCCTCCCTCCTCGCCGCCACCGTTCTCTCTCTCTCTCTCCAACTCTCTTTCTTTTAAATAATCCAGGAATTGTATACGTAGTCAAAACCTAGCCATTTTTAACTAGGTAAAGCCAGATATAATTAGATATTGTGGTTATGGGCTGTAGAAACTTTCTGCTACAGCTCGTTCCGTCTTATCTACCAGCAGATAGATACGTTCTTGGGTTGGTCTTCTAACATGTTTGAATTTTGTATACCTTAGTAGATCAGTTTAGGGAGTAGCCTTTCTCTAAAATTGCCTTATGTTTACTAATTCTAACAAAATCACCGAATTTGATTTTAGTTTTTTGTGGATCTGTTATCTCGATCTGATTGTACATAGTATAGAAGAGACTGTTATCTTTTAAATCATCAGGTCCAATATTAATTTATCTATGTTATATTAATTAGCTAGAACTTGCACCGTATAAATCCATTTTGAAGAATGCACAGCAGTTAAATATTTGAACAACTTTCCCTTATGAATTATCTCTTATCACTCCATAGCTAGAGCTTTCAAGCTTGAAAAATGACCTGTAATGATTAATTTTATGTTTTTCAGTTAGAGGCTTGGAATGGGTATTGAAAAATTCCTTATCTAGATCTGCATGTAAATGATTTTGGACCCCATTACTTCTGTTTATTTTTCTAATCACATCTACAACCTTAGAGGCAGTGTCTGTTTTATAACAGTGTCCCATGCATATTTGGAGTACACATCAATTACAGTTAACAAGTATTTATAACCTGAATTGTATTTGGAATATGTAATCAGGCCAACCTAATCGGTCTGCTGAAGGTTATCCGTTACTTCCATACTGACCACTCCCCTCGTATAAAATTCGTATTCTGACCAATGAAAACTTCAGGTATTTCAGCTTTCATGCTCATTACAATGGCAACAATAAATAGAGGAAGATCTCATGGGAATGAGGTATCAACACTGAAGTATTTCTTAATATAATATGTCACAGAAAGGGACCAAAAAAAAAGAACAGAAATACACTAAATATAAATTTAGTTATAAAAATGTTAAGGTCAATTCGCCCCAATTTCGCTGAAAAAACATTAAATTTCTTTCATTCTTCAACTATATTCATTCTGCTAATTAATCTCACACGCGATATCTTGCATGTTACTGTCACTCCATTACCGTTCCAACAGTTTCACATTTAACTCCCCAGTCACTGGTTTTTTTTTTTTTTTTTCATTGTATACTTTCGATTGGATTATAGAGTGTGTGTGTGCGTGTGTGTGTCTGTGTAATGGCACCAATTTACACACTTCAGCGGCAAATATTTTTGAACATGACGCCGCCAATCTTACGTACTTCATATGAAGCTTGCGTAATTTTTCGGCAATACCTCATATCTTTGAATTGGCACCATTTTACCCAATCCAAAAGGCACCTAAATTTACATCTGGATTGTGAATGGCTGCATCTTTTTAGGGAGACTAGTGTCTGAGTAAGTGTCAAAAATTGAATTATTAATTTTTGTCTTAAATTCTCTAGTTTTCTGAACAAGAAAAAGTGTACTTCAAGGAAACTGAACAGAAGAAAGTCCCAAAATTACAGGAATTCACGCGCATGAAGACGCTCCCATGTCACGCAGACAGCTTTGTTAAGAACAGAATTTTGTTCTCACTTATAATCTGTAATGTCTTAGTGACACAAGATTATTAGAGAAGTAATTACATGGTAAGACTCAGAATTCAAATCAGAGTTTTAGCGACTTCGTCTTTGAACAAGTAGCAAAAGCTGTTGTGACAGGGCGAATCGTAGTAGAAGCTAGATGCGTGGGATATTCCATTTCGCAAATCGTTAGGGTATTCAGTATTCCGAGATCCACCAGTGTCATGCGTGCGCCGAGAATAGGAAATATCAGGAATTACCTCTCAACACGGACGACGCAGTGGCCGACGACCTACACTTAACGACCGAAAGTAGCCGCATTTGTGTAGAGTTGTCAGTGCTAACAGACAAACAACAATGCGTGAAATAACCGCAGAAATCAATGCCGGACGTATGCCGTTAGGAAAGTGCGGTGAAATCTGGCGTTAATGGGCTATGGCAGCAGACAACCGACGCGAGTGCCTTTGCTAACAGTACGACATCGCCTGCAGTGCCTCTCCTGGGCTTGTGACGACATCAGTTGGATCCTAGACTACTGGAAAACTGTGGTCTTAACTGATGAGTCCCAATTTTATTTGTAGGAGCTGATGGTAGGGCTCGAGTGTGCCGCAGATCCCACGAAGCCAGGGGCCCAAGTAGTCAACAAGGCATTGTGCAAGGTAGTTGTGTCTCCAGAATGGTGTGGGCTGTGTTTACGTGGAATGGACTGGGTCACCTGGATGTTAGGATACCTGGAGACCATTTTCAGTCAGTTTTGAACGTCTTGTTCCCAACAACGTTGGCATTTTTATGGTTGACGATCCCCATGTGAAAATCTCCATGTCACCGGCCCTTAGTTGTTCGCTATTAGTTTCTGGACAGTTCGAGCAAATGATTTACCCGCCCAGATCGCCAGAGAGGTCAGCTAGTGAAAAACCTCTTGCACTGGAAACACTTCCAGCTATTGAGGCAGCAGGACTCACAATCAGTATCTTTGCAGGTGACTTCCAATGACTTTTTGAGCCCATGCCACATCGTGTTGCTGCACTACACCCGGCAGGAGGAGTTTTGAAATGACATTAGAAAGTACCCCATGACTTCTCTCACCTCAGTTTATTGGCTCTTGGCTCTGAGCACTATGCGACTTAGCTTCTGAGGTCATCAGTCGCCTCAGTTTATTATTATGACTTATAGACCTGTATTAAAGCATTGAACACTATTTAAAGAAGAACTATCAGTTAATTACCGAAATTTTTTGAACCATAATTTATGACACAACATTTTTTTAAAAGGGCACTTTTAACATAACAGTGTAAAGAAGTTCCAGAAGAAAATCAAGCCTCCACTTTGTTTTTATTTCGAGATAAATGTACCTATGCTGTACATAAATAATTAACATGCTTAATTTCGCTTGCAGCACAAAATAAATAAAAATATGCGTGAGACCAAAAGATGTGGTTTATAAATCAAAAAGTTCTCAAAAGATCTCTTGAAATACGGTAAGCATTACATGGGTTTAGAACTCTTATGCTTTGAGCTACACTATTCAGAAAACTGACAAATTTTTCTACATTTACACTTGTGCTCAGTCCCCTTAATGCCGACTAAAATACTGTTCTGAGATTGGCAGCAGGGGTAGGGGGAGGAGGAAAAGAGGAAAGGGCATAGTTTATTACGTGATGATGATAAAGTCATGATAAGGGTGATGCCGTCGTCAACAACGAGATGGCGTCATGTATAAATAAGGGCAGCACACACTGCAAATCCTGTTTCTGATCCAGAGCCGCCACAGCAATCCTGCTTGTATGTAGTGTGTCTCAGGAGGAATGGTGAATATTATGGCACATGAGAGGAACGATCGTTCGGAGTAAAAATGTCCAGTAAACATGAGTACTAAACTGCATCCCGTAAGAGCTATGAGCTCCTATTCAATAGAAGAGATCTGCAGGGATGTACAAGTGCTCGAAGCTTTTTCGTTATGCGCTTTGAAGCCAATGCTGACTGCATATTTTTTTCCTGCTTCGGCCCATAGTACGATCTCTCAAAATATGGAGAGTAAAGAGACTGCAGTAGAAGAAATTTCTTTCATAGTATCAAAGATGAAGATATGTTTATTAATATTAGGATGTTTATTTCAGACCCTATGTTTACTAGCTTTTTTTGCTTCGAATGATCATTCCTATTATTTCCCAGATTACTGACCGTCGCTCCTGGAATACCCTGCATAAGTGAACTTAATGTCTGCAACATGAACGGTGGTCATTTGTGAACACATGTATTGAGTTGAGTAGTGGTCATGTGACCAGCTGCTTAAAGGTACGTGCAGAGCTTGGCGAAGTGTCTTAAGTTGGCGAGAATTTAGTGGGTAAGGTTGGTGATTGAGATTTGAGTGGCCAGAGCGTCGCATGGTCCAACATAGTATTAAGTGTTAGGCTTAGTAGATTTCTGGTAGTTGCAAATTAGGCAATTAGAAATATTTCAAGACTAGGAATGGATTCGTAGAAGTGAGCTCTGCTCGCTGAATCATGTAGGCAGTTAGAGATTTTCATGTGGGTACGAGTGATTCTTTCTCTTGCGACCACGCGAACTTTATCGTCATTTAAAAAGTTTTAGCCAGCCGTGAGCTTTAATATCTTGCTACATTTTGTTATTCCAAACTTTGTCACGGAGCTGTTGATTGTTTGCCGCGATAGCACTGATTAATGAAATTTAGCTTTCGCAGTGAATGTGAGTGCGATTTCACTCAGGTGAACTTTAATATTTTGAAACTGTTTTTCGTGAATTATTGCGTGGGTTATGAACATATTTGCCCTTGCTATTTCACTTTGATGGCTTATACACCAACAAAATATCGTAAAACGTTTTTCGGTGTATGGGTCGAGAACGACACACGTAAATGTACTATGCGAAAGAGAAATGTATGGAAAATTTACTACATATCAGTGATCATAGAAAATTAGGTTACAATCATTAAAAAAGTCTAGAAAATGGCACCATCTTTCCATTTATTTATTCAAGTTATCTGAAGATACTCCTTACGGTGCTTTTAATGACATCCATAGCCCACCCCTTTGATGGACAGTGATACTCTTATTTATTAAAATAAACACATAACATGGCGTTTTGTATCGTCACAATCTCAACCTAAAATGACGTATATTTAAATAAAGGAATCCACAAATTTCAACATATGTGGCACAATGCAGCACAGTAATTCTGGTGTACACTCGGTTGTAGCTAATTGGTGGCCCAGCTTTAAAACTGCATGCGCTCCCACTTCATTAAAGAGTTATGATGGCCAGTTTATTTTGTTGCACGCTTGTCGGATAATACTAAACGAACTGAACTCGAAGCTCACCAGCACCACTCTAGAATGTATTCGAAAATATGTAACGCCCCACAAAACCTCGCTCTTCACGCTTCCCCCATTCATCCACGGTGCATAAGCATCAAATTACGGAAAAAATTAGACTCCTAACGAGTTTTAAATTTTACTATGGATGTTACGCCACGGCAAATTCGACAGAGCGCAAAATGCAAAACCCTCTCAGAAATCCACCCGGAGAGTTCAGCTGCGTACTTTCCTGTACAAATATTTGTTGTATTAACACTCGAAAAAGATTTTATAATTGGTAACAGGCAATCATTTCACAAACACAAGGATTTTTCCACTAGATCACAAACATTTTTTTCTATATGCAATTGCTTGTTCAAAACTTATGCCTACTCCCCAAATTTTTCAAGCATTAAATGCGCATGAAGTAATACCTTGATGACATTATGCGTTTAATATAAAACATCTTAATATCGTTAGGATGTAGGTACTTCCTTGAATCGCTTCGATCTCGAGGTGCCACTTGTCGTTTACCGTTACACCACACCAAAGACGACAGAGGCTTGCAAGAAGTAAAGAAACTGTCAGTTGTTACACCGAGTGGCACTGTGTGATGTTTAGGGACGACTCTCGCTTCTGTACGCGGTAGTCATATCGACGTCAACGTGTCCATATACATAACCACGGACCCAATTGGCATGTTGCAGGAGGTTAATGCGAGACCAGACACTTCAGTTCACACCAGAGATACTTTGAGGAATGTACCTATCCTCGACTGACCTTCCAGATCCCTTGATGTGTCACCAATAGAACATGTCTGAGATATTAGGCTCCAGCCAGAAATATTCATGAACTGACACACCTTATGTTTCAGACATTGAAAGAAATTAGTCAAGAAGATATTCTGAGACTATTTTCTTTCCTTCCACAACAAATACAAAGATTTATTGGTAACCCTGGGTGTCATATCTTATACTCGTGGGCAGTACCAAGCTATGAGGAACATTCACCTAGATTCCCATTGGACCTGTGTTAGTAATTGAAGACACAATGACAGATGTGAACTATGCAAACACTGCTGGGACACACCTGCATCCCTTCATATTTGATGGCGTCGAAGGTGCTGCCATCTCTTAGCCTGTGTAATAAGGCTAGAATCGTGCCACGGTTGTTTCAGAAACATGTTATGAACTAATGTTAATATCTGTACAATTAAATTCACCTGACCTCAACCCAATGAAACAAATATGGGACGTTATCTGGGGAAAGTTCCACGCCCAAAGATCTTCGACAATTAATTTAAGGGTGCTGAGTGATGTATGTGTAGACATGTGGTGTCAGATGTCTGTGCATGCCTGCTGCGGACTTACTGAATTCATGTTACGCAGTATTGCTACTGTATTGCGTTCCATATACTATTCAGCAGAAGATTACAATGTTTTGCTTCATCAGTCTATGATTAAGGCAGCATGTACTATGCACAGAATATAGAACTTTTGGCACTCCCTCAGGCTGGCAGGTACAGCAACTGTATTAAGATTATTTTAAAGAAAAACATTCTTTGTTGCATAGAATAAGAAAATTAATTCTCAGCAACAACTATCAGCCTGTAAAGAAATCAAGCTCGGAAGATATGCTTTGTCTCAGAAGTGCTGCTAGTCTCACATCATCGTTGGTCAGACTCTGTTGAGCATGTATGGAGAAGGGGAGGAGCTAGTGAAAGCATAGCTTCGAATATGCTAGATGCTTGAATGACTTAAGTAATTAGTAGCGCAACGCTCGAGAAAGATATGGTACATGGATCGAATCCCAATTACAGATATGTTTTTAAAGGACAAAATAAAAGTAACATTTAGTCTGCGTAGAATAGTATAACTGATGCTATACACACGTTTTACCCTTCCCATTGAAGCTGTAGCTGAACAACCTATTGTCTGTAGTTATAGGAGACAAGGTGTTCAATAATACACCGTCCATCCAAAAAAACCGACACTGATCTTATTTCTGGCGTGTAAACAACGTCGACTTGAACTACCAACTGTAAACAACAGATTTGGATTCGATCAGTCAGATGTGAGCAGGCAGTTAAATAGTGGACTTGCGGCCGTAATATGTGTGTTGTCATGTCACAAATCTCCATGGAGCAGCATCACTAAATCAAGTGTACAAGGCATTATACAGGGTATTTTGAGGAACAGGAAGGTGTGTACGAAGTTTGTCCCATAATCTTGACTTCTAAACAAAAACGACGGACACCTGCCGTGATTTGATTGAAATGCAAAACGCAGGCAATTCTTTTCCGAAAAAAATCATCACGGGTGATGAGACTAGGTGTTATCAGTACCAACCTACCACAAAACGGCGAAGTGCAGAAATCCACAGGCAGTGTCAAGAAATTGAGGACATATCAGACATTGAAGCCAATGTGATGCACGAGTTGAACAACATCACAAGAAGGACCTTTCTGGGAGTTTCACATGGCTGTGTGAACGTTGTGTGAGTTGTACTAAAATGTACAGACGGTAGAGAAGCATTAAAACCACCATGTTGAGCCTTTTATACTTTTTTCATAAAGTTTAGGAACTTTTAGTATTGATGGGTTAAGTAATTCTGAGATTAGCGTTTCATTGTGTTCTTATGTTTCCCTTCTGTCAATACTCACCATGCAGACCATGATGGACTTCTCTGAATTTCTTGCAATGAAGCTTTTATACGCCATGAATGAACATTGTTTTTGTGTCGATTATTACAATATTGGTG
Organism: Schistocerca americana; assembly: GCF_021461395.2. Lineage (NCBI taxonomy): Eukaryota > Metazoa > Arthropoda > Insecta > Orthoptera > Acrididae > Schistocerca > Schistocerca americana. The sequence goes on from NC_060130.1 coordinate 690,910,308, forward strand.
AAGACCAAGTTGTGTTTGTGAACAGCCTTTAAACACATGGCCAAGATGGTACATAACCTTCGAATGTCACTGTAATTTTTTTGTTACGCAACTAACATTACATAGAACGATTTAAGAAACGTCTAACTGTCAAAAACTAACGATAACAGCTTCGTTCTTAACGTAAAACGAGAACAGCTAGAAACTGCTGCATTGTCATGTGTTTGATATATTGAGTTGGTTCCACTGTCGCTGAGAACAAAAGCAGTCGTGTTTTAACATGAAGCACCTTTAGGCTATTTTAATTCCTTCGGCAACAGGAACATAATCATACGGAACTAGATCACGGTAAATGAAGTACATAAACTTTTAAAAATGAAATTTATTATTTGATTTACGTACAGTACAGTTACGTAACCCAATTTTTTAAATTACTGAATATTTCTACAAACAAACCTGCTATTTTGAAAGTCTTTACAAACAACCAACAAAGTAAGAAAAGAAGATTGGGCTTCAACCAATAAAGGTTTTCCGATGTCTCGGTCGTTAAAGTCTATTTACAAATTCGTATGAAAACTGGTGCTGCAGTTAATAGCCCCTTATAATCTTCAACTTTTGTAGTCCTGTCTTCCTCAGCTGCGTGTAATATTACGGTATATTGATAATAATTATTTTTGACCGTCTAACTACAACTGAATGAAACACAATTTTCGTGCCTTTCGCCTTTATTCTCTTCAAGGTATCTTCAGTGGGCTGGAATATGTACATATTTTTACTATTTTACATTGCTCCAAAATGTAAGCACTGAATATGCCTTGCGGAGAATAAAAGCGAAACGCGTATGGAACTAAAATTGTGTTTCATTCAGTTCCAGTTAGACGGTCCAAAAGCAAAAACTATCAGTATACCGTAATAGCCCCTTGTCTTTTCAGAGGTTCAACTCAGATGATTTGGGGAAAACAACGGAGACAGCAAATCTGGGTAGACAGGTGTGAATTTGAGCGTCGTGGATTAGCCTTTGTACCACGTTGTTCAGAATATTAACACTGAATTGCAGTTCTATGAAATTATATGTCTGTCTCCATGTGAAGCTTTATACATGTTAAAAGCATATCTATTACACTGTGGTCTTCCTAATAATAAAGTGCAATGTAGTTTTATTGTCTCGTTTTGTTTGCGTCTGGTTTAAGAGTTTCTAGTGGAAGCCACTTGAGGCAGCTTACGCGTCAGCTGTGTTGCCTGCAGTTATCACTTGTAGCTGCGTTGAGTGCATGTATGATGTAGTGTCATCTGTGTGTTGAACATCATGAGGGGGAAGGAAGAAGATTGAAGTTCAAATGGTTCAAATGGCTCTGAGCTCTATGGGACTCAACTTCGCAGGTCATTAGTCCCCTAGAACTTAGAACTAGTTAAACCTAACTAACCTAAGGACATCACACACATCCATGCCCGAGGCAGGATTCGAACCTGCGACCGTAGCGGTCTCGCGGTTCCAGACTGAAGCGCCTAGAACCGCACGACCACTTCGGCCGGCAAGATTGAAGCATCAACGCACTGTGTGCTCCTGTTGAATAGTAACAAGGTACCGCCGAGCTCAACGCTCCCTGTTGTCGGACGATTGTCACCAAAAGAGTCGTATATCCTATAATCAATTAAGGAAAGCGAATATATTTGGAATATAACCCAGGATTTTGGCTTAAGGTTTGGTGTTAGGGGACTTAACGCCACCAGTTCTCCATGTCTTGCTAGCCAAATACTGGTGGTGTGAATTTCTTCCCCCACAAGGATATCTGTGTCGAACGGCTACGTAAGCGGACGAACGGACAGAAGTAATCATATTCTAAAGTACCTGTGGCAACTAATTTTGTATTGGTCTGCGAAAGGCAGAAGTTTGAATCTGAGTACCGACCAGACAAAATGTTTTCTTACTGTCATGAACCATGATGTCAGCACGCTGGCTCCATAGATTCCACGGAGACATCAATCGCGAGTTTTCAAATTTAAATGCTGTAAACATTTAAAAAGATTTTGTTCAGGTCCTATTAACAAACATTATAACCACATACATTCACATTGAGAACAAATGAAAATAAAACTTCCGTCTATATGTAGCGATTTGTATCCGCAACAAAGCCTTTACATTATTATAGAGGAACAAAGAATTCTAAATATAGCTATACACGAGCTTCGAAAGACCTCTCTTCATGGTAAGGTCTAATTTTCGGCATCGGTAAAGTCAACAAACGAATAATAAAACTTTCAGAATGTTTTCTGCTCTCCCTCCACGTAGCCCCTTGTCTGCCACTCATTTATGAGAAAAGAACTTTTCGCAACTCATGCCAAACATGCGTTAACAGGAGCCGCAGAACCCACCGTAATTTTACAAACAATATTCTGCTTCAGACCTGCAGCCGCGCTACCAACAGAAATAGCCTCTTGTTGAAACGGTATCATCGATAAATGACCAGAGTTCCACGTCCGCTCAGCAAATCGGTTAACAGTTTCCTCATTGATAATAATTCTTTGCCTTGAGTTCAAGAACTGAAAACAGTGAATATAAAGCCATATGCAACAAAATATTCTCAAATAGTTAAGAAATAAACACAATGTTTATACTTTCATCAGAATGTCTCTATTTCCTCGGACATTTCTTTCGGCCGTGAGAGCTGAGACCTATAATCCAAACGTTATGATTCACACTGTAGTGACAGCCACAAAAACAAGACTGCATTCTGACGTGCAAGTTTGTTTACTAGTATAACACTACGCACATACTGAGAGAAGCTGGTTTAAAATACCTGATCCACCTTCTAGAAATCACCAAGCAGGTGAATATTAGTTTTATCGACTGCGACAAGGCACTGGAAATATAGAAGGTTAAGAAAGGATATGTATACAAAGCAAAAAGCGACATTTTGAATATGAATGACTAGACGTAAAAGATGAGCACTAAAGGAGGTATAAGAAATGGATTCTCGCTGTCACCGAAGCTATTCAACATAAATATGGAGGAGAGATGATAGGTAAGGTCATAGGCATGTAATAGGCATTGTAATTGAAGGAAAAAGAATAAAAACTATAAAATACACTAATGCTGAAGCAAGAGAAGAAGAGCAACAGAAGATGTAGAAAAATATTGAAGGAAGGGGCGAGGACCATGGAATGAAGATTAATATAGGAAAGACAGAAGTAATTGGAGTAAATAAGAAGGAAACTCTAATAAACATATTTTAGACGGAAGAGGTAGAACAAGTAAAATCCTTCCAGTACGTGGGATTATTAATTACATGGAAAGGAAGCTATACAGAAGGAATAAGGAGGAAGATGTCTATGGGAAAGACAGCATGTAAAAAGTGAAGTAGGTGCTAACATTTTCAATTCTAATGGAGACGAGGAAAAAATTTGCTAAATGTTATGTCCAGAGTGTAAACTATAGAGTAGTGAATCACTGACAATTAAAAAGGAAGGAGGAATATGTTTAGGAAGTTTTGAAATATGGCTATGGAGAAGACTACTTAAGGTGAAGTAGACTGACAGACATAATGAATGAAATGAAAAAATATGAGATGAAAAAATATGAAAAAAATATGCAATGAAAAAATATGAAAAAATATGAAAAATAAAAATATGAAATGAAAAAATATGAGAAGAACAAAGGTTATTTGAAGTGAGGGAAAGTTCTGCAGCATAACATTATATTGGGAAGAGTAGAGGGCATGACAGGAAGAGGTAGGAAGAGAACTGGAGTGCTGGATGGTATTCGAAGAGTACGACCATACAAACACATGGAGGGAGATGCTCAGGAAAGGACAGAATGGAGAGCCTCTAGTTGCAAACTGTCGTAAGGCAGTTGCACTAACGAGGAAGAGCACAGGTAGTCAAGATAGTATTCTTATTTCATCTGGTCAGTCGAAGATACGTTAAATCATTTTACTACCCTTATTTCTTTTTTTGTTTCCACGTGTTCGAATCTGTTCCCTAATATTTGTCATATATGAATTTATTACCAATTTTTTCTAGAAGTTGCTCATGTGACACGCAGTGCACGATACACGTTACGGCTGTTTGATGTTGTTCTGTATCGTTCATTTTAAGCATTCACGGATATTTGTCCAAAGTTCGTGTAAGTCTATAGGGCCAGATTCTTCGAGTACGTCTGTAAAATGTTCCTTGAGTGGCATCTTCTTCATACGCACCATACAGCTGACAACTGCACATGTTTCGGCGTGAATCTATTATCAACAGCAAGATGTCAAAATATATGAACATCAGTGTTGTTTACAGATAGGTGTCTTGGTACAACCACTTTTGAACTATTGTGCACCAAACAACCAGACCATTTACCACCATTTATTAGCGCACGTTTGTACAGCTATTTGTACTGCAGAAGAAGTGAACTTAAATCGAATGAAGTGGCATTGTACACCGTTGAAAATATACCAACAGTAGTTATGTGTACATGTAATATGTTAGTTTCACATTCGTACAAGAACCATAGTGTTATAACATGTCGGTTGTGTCAACCTAGCAGTACTGTACGTAGTGACGTTAATATAAAAACTCTAGTATGAGACAGTAGCTATGCCTGTAACGTAAAGATAGTATGCTTCATGTGTTTACATGAACCAAGCGCTTTTATGAAGGCTCAGGTTGTGCAAGACAAAGCTGAGAATAGGTACGTATGGACACTTATTTTATGTTCTTATGAAAGTCTGTCCCTGTTGCAATATTAGTCGTGCTTCCAGTTAACCACAGCGGCATTACTAACTTTACTAGTTATTTTAAGTACGACTAAATGTTGTGGTTTATATATGACCTTTGTTTACTGTATGGATTCATAATAAGAGTTCAATATTTCTGCTTTGGGAAAAGATGATTGTAGATCCAGCGGGTATTATTGTAATATTCCTTATGTAAGTGGCTTGAAACGTTTTCAGTAGGCAAATTTTACAATGTTTTGTGTATCTACCATTAAAAAGCTTCTTAATGTTATGTTCTGTTTGTATGGGCTACCTCATTAGAAAGAGTCTTACTCAAAACTGTAAGTAGTACGGTAACATAATAAACTGCCCCTTTGGTGGAAGCTTACAATATATAAAAGATGCATGGCATAAAATATCAACATAACTATCACGGCGAAGACACAAAGGGATTGCAGATCTTGCCTGCATGCGGGCTTGATTGAAATCAATGGGGACAGTTGAAAATTACTGCCGGACCGGTATTCGACCCTGAGTCACCTGTTTATTAGACGGATGCTCTGACCACTGCCTAGTAAGCATTAGGCCGAGGCACAAATTTTCGACTTTACCCACTGATTTCAATCATTGCCATCTCACAGCCAACGTCTGTAATTCATTTGTGTCTTAATTCATAATAGCTGCTGGATATACACGGAAATATTTACTCTCAACTTTCTTCCTCAAACGTATGTATGATTTATTGTTTCTGAGGTTATTATTTTTACTTTGGCTTCTCCCTCAGTTGGGAGAGGAACTGCAGCAAACTGAGTGTATTTTTGTTTCCGGTTGAATTTTCTTCCCGAACCTTTAACCATGTTTTTTACGTTAACGTATACGTTGATGTTATATTTATTATTGAATGCTATTTGCGGAAGTACTCGCTGTAAGAAACTGTTGGGAGCTATAGATTACCAAAAATATTCTTGAAGTGCTGTCGAAGTCTCTAGTATTGAAGTGCTTGGGTTTTTGTGCTTGTTCGTTCACTTGAGTTGGACACAATCAACTGAACATGAAAATATGTTAGATGTTTCAGCTGCGCAGACAGAGTGTTTAAACAGAATAAATATTTGGATTTCACACGAAGTATTGATTTTAGACATCGGCTACGTGTTATTGCCCCCGCCCTAAAAAAAATCGAAGTAATGACTAGAGTATTTTATTTATAATTAAAGAATCTATATTATTTTTTGTTAAAAACCTTAATAAATATTCATGCAATAAAATTACTTTGTAAGTAAACAACAGCTCCAGTTTGAGGAAGATTTATTATTTTGACCAATTCAACTAGTGAATCGTCATTAGTTTGCGTCATATATTTACATTCAATGACCATTTGGAGAACCAGTGGAGTTTCGTAACAGTTGATAATGAGGAATAAAACGACGACCAAACGTGTTATTATGTCATTCAGATTGTATGTTATTGTAATCTTTACTGAACCTCTCTCCTGTCCGCTTTTTCTACTATGAACATTAAGTTTATTTTAATGGCTATATGAAGTTTCCTTGGCCTATTCTCATAACTTTCTTTACAATATTTTAGCAATTGTTCACTCCTTTGTTACGTGGAGTAAATCAACTAGCACACATCCTGTAACTACACACATCAAAAAAGTTTTGCATCACCTCGGTTCCCAGAACTCCTAAAGATAGACGTTGACTGTGGATATTGTATCACAGACACAGTCCCTTTGTCTGTTCAGAGATGTCACTAAACCCCCCCAAAGAAGTAAACAACCATGCATGAGCAGCGCCTATTAGACGGAGAGGGTCCGACAGCCGATCACTTGCAGTCATTCCACCAGGAAGGAGGTACACGGCTCGTGTTGTCTGTAGTTCAACCATACCTAGACGGTCAATACCTTGGTTCGATGGCGTTCGTATTCTTACTTTGTGCAAGGAAGGGCTCTCAACAAGGGAAGTGTCCAGGCGTCTCGGAGTGAACCAAAGCGGCGTTGTTCGGACATGGAGGAGATACAGAGAGACGGAAATGGTCGATGACATGCCTCGATCAGGCTGCCCAAGGGCTACTACTGCAGTGGATAACAGCTACCTGCGGACTGTGGATCGGAGAAACCCTGACAGCAACGCCACCATGTTGAATAATGCTTTTCGCGTAGTCACAGGACGTCGTACTACGACTAAAACTGTGCGCAATAGGCTGCATGATGCGCCACTTCACTCCCGACGTCCATGGCGAGGTCCATCTTTGCAACCACGACACCATGCAACGCAGTACAGACGGGCTCAGCAACATGCCGAATGGACCGCTCCGGATTGGCATCACGTTCTCTTCACCGATGAGTGTCGCATATGCCTTCAACCAAACAATCGTCGGATACGTGTTTGGAGGCAACCCAGTCACGCTGAAAGCCTTGGACACACTGTCCAGCGAGTGCAGCAAGATGGTGGTTCCCCGATGTTTTGGGATGTCATTTGTGGGGCCGACGTACGCCGCTTGTGATCATGGAAGGCACTATAACAGCTGTACGATACGTGAATACCATCCTCCGACCGATAGTGCAACCATATCGGCAGAATATTGGCGAGGCATTCGTCTTCATGGACGACAATTCGCAGCCCCATAGCGCACATCTTGTGAATGACTTCTTTCAGGATAATGACTAGAGTGGGCAGCAGACATGAACCCTATTGAACACGCCTGGGATAGATTGAAAAGAGCTGTGTATGGACGACATGACCCACCAACCACTCTGAGGGATCTAGGCCGAATCGCCGAGGGGAGTGGGACAATCTGGACCAACAGTGCCTTGATGAACTTGTGGATAGTATGCCACGACGAATACAGGAATGCACCAATGCAAGAGGACGTGCTACTCCGTATTAGAGGTACCGGTGTGTACAGTAGTCTGGACCACCACATCTGAAGGTCTCGCTGTGTGGTGGTACAACATGCAATGTGTGGTTTTCATGAGCAATAAAATGGGCGGAAATGATGTTTATGTTGATCTCTGTTCCAATTTTCTGTACAGTTTCCGGAACTCTCGGAACCGAGGCGATGCAAAACTTTTTTTATGTGTGCATATAGCACTATTGTCATTGATTTCAAATGATCAATGTAAGTGGGAGAGGTAATTCTAGTAGCTTCCGTCATCTGACTATCATATCTCGTGGTTTTTTTATACTTTCGAAGATTGATGTAGTACTGTATATTCGGATCACTTTCGTCAGTAACGCAGAAGTACTTCCTGCTCCATTTTTCTGGTGAATATTAAAAATCTCAAACTTCTTAAGTGCGTATCTGAACGCTTAATCACTCTAAACGCATATTCCAATGCCTACCGGTGTCTTACGATAATTTCCATTATCGTCCATCTTACAAAACTTTGTTGACTAGTATTACTTCCTCCAGTGCTTTATCTTTTCCAGGAAACAACGGAACTGCTTTTCTTACGACGCTACTTTCATCTATGTCTTTGACCCATTATCTACAGTGCCGCATAATTACCCAACTACTTATATAAAATTATATGTGGGACTCCAGACCAGTTTTAGAACTCAATACACAACTTTCGCTGTTGCTGTACCTTTGAGGTTCTGAGTGGAATAACATAGCTGACGAAGAGGAAGTGAGTGAGCAGAATGGATAGAAGAATAGCTGGCAGGCACTGAGCTGCTAACGACATCTCAAAGCCATCCCCAAGGTTCGTGTAAGGGTGCCTATTTTACGTGCACCTTGGGGCACAAGATAGAGCACATACATATATAGACACTGAAATAAACATAGACACTTAAAGTATGTGATGAAACGTTACGACTGTAGCAATTATTTCTCAACCATTGCTAGTGCTTTATGTAGGGCATGTTTGGCTGCAGCTTTATCAAACAATGGTACATTAGATTTGAAGATTAAAATATAACGTATCATCAAAGACGACCTTTTTAGAGATAAAGCACACACTTAGAATGAACAAGGATGGGGAAAGAAACCGATCGAGTTCGTTTTCAGAAAGATATGCTGCTGTTTGCTTGAGTGAATTAGAACAACCACGAAAAATTTAAATTTGGGTGACCTTATGCGGATTTGAACCAAATCCTCCAAAATGCGAGTTCAATGCCCTTACATCTGTTCCACTTCGTTCGTTGAGTCAACTTGAGAATAAACACAGAAAATTGCAGCTTCTAGCAGCACTTCTTTAAGAGATGTGATTAATTTCATTCTTGTTCATATCAACTGTTAATTACCAAAACTGAACTGTGCTTCAACTACTGATTTAGAACGTCGAACGATTTTTGCTAGACAGCGTGTTTGAGGCCGTTCCCATCTAGGTAGACTATTAAGGACCAACAGTAGCACTTTTGTAATTCAGTTCTCATAAATTCCAAGTATCTAGTGAATTCACCTGCCACGATCCACTACCTCTCTTGAACGTTGGCCGAATGGTGTCTGTGGCGAGCAGGATATAAACTCCGTCCAAACAATAACTGTTGCAGGGAAAGGAGCAGCGTGGAAAGAACTAAGCTACCCTACCTCATGCAACTATGGCACTATACGTACGGTTTGTGCGAGCATCTACCACTCCAGATATCACATAGTGAAGTAACCACTCCTGCAAAGTTTTTCGAAAGTGAGAAGTCGAAAGCATCACTCATAAGAGATCAATAATAACTTCATCACTCGTTCCTCCAGCTGTAGTTGTGTACATTAACTTTTACTGTGTCCTAGCTGCAACAGAAGTATTTTTCCCAATGGGAACCGGTGGTACACATTTGTGAATGTTCAACATTTTCATCGTGTGGAAGCGCTGCTATCCGCTGGGCATTCCTATGCAAGTCAACGTAGCAGTGCGCAGCAGGTCGTCATCACCCGAATACGGGCATGTGGTTGGTTGGCTATATTCCACTGAATAACTGGATATTGTTATTGTTATTTTTATGATAATTATTAAGTGATAACTATACTGTTTATCACAATAGACTGTATTTCGTAATCAGTTATTTTTAGTCTATAAAATGAAGCCAAGTATACAAAGCATGTTTTGAGAACGGGTACATATTTTTGTATAAATCTTGCATCTAAAATCATTAAAAATCACCTAAAAGCATTACGACATAAAGAAAAATGTTCCTTCCTCCAGAAAAAATTCTGGCCTGAAAGGGTTAAAAAAATAAACAACCAGACTTTAATAACTATTATAGTTCGATACAAAATATTGCTGCTTTTTTATCGTTAACCTTGCCAGTGGTCCGACTCAAAAAACTAGCGAAGTGATGTCTATTGACTTTTGCTACCAACTGAGGACTAGTATGCTGAGGAAGTCAGAAAATTATAGAATATAATAGTCTACAAGAATTTTACACTCATAGCATCTGATAACAAGATACTCGAATTTTCCATGAAGTGGACAACCTCCTGCTAGCAAATATTGGTTCTCAATACAACTTTCCGTTTTGAACACAAGTGCGTCCATTTTGACCTTCGACTAAAATTAAATTTAAAGCAGAACTAAAAGGGCAGAGGGCTACTTCACCATTGTACAATATAGCTTAATAATACTGTCCACTTAGTAAATAGTGAAACGGATCAATAATACTGTCAGTCTAAAAAATTAGGGGGGAATACAGGGTTCTATTGTCAGTATGAGTCCTTTCATTGCAACAAAGGGAATGAAATGGTCCGAGGCCGTTTGTATTATGGCTGTTACGAGAGTCAGAGACTTTTTTGTGTTACACTGCTCGTTTCGAGTAAGTGTTCGATTCTTGCAAACATTCTCACACTATTTAATAGATACTTAAGAATAATATGATCACAGTTCCTCAGTTTTCCACTTCCAATTTAAAATACCTCTAATTCTCTAGGGTGTATCTACTTTTCCGGCTTTTTTTCGCAAGCAAATAACCCAGAATAGACACAGCAAAACTCAGCATGTGCTACAAACTCCTACAAGCACATGAGATACCCGTGTAATTTTTCTAGTTTATTCGAATTTTTAAGATTTCTAGCAGGCTAGTTTACAATAATTTACGCCATTCTGCTGCTTTTAATGAGTTCATACATATAAGACATTAAAACTATATCTTTAAAATGTAAACTAAGTAAAACATTGTTCGGTAAGATGCACATTCAACACTGAAAAAAGTGAGAGGAAAGAAAATAGTTATGTTATTCACTGAGATAAATATAGTTTTGTTTTAGTTACAATCACGACAGAAACAAACAATAAGTTTCAAAACAATTGGACTTGGGATGCAACTTCTTTCAGTTGATCTATATTTACACCTACACAAATACTCTGCAAGCCACTGTAAGGTGCCTGGCAGAGGGTGAATGCTACCAACATCATCGTTTTCCCTTCCTATTCATTTTGCGTCTTTGGCGGGGGAATAAATGGCGTGTGACGAGAGCCTCCCGTCGGGTAGACCGCTCGCCTGGTGCAAGTCTTTCGATATGACGCCACTTCAGCGACTTGCGCGTCGATGGGGATGAACTGATGATGATTAGAACAGCACAACACCCAGTCCCTGATCGGAGAAAATCTGCGACCCAGCCAGGAATCGAACCCGGGCCCTTAGTATTGACAGTTTGTCGCGCTGACCACTCAGCTACCGGGGGCGTGGGAAAATTACTGTCTGTATGCCTCTATACGTGCCAAAATCCGTTTTATGTTTTTCTAGTGGTTCTTGAACGAGATATATGTTGGTAGCAATAGAATGGTCGCACAGTCATCTTCGAATACAGGTTCTCTAAATTTATTCAACAGGATTTCGTAAGAACTACGTCGCCTGTCTTCAAATGATTCTCATTTAAGTTACCCTTACATTGCCGTTTCGTATGTGCTATATCGACCTATTACGATCCCAGCAGCGCGCCTCTGAATTCTTTCGATGCCTATTGTGATACGTACATGGTAAGGATTTCAAACTCTGGAACAGTACTCCAAAGTATACATACTGACCTCTTCACAATTTTCACCGCTAACCTCGGAATCAGACACCGTTGGATATTTTCTCCGTGTTATTGACATTATGTTACATTTATCCACATTTAAAAATAGCTGCCATTCATTACGAGAGGCGAAAATTCCATCCAAATCTTCCTGCAATTTCTCAAGATAATCCGACGACGATCTTTTCGTGAATACAACAACATTGTCAGAAACCATCTTATGGTGCTGCTGACCCATAAGAGTTTCGCACAGAAATATAGTGGTGTTAAGCGCAATACGAGACTGCCATCAAGATTTAGGATACCATGGTTTAGCTAAAACGAATAAGGCAAACACTGAGTTGGGTCCCTTGGAAATGACACCATTAATTTCTCGAAATTTCCTACTATCCAAGTTCGTTGTCCCTTTCTGAAGGACGCTATGACATTATCCAGATTTTGTAGTTACTAGAATAAATTCCACGAGAGAAAAAAAAAAAGAGTTGAAGCTTTAAAAGTGTGACCATCGCCCAGCTCACCTTCAAACATATAATCTCATTCCATATTCGAAATAGAAATGATTATTTGAAGTGTTCAGTCACGCACAAACGATAATATTTTCACAACGGTGGTACAGATAATACTGTAGGAGGACCTTGAAAAGATAAAAAAATCACCAGAAAATTTAAAGAAACAATACATTTGCAGATATCGACATGAGAACCTAGTACGGTGTCTGAAATGTTATGATGTTCCATATAAAGGATAGCCTCTTCTTTTTCACTATCTTTTGTTGGTCCCGTTTCAGTGAACTATTAAAAATGATTTCGAAGTATACTGATTTTGAATATAAAAATTTCAGACGTCCTATATCTGCACCTTTGAATAAATTAAGCATAGTGCGTATTCTTACTATTTTTCGTCTTCTTCTTCCATCTGTGAATAACGTATGACTTTTCATTAAGTAAACATAATTCAGTCTTGTTGGTAATATTTGGGCACAATCGGTAATGTGATCTTTATATTTGTTATTTAAACAACAGTTTATGCCTTTACATATCTTTTGTCGACGATGTGAAAATTTCTTATTTGTCTTCAGTTCATACAAATTTGTAAATTTAAATATATTTTTGCCAGTAGTGACAGTTTGCTCTGCTTATTAAGAATATTTAATCTGTAAATCAGAAAATTAGTTTCATCCCACATTCGCTTAACGCTGCAGTACACAGATGGTGCGTCCCCACTTGGTACTAATGTTCTATGAGAACGAGCTTTGCTGTACGCGGAAATGCCAGGGAGTGGACACACGACACTAGCCTAGACAGTAAGAAGTGACGCACTTATTCCGCATTCAACTTTTGCACCAGTGCTTGGGACCGGCACTGACAAAGTTAGAAGTACATACTTATGTTGGGTGTTACGTTTCAGTTTATACATTATTACATATTTCTGGTTTTTAAATGAATGACAGAAGTAATTTTACGCAACTAAGGTGAGAGCCCTACCAACAGAAAGCATTTCTCAGCGGTACCATACGATATGGTAGAAACAGGCAATACTTCATGTGGCGTGAAATGTAATGATAATCATGAGTGGATGAAGAAAACAGTATTTACTCTAAAAATAAATATGTGCTTGTTAGAAACTGTGGGTTAAAGAGAAGCACTTCGACGTAGAAGGAATATGAGCAATACGAGAGATCTCCATGGAAGACCGAGGCAATGGACCTATGCCCAGACCTCACCAGGAAAAACCCTTATTAGTGCCGAACTTTATGAACTTGGTTGATTCTGTTTATCAGACTTTAGAAATGACATGATATAACACTGTGAGCTGCATTTCAAATGTGAACAGGTTACAGATTTATGCAATGTCATTTTTACAAATGGTAAAGACTTTATTGTTCAATAAGATGCCATGTTCAACGAACAAGATGCAATAATTTGCATTGACTCTAAGCTCATATAAGTGACGTGAGGTATGCTAGCATACTCATATGAAAGTTAAAGTCAATTTATTATTCGTTCTGTAGTAAATAGTTTGTTAAGTATTTTAGGAATGTGCTATCATTATTCCATATAGAAAACATAGATTAGCGACTAATGTATCACAACACTTATATCCAGAATTCATTTAGTTGTTTATATCATTCACTACTGGCTGCTTCTGTTTAGTTTTGGTTTATTTGCTGACAGTAGAAAACGACTAGATTTAACTCATTTTAATGGCCAGAAAATACACGAAAAGTTTCACTGTAATGAAAGTGCTAATGAGAAGCGTTGGTGTGTGGGAGTAATTCTGTGCAATTTTGTCACATTTGGTGTGGATTTAAGACCTTATGGATCAGTGAAATACCCTGAGAGACTGAAAAAAGGGACAGATAGCGCTGCTGTGGAGATGGAAATAATTAGCGGAGTGAAAATTAGGGATTTCTTACTGAGACAGTATAGTATTATCAGTAGGAGAAAATTTTGGTGGACAGCATCAGTGTTATCATAATGAGAGCTAAATTTTGACCTCAGAAAATTGCGAAGAGGTTGGCTCACTGGTCTAGCAAGAACATATTAATCGGCTGAGCAAATTATGTGAATTAAATGCTATATTATAAAACTGTTTCAGTTTTTAGTTGAGCCTTGTCTCAGCTGTGACAAAGTGCATCAGTTTTCATTATTCTACAAAGAATATAACGTATCTTGTCATATGGAAAATGATTAACACGAGATTTTTCTCAAGTGGGTAGATCAGGAAATATACAAACCAAGAGTTTTACCGAGCGAGGTGACGCAGTGGTTAGCACACTAGACTCGCATTCGGGAGGACGACGGCTCAAACCCGAGTCCGGCCATCCTGATTTAGGTTTACCGTGATTTCCCTAAATCGCTTCAGGGAAAATCCGGGATTGTTCCTCTGAACGGGCCCGGCCAACTCCCTTTCCGATCCTTCCCTAATCTGATGGGACCGATGACCTCGTTGTTTGGTCCCTCCATCATAATCAACCAACCAAGAGTTATTAAGAAAGTCATGCACAATTAAACAATTAAAATTAGCTAAATAGAGCTGTAAACAAATCTTGCTACTGAGAAACAATATACGGATGCTACGTATTGCATATCGGATGCTACATATTGCATATAGTTGAGTATAGTCCGAACCGGTGGGCTGCACGACAGTCCATCCATCTCCACTTATGAGAGAATTTATTGTGTAATGCAGATTTTAGAGGAAGTCGCAAGTGCTACACAGGGAAAAGGCGTAAGCTGTCAGACGATAATTCCTAAAAATAATCGTCGTTCAATGTGAACTTAGGATATCAGTTTTGATTCATCACACGGAGCAAGAGGATTTTGAAATTTAGAGTCTGACAAGAGCAGATTTCATAGCCCTTGCAAACACTCAAGACCTCGGGAATAGACGGGGTAGTCCCGGTCTACACCAGAATGAGCGCCACAGGTGTGCTTCGCCTCTGAAGTATAGGTAACGACGCGTTTAATTTTAATGGCATACTTGTGATACTTAGTCACGGAAGGAAACAGTAGGCAGCTAGAATGAATCGCAGTTTACTAAAGAATACACGGAATAATTACGAGAATTACAGAAAGGAGAGATGTGGAATCCTTTAGCGACGTAGTTCTGCTTCTTTTCTCAACTCTCAAGGGAAATGTGTCATTTCATAAGCACTAGGTATGCTTCGTATTCATGTTTTTTTCTTCCCCTTGCCTTACACTCTATAGTACTGGCCGAATTCAGGGGATTTGGTAAGGAAGGAAGATTAGGGTTTAACGCTTTTAATGATTTGAGATTTAATGATTTTGTAGGTTCATCACTAAGCAGTTACCTAATTATTCTCCGTGTAATATTCATAAGCAGAGAGTAGCGTGTCGCATGTATATGTTATAACAACAAGTAACTCAATTTTGTTGCCAGGTATTGTCAAAATAAGTCAGTTTAGTCCATGTAATTTACCTCTTTCAACAGAAGACTGAAACTGCTCATACAGTCGAAGGTACTTTTACAAGATGACGTATTTGCCGTATTTGTTAATCACGAGAAAAATAATATAATTAATACAAATTTATCAAATATAAAAACAGTAGCTGATAAGAAGTTGATAAACTCCAATAACTCAAAAAAATATAGGAAAAGTAAATTTCAGTACACAATAAAAAAGGAAAATTTAATAGCAGATAAACCCTCAACGAAAGTGTTAGTCATACTTTAATGTCTTAAACTTTGGAACCTATATACCGTGATTCGTGATGCATAAAATGTGTCTTGAAACAGTTTCACATAGGATCATTCTTCGCTGTAGTACGTAGAATGTTAATGAGCAAGTTGGATGGTTGTGCATATCCCACTTCCACAACACGGCGTGAATCGTGCTTCGGTAGCTCAGATGGTTTATGCCTCTTCACTAGCTTTGTTGGGACGTGCTGACCTATCAAAAAGTGTCTGTTCTGCCGGCACGGTAGCTCAGCGTGTTCGGTCAGAGGGGTATCAGTCCTCTGTAATAAAAAAAAAAACTGAGTTACCCGATCAAAGACGAACTTAAACGGCTGTCTTACGACGTCCACCCCGAGCACATACAACGAGCGAAAACGAACAAAATGAGAATTAAAAAAATAAATAAGAAAAGATGGTAGAGCACTTGCCCGCGAAAGGCAAAGGTCCCGAGTTCGAGTCTCGGTCGGGCACACAGTTTTAATCTGCCAGGAAGTTTCATATCACCGCACACTCCGCTGCAGAGTGAAAATCTCATTCTGGAAACATCCCCCAGGCTGTGGCTAAGCCATGTCTCTGCAGTATCCTTTCTTTCAGGAGTGCTAGTTGCGCAAGGTTCGCAGGAGAGCTTCTGTAAAGTTTGGAAGGTAGGAGACGAGATACTGGCAGAAGTAAAGCTGTGAGGACCGGGCGTGAGTCGTGCTTCGGTAGCTCAGATGGTAGAGCACTTGCCCGCGAAAGGCAAAGGTCCCGAGTTCGAGTCTCGGTCGGGCACACAGTTTTAATTGGCCGGGAAGTTTCATATCAGCGCACATTCTACTGCAGAGTGAAAATCTCATTCTGAGTGAAAGTAGTTTAGAATGTTTGCAAATCGCGTAACGGAGACTCAGGATTTGGGTACCAATCGGTATTCACCTAGTGGGATATGGGAAACTACGTAACAACCACACCTAGGTTGGCCTGCAAACCGACCATTGTCGATAGTCCACCGGACAGATTTGATCACTCCATTCATATTGGCAAGTGAATCTACACGCAGTTCGAAAGCCATCCATTTCGCTTGTTATCTAACACAAAGTGACATTAAAAAATCCCAGAGTCTCTCATGAGCTGCTAACTGTGCATATGTCTGAACTTCAAAGGACATCATGTCTGATTTATTCTGGATCTAGATTCAAACCCAGCACCTACAGGCAATGTTACCGAAGCAAACTTTTCGTGCCTGGCCGAGACTCAAACACAGGACTGATTTTCATTACTGACTAGGTATAAAAACAGTGACTTATCTCACTTTTAGGAAATATGAACTCGATATTACACGACGAAAATATTTTCACTGGGCTGCGACTCATGTTCGCCAAATATTGTTCCTGTCATATAACCACGAAAGATATTAAAAATGGTTTGAATCACCAGAAACGAACGTAAATGGCCTGAACTAAGTATTGTGTTGGACAGAGTTTCGAACCCAGCACCTGATCGGGTTGATAACGGAGTACGGTAAAGTATCAACTGAAATGACTAGACAAATGAGTACTTTCTGCCTTTCTGGGTCTCTTACCCGAAACCTATCGCCGTTGTTTTCTAGCCACGGATGGTTATTAAATCTGCAGCCTAATTACAAAGACAGTCAACTCTGTTTTCGCAAGTTGAGCTAATGACAGATTTCAAGAGCAAATCGCGCAGGAAATCTAATCGTGATGTTCTATAGGGACAAAAACCCCCAGAAGCATGTTAGAATCGCATTTAAACGACTGATTTGGTTCGAAATCGGCCAGCCCTAAAATATGTTGACTACAAAAACGGATTCCTCCAACAGGCACGAATTACAAGGCTTTAGTCTGTCACGTGACTTCGCAAACTCATGACATTTACACTGCCCGATCACATTAAGGTGACCATCTGTCAAAAGCCTGGATAACCACTTTTTGAAGCGCGGACCGCTGCAAGACTTAGCTACACAAAGAGAACAACGAGGTCCACAGCCCGATCGAGTTGGTCCCACAGATTCTTGATTTGGTTTAAACTCTGGTTGTCTGATGTCGAGGGATACAGTGAACTCATCGCGGTGCTCAATGAATCACGCACGTACACTGTGAGGTGCTTGACACGTTGTACTGTCCTGCTGATAAATGTCACTGCGCAGAGGAAAAGCAAACTGCATGTTGGGGTGGACATGGTACCGAAGCTCAGATGCATACGTGTGTTGATCCATTGTGCCTTCCAGAATGAGGAGATCTCCCACGGAATGCCTCGAAAACGTTCCGCAGATCATAATGCTTCCTCCTCCGACCTGGACCCATCCGACGATGGTTGCAGGTGTTTGCTTGAGTGGCTTCATGCAGTACACGCCTACAGCCATTTGACTGACGGAGCATAAAACATGATTCATTTGAAAAAGCCACGTGTCGCCATTCAATAGACGTCCAGATTCCGATGAACAGAAGTCAGCATGGGTGCATGAATTAGGCGCCTGCTGCAGGGTCGCGTACGCAGCAATGTTCGATGAACGGACGTTGAGGAGAAGCTGCTGGTATCCCCCTGGTTTGATTGGGCGGTCAGTTTCTCAACAGTTGCACATCTATTCGTCCATACAAATCTCCACAACCGTCGTTCATCCCTGTCGTCTACGGCCCATGGTATACTAGAGTTGCTTCGGCGCCAGTCTTGGATAACGTCATATTGGCATGTACGGTATACTTTAATTACGGGGCCACGCGAACAGTTTACAGAGTTAGCTCTTTGCGATATGTTTCCACTCTTGTCCTTTTGTATGTCAAATAAATCGCTACCCCTCCAGAGAAATCGCTCTGTTTGCGCATTACGACAATGGCTGCACTGTATTCCGCGCTCGCTCGCTAGCTGAAAACACTGGTTTCAAAACCAGGTGCAAAGGAAGTGTAAGCAGCTTACCTGCTGTTCCTGCATGGACCTAATTGGTTGACTGTGGGGCCTAGCGGTTCGAGTTGGCCTCGGTGAGCGCCTTTGGCCGTAGAGACGCTCTTTGTGACGACATCGGTACTACGAGAGAAACTACTCCCGCAGAAGGTCCGGACTGTATTCTGCGTTTGCCCGACGTGCTTTATATACTCTCCACTGCCTGTCCTGCCACCCGCCATATCATGTTGCTGACAAAAGCGGCCACACCATTTCTACTGTAAATATATGTTAAAGCAACTAAAATACACAGAAAGAATAATTTCATTGCACACTATTACTATTGTATAGTCGACAAAAAATTTTCCAACATCACTTATGTGAAAATAGTTTACACAGTTTCCTTACTCTCCTGAAAATGTTGGTACATGGAATCGGTGATATTTGTAACCACGCTACATAAATATATGTTTATTTCAAGAGCAGTGTGATGTGCGCTTGTTTCAACTAGAAATAACGTGACAAAAAGTTCATTGCTGACTGGGACTCACAAATCGTCGTTGACTACATACGGAGAGATGTTAACTATGCAATTTCTTTTCATCAATAGTTAGGAGTGGCATGGTTGAAATGGAAATAATTTGACGAAAAGTGCTCTGTCTCACTGGGAAGCGAAACAGCCACATAGCATTAATGCTGTCAGCGAATGGAGAGACGTTTAGAAAACATTATTATTTTCTACCAGCATTTAAGTAGGCACATGCTAGAGCTTGGAAAGACATAATGAAAACTTTTGTCCAGGACCAGCCTTCGAGCCCAGACACGCACCTTCCGTGGAGGCCTTGAGGAGTTTGGAATCTTGAACGAGCTACGAATTTAATACTTTTTTTTTTCATCATGTGGGGCCATAGTCAAAACATATTTCTTTAAAGTCAGTACCGCCATTAGACTTTTGTTTATTTATAGTGTTACATTTACATTTACACAATCATGATTTCGGCTTCAGAGTGCCATTAATAAATGTTTTAAGTGTTATAAATTGCCTAAGATGGCGCACTGTCATATTAAAATACACTATTAGACACATTGTCTAAGAGTGGATATTTCTGGCAGAGCCTACTGCTTTATTTCATTACTGGTGTTCTCAGTAATGAAACAGAGCAGTAGGCTCTGCCAGAAATATTGACTTTTAGACAATGTGTCTAATAGTGTATTTTAATATCACAAAAAATGGTTCAAATGGCTTTGAGTACTATGGGACTTAACTACTGAGGTCATCAGTCCCCTAGAACTTAGAACTAATTAAACCTAACTAACCTAAGGACAGCACACACATCCATGCCCGAGGCAGGATTCGAACTTGCGACCGTAGCGGTAGCGTGGTTCCAGACTGTAGCGCCTAGAACCGCTTGACCACTCCGGCCGGCTTAATATTACAGCATGTCATCTTAGCCAATTTATAACACTTAAAACACTTGTTAATGGAACTTTGAAGCCGAAATCATGATTCTTTAAGTGTAAATGTGACACTGCAAATAAACAACAGTCTAATGATGGTACTGACTTTAAAGAAGAAACGAACTGATGGAACTGTACCGTCATGAAGGGATCAAATCCCACGAATGGGAAGGTCCGAGTTCGAATCCCAGTCCAGAACCAAAATGTTCGATACCTCAAGTTCAAATAAAACGTGAAACAAGTGCCTGAGACCTTAAATGCTTTTGGTTCATTAACTAAAATAAAGTTACTAGTGTAAGAAAGATTACTGGTGACAGACTTCCTACGCGCCACCACTTCCGCCTGAGTCTGAGCCACACCAAAACACCAATGGGTAGTGAAGGGGCATGATTTTTACTGTGAATTTGGGAGAATTTATCTATGCCTATTACAAACTATCACCGCAAGTGGGAACAAAATGGCTCTGAGCACTATGGGACATAACATCTGAGGTCATCTGTGCCCTAGAAATTAGAACTACTTAAACCCAACTAACCTAAGGACATCACACACATCCATGCCCGAGGCAGGATTCGAACCTGCGACCCTAGCTGTCGCGCGGTTCCGGACTGAAGAGCCTAGAACCGCTCGGCCACCGCGGCCGGCCTAAGTGGAAAAGAACCCAGATCTTACGTATGTCAACTTAGCATCAATACACCCGTTTTTTGTGCGCCTCCTTCCGTCCTCTTACAGCCCTTCCACTCGCTCATCTTTAGTTGCCTTCTCAACCTATCTTCGGTACCTTTTATCTTCTTTGTTGAAACGTAAGAATTCTCCTGCGAAGTGGAAAAAATTAACAAATGTAACTATTTCGTTTGATGTGACAGTTTCTTTTTTGTTATTTATTTAATCTAAATATCTTCTTAACAATGAATTAAATGATATGAAAAAAATTTGATTTCGTTGAACTGGAAAAGAAAAGCAATAATACCGTGAAATCCTTCTTGATGGTTGCATGTTCCTTTTTCCGTAAAATGTAACGTAATTCCTTGTTCTTCTGAAATTCTTTACATTTCTCTTCCTTATAAAAATTAAATTTATATTTCTTTATAAATGCAAAGAATTCTGATATTTTGTCTAAATCCAATCGATTGTCATATATCGATACTGAGGCTCTTGTTTCCTTTTCTGGAAGATTAGAGAATTAAATGAAATATATTTCTTCTCCTTCGTTGTAGATTTTTCTTTTTTCTACCTATCCTACTTCGAGACGGTAGGGAGTGGTTGAAATACAAGTAACGTAATGAGTAAAGATATTAATCTTTTGATAAATTCATTTATTCTGCAGTTCATAGTGTAATATTGTCAGTTGATACTTAAATTCCGATAAACTCAGTGTTTCTGGTGTTATCGTGTAGTGTACGAATTGACCCGATACCCAGATTACCATATTGTTTTCTGGCTATGGTACGGCTTTTGGTGTCACAGATTCTCGTGTCTTGACATATCGCAGTGCCGTCCGCAGTAGTGACGCAAGTTTTTGCTGAGTCCATTCCAAGATTCCGCGAGCATGGTGAAATGTTAACTGGCGTGTAAGTGTATCCCCTTCATTGCACTTATCAAAATTCGGCGAATCCGCAAGATAAGTATATATTTTGTGCTCACCGGAATCATTTCCTTGACAACTTTATACCAATCTGTGTTAATACCTAATGTAAGCTTTCTGTTGTGGATGTTCTTCCACACCTCAGACCGATTGACATAAGGGTATTTAGTTTCCATTCTGTTAGGACCCGAACGTTTCTTAATATAGGGGTACCATTTCTTTGCATTGCACATTTTGTGTTCTTAGGAATGTAGCTGTTCTCAACTATGGCGGATCTGAGAAAGTTGAGCTTCGAATGTACTCCTCTGCGAATATGCAGGTGCTACTTGACTTTCTAGCTGAACTTCTTTTAGAAGAATGCTTTTTAGGCTGGAAGGACTCTATTTTGATCTTTTAGGGACATTGTGTACTAATAATGCTTTGCGTTTTGAGTAACTGTCTATTTACCCGATCCTATCCTCTTCAGAGAGTGATGTTACTGTGCTGATTTCACCTTGAAAACATTTACACGGCATACGAAATATCCAATCGCTTATAGTAGATATTTGGCTGTTGGAGTTGGTACTGGCAAAATCGACGCTATGTAATACGTTTTTGATATGAACTTGTTCACTAGTTTTACTTACTGGATCATGTCGAGACTTCGCTTGGAATGTAGTTGTATGTTGGCCCTAACTTTGTTCAATGTTGATCGTCAGTTGCTAGTCTGCATTCTTGGCGGGTATGATGCCAGATCTAGTCCTAGACTTCGTATCTTGGTTGCTATGGCAACCATTATTGTTCTTCCAGCAATAACCATTTCTTTAAGTTCATTATTTTGGATTTTTTACCATTGATCATGGCTCCTGTTCCTGCACTGTAAGTGTCAAGTAAATGTTTTACTTACGGTATCTGGTCTAGTGTCGACACAAATAATGCTCAGATCATCTGCAAATGCTCGACATATGATTTTATTCACCAATTAGATCAATTCTGGCAGTGATCTGTTAAGTTATCTTAGGAGAGATTCGACCGCAATTGCATATAGGGCAATTAATGGTGGGCAAACATGACAGACTGACCGCTTTAAATCGAACAGCCCAGTTAGATGCTCATTGATCATGATTTTGGACTGAGCTCCTTGCGAAATGACTCTGAAAAGTAGGGAGAATTTGTTGCAGATATCAGATTTATGCATTGCTTATAGCAGAAAAATATCTACAGCTTTGAAAAAATCAGTAGTTATTACAGAGACGCTTGTTTTATGGATACTCGTGATGGCTATTGTGGCACGGTACTCAGAGTGTCGGTTGTGCGTGCAGGAACGACGCACGCTTGATAGTCTTCTATCACGTGTTTCATTTCGTCCCTTACTCTTGCATTTACTGCCCGAGCTATTATTTTGTAGCCAGCGTAGATAATGGGTATCGGGCTAAAGGATTCGATGCCTGATGGCATGTACTTAGTGGCTACTAATACGGTGAGTCCCTCCCAGAAGCTTGTAGGGAGCTGTTGCACATTGCATGCATCATTGAACACGTTAACCGGCTATTCTGTGATTATATCTTGGTAAGTGAGGAGAATCAGCTGGTATGCCATCAATTCCTGCTGACTTTCCTTTCAGGCTTCTCAATAGTGCTCCATATATTTCCTCTTCTGTAATTTTCTTCGCTGAGAGAACTGTCGACTTCTTCTGTCAGCACTTCGTCGATATCATTAAAAAAAAAAAAAAAAAAAAAAAAGAAAAAAAAAAAAAAAAAAAAAAAAAAAACACTGATTCGAGGTTTTCATCCACGTCTGTTGCAGTATACAGCTTACGGTAATGTTGCAGCAGTCCGCTTTTGATATGAGCCTGCTGTTGTCTTGTTTCGTTTCCTATCTTTAATTTCTCTATTATTTTGTGTTTCGTGTTTTTCGATGTTCGAATTATTAGGCAGAGTGACGATTTCTACTCTTGTATAATACTGTCAGCTCGCGACCTCACTTTCGGACCCTCTAGGTTTTCTGCTCTTCATTTACATTTTCTGTGCTTTAATCTGTTTTATCTGTGAACTGTTGGTGATTATATCTCATATACATTGGTACAGTTTTCGGAGACACAGGAAATTAAATTTCTTTGTACTTTTCTCCCACTCACATTTGTTGTGACGATATTGTCCAAGCAATCTCTATAGTTTGGGTCTCGTATGCTCCACCCATCAGTTTAATCTGCTGGGGCATTTCCTTATGTTACTGACACAGGACTTCCATGATTCCATCACCTCAATTTCTAATTACTTGACTCTGCGTATGGAAGTATTTAATTTCCAGTAGCCTTTTCCACGGAAAGTTGTTTGCTCCTGTAAACTGGTTCTGGTAATATAATCACAATGATCGGTAAAGATTATAGGGCAGATTTCTGACGTAGTGACGCTACGCGCTAAGTCTTGTGAGATGTAAATCCGGCCTGTTCTGCTCGCTGAATGACTAGTGACATGGGTGTACATTAATTAGTCATTGCTTGTTGCATCCGAAGTGTTAATAATATAACCATATATTCGAGTTCCACGTATCTGTTGAATTTTTTTTTTTTTTTTTGTTTTGCTGATAACAGGGTTAAAATCACCATTCTGCTACGTGTCGTAGGTAAGACAGACATAACTACCTGTCTCAAAATATCGGCTTTTACTTCTGTACGACTGCTGGCAGACGGAGCGTACACATTTAAAAATACTGTATCTTAGAATTTTGCTGATATTCCTAGGGGTGCAATTTGCCATTTTGGGGAAAATTTATGCAGAAAAAGGTGAGAGGTACATAAATACGGGGCGATATTGTTTGGCATGCTAGTACGCAGGTTGCCGTTATCGTATTTAGCCACTGTCATTTTTTTATTTGAGATTATAATGTTGTTTTTGTGATGATATCTTGAACACTGAAGTTTTGAAGGCTATGAGTAGAGTTGTTTATGAGCTAGGAAACGGAGCGTTAACGGAAAATGTATCACATTTGCGCAATTTCGTTCTCTCTATATTTAACAGAGGGATGAAGGCGGTGGAGGAATATCGAACATTTGTGCCGTGTATGGGGTGACTGCTGTCGAAAAAATCACATAATAAAATAGATTTCTCGCTTCATGTAGGATTGTTCTGGCATGATTTATTCGCCACATTCAGGAAACTCAGTGGCCGTAACTCTGTCACGTAAAAGATATATCACTAGTTTCCGGCGAGACTGGAGCCTAGGACCAACGCAGCCTTGGCTTTACGGCGTGATTATGTTACAATAGACCTAGGGAGCAGTTGCAGTATTCAGCGCACCCTCATTGCCCTAGTGACGTCTAAGATTTCGGTTACACGATAAAGCACACAAATCTAAAAGCTGTAAACTCAGTTAAATACTTAGCGATTACAATTACAAAATACTTAAATTGCAACGATCACATAGATAAAGTTGTGGGGAAAGCAAACTAAAGACTGCGATTTATTGGCAGAACACTTAGAAATGTAACAGGTCTCTTAACGAGACTGCTTACCCTACGCTCGTATGCCCTCATCTAGAGAACTGCTATGCAGTGCGGGATCCGCATTTGATAGAATTGATGGAAAATATAGAAAAAGTTCAAAGAAGGGCAGTTCGTTTTGTATTATCACGAAATAGGACAGAGAGTGCCACGAATATGATACATGAACTGGAGTGGCAGTCATTAAAAAGTCGTTTTTTGATGTGGCAAGACCTTCTCATGAAGTTTCAAGCACCATCTTTCTCCTCAGAATGTGAAAATATTTTGTTAGCGCCCATCTATATAGGGAAAAATGATCATCATAATAAAATAAGGGTAATCATAGCTCGCACAGAAAGATTTAAGTGCTCGTTTTTCCCGCTCGCCGTTTGATATTGGAATGGTAGAGAAGTAGCTTGAAGATGACTGTCTGGCACTTAATTGTGCATTGCAGAGTACTCATTATATGTAGATGTAGAAGATAGATAATCTGCGATGAAAAGAAGAAATTAGTTATAGTTTCGGCGTGGAAAGACCTGCCGGAACTAAACACATCCATTTTATAGTCAGATGACTCACAAAATGTTAAAATGATTCAGGATATTTAATTATAAAACCAAGAAAATCGAGTGAACTTACATCTACAGCTACGTGATTACTCTGCTATTCACAATAAAGTGCCTGGCAGAGGGTTGAATGAACCACCTTCAAGCTGTCTCTCTACCGTTCCATTCTCGAAAGGCGCGCGGGAAAAACGAGCACTTGCATTTTTCTGTGCGAGCCCTATTTTCTCTTACTTTATCGTGGTGATCATTTCTCCCTACGTAGGTGGGTGCCAACAGAATGTTTTCGCAATCGGAGGAGAAAACTGGTGACCGAAATTTCATGAGAAGATTCCGTTGCAACGAAAAACGCCTTTGTTTTAATGATTGCCACCCCAATTCACGTATCATATCTGTGGAACTATCTCCCCTATTTCACGATAATGCAAAACGAGCTGCCTTTCTTTGAACTTTTTCGATGTCATCCGTCAGTTCCACCTGATGCGGATCCCACAAAGCACAGCAATACGTCAGAATAGGGCGGACGAGCATGGTGTAAGCAGTCTCTTTAGTAGACCTGTTGCACCTTTTAAGCGATCTGCCAATGAATGGCAGTCTTTGGTTTGCTCTACCCACAACATTATCTATGTGATTATTCCAAGTTAGGTTATTTAGTTCAATTTATTTAGTTCAATTTACAGCCTTCAATGAAGTTCTTTTAGTACTCATTTGAATAACTTTAACTTTTCTTTATTCAGGGTCAATTGCGACTTTTCGCACCATACAGATATCTTATTTAAATCATTTTGCAATTCGTTTTGGTCATCTGATGACTTTACAGGACGGTAAATGACAGCATTATCTGCAAACAATCTAAGACGGCTACTCAGATTGTCTCCTTCGTTGTTAATATAGATCAGCAACAATAGAGTGCCTATTACACTTCCTTGGGGAACGCCGGATATTACTTCTGTTTTACTCGATGACTTTTCGTCTAGTACTACGAACTGTGACCTTTCTGACAGGAAATCATGAACCCAGTAGCACAATTGAGGCGATATTCCATAGGCACGCAGTTTGGTCAGTAGACGCTTGTGAAGAACGGTGTCGAAAGCCTTCTGGAAATCTAAAAATATGGAATCTATTTGACATCCCCTGTCTGTAGCAGTCATTACTTCAAGAGTATAAAAAGCTAGATGTGCTTCACAAAAACGATATTTTCTGAGACCGTGCTGACTATGTGTCAATAAATGGTTTTCTTCGAGGTAATTCATAATGTTCGAACGCAGTATACGTTCCAAAACCCTACTCCATATCGACATTAGTGATATGGGCCTGTAATTAAGCGGATTACTTCTTTTTCCCTTTTTGGGTATTGGTGTGATTTGAGCAATTTTCCAGTCCTTAGGTGTGGATCTTTCTGTGGGCAAGCGGTTGTATATAATTGCTGCGTATGGGGTACTGTCTCAGCATACTCTGATAGGAACTCGATTGGTGTACAATCTGAATCGGAGGCCTTGCTTTTATTAAGTGATTTAAGCTGCTTTGCGACACCGAGGATATCAATTTCTATATTTCTCATCCTGTCAGTTGTTCTTTATTGGAATTAAGGAATATTTTCTTCGTCTTCTTTGGTGAAGTAGTTTCGGAAAACCGTGCTTAATAACTCTGCTTTAGTGGCACTGTCATCAGTGACTTCACCGTTGTTATCGGGCAGTAAAGGTATTCATTGCATTTTACCACTGGTGTGCCATATGTATGACCAGAATCTCTTTGGGTTTTCTGCCAGATTTCGAGACAGAGTTTCGTTGTGGAAATTATTATAAGCATCTCGCAATTTGTAGTACGCGCTATATTTCGAACTTCTGCAAAACTTTGCCTATCTTGGGTATTTGCGTTCTTTTAAATTTAGCATGCTTTTTCCGTTGCTTCTGCAAACAGTGATCTTACTCGTTTTGTGTACGACGGGGATGAGTACCATCACTTATTAATTTATGTGGTATATATCTCTGAATTACCGTCTTCGAAATCATTCCACATCTTTTCTACGCTTACATGATCAGATCAGAAGGAGTAGAGAGTGGCTCTTAAGAAGGCGTTAAGAGCATTTTTATCAGGCTCTTTTCTTTAAAAAAAATATATGTACTTTGCCTTTATTTTTGATGGTTGTGGGTGTTACGGTTTCAGCACAGGAGCAACTGCCTTGTGGTCACTAATCCCTGTATCCGTCATGATACTCCCTATTTTTCCAGGATTATTTGTTAATAAAAGGTCAAGTACGCATTCGCAACCATTTACGCTTCGAGTGGGCTCATGGACTAATTGCTCAAAATAATTTTCTGGGAAAGCATTCAGTAGAATTTCGGATGACGTTTTATGGCTGCCGCCAGCTTTAAACGTATAATTTTCCCAGCATATCGAGTGTAGATTGAAGTCACCACTGATTGTAATTTTTATGATTGGGGTATCTGTTTGAAATGAGACTCAAGTTTTCTTCGAACTGTTCAGCAACTCTATCTTCTGAGTCGGGGGTCGGTAAAACGATCCTATTAATAGTTTAGTCCGATTGTCAAGTATAACCTCTACCCATACTATTTAGCAGGAACTATCTACTTCTATTTAACTACAAGGGAAACTACTTCTGACAGCAATAAAAATTGCACCATCAACTGTATTTAATCTATCCTTTCTGAATACTCTTAGGTTGTTCGAAAAAATTTCTGCTGAACTTATTTCCGGCTTTAGTCAGTTTCTGTACCTATAATTATTTGAGCTTCAATGCTTTCTGTTATGTCTTTGAGCTCTGGTTCTTTCCCAATGCAGCTATGACAATTTACAACTACAATACCGATCGCTTTTACAACTACCTTTCTGTGTTTTACCTGCCCCCTTTTAGACGGACGTCCTTCTGTGGTTTCCTGAGATCCTCTAACCTAACGTAGCAGGATACATCTGTGTCACTACAGAAAGTAACTTGACTGCCGCAAGGTTGCCAAACATTCTCTACAATGTTGCTAAGTCCCATTCGTCCTCGCAGTAGGAGGGAATACTTGGATGGCACTCCTCATCATAGTTGTCATTAATTTATTTTTGTTGTAGCCTCTGTTGTGTTGGCAGAAGAGCCAGCACCGTGTAACTAGTGGAGGCCGAAATGCACGCGTTTTAGCTCACGCAGGCTGGCGTGAGGAGGGAAGGACTGTACTGACGTGAGGTCTGGAACATGACAAGGAATTAGAATTCAGAAAGCGGACGTAATTAGTTTGATACTTAACTTTAATCCATTAATGATGAACGTCGCTCTTGGCGGTACATGATTCACAGTATTATCTGTTCAGAATACATTCTTGAAGAATATGGCGCCTCGCTAGGTTGTAGCAAATGATGCAGCTGAAGGCTATGCTAAACTGTCGTCTCTGCAAATGAGAGCGTATGTAGACAATGAACCAACGCTAGCAAAGTCGGCTGTACAACTGGGACAAGTGCTAGGGAGTCTCTCTAGACTAGACCTGCCGTGTGGCGGCGCTTGGTCTGCAATCACTGATAGTGGCGACACGCGTGTCCGACGTATACTAACGAACCGCGGCCGATTTAGAGGCTACCACCTAGCATGTGTGGTGTCTGGCGGTGACACCACATTCGTCCCCCGCAAATCGGCGGACGGTTGTGGTATAAGGCCTCCACCTGCCGTGGGGAGGACCCCATGTTGACGTATGCGACGAGGTGGGTAGCCTAACAACAGGCGAGGCTGTGCCACTCGCACCCTGCCATTCGGACCGCGGGGATCTAGTGAACGCCTGAAAACCTACTCCAGGGTGCACGCCAACACGCGGTGTATGCGCCCGTAGAGAGACAGGAGGGGCCGAAGGGTCGACCTCCATTGGGCCGGGGCACCCGACGGGCGAAGACGACATATGGTCCGAAGCGGGCAAGAGTTCCATGTCGGAAGACAACTGGTAATGGGTAGCGATCGTGCGAGTCATCTTTGTGCGCAAGCACAGCATCGATCCCGAAATCGGAAGCATCCACCATCTACAAGAGCGGCTTCCGGGGATCGAATGGCGTAAGGCAAGTATGGGAAAGCAACGCCGATTTCAACCGGCGAAAGGCGCGTTCGCATTCCGCCGTCCAGACGAACGGAACACCTTTATGGCGTAAGCGATGTAGCGGAGCTGAAATGGAAGAGGCATGCGGCACATATCTGTGATAATAGTTGATTTTTCCCAGCACACTCTGCAGCTGCTTCAGATTCTGCGGCGAAGGCAAGTCTTGTATGGCACGGAGGTGCATGGGACTGGGATGTATGCCTTGAACATTGAGTACATGGCCCAGGTATGGCAAGTCACGAGCAAAAAACACACGTTTGTCCTTCCATAAGCGAAGACCATTGTGTCGCAAGACCTGAAATAATGTTCTGAGATTGGGTAAATGTTCTTCTTCTGTCTTTCCGGAGATCACAATATCGTCCAGATAGTTTGCTGCAGTAGGGACCAACGCACAAACAGTTTGTAGATATTGATGAAACAATGCAGGGGCAGATGCACACCCGAATGGCAGTCGTTTGAATTGATACAAACCAAGATGCGTGTTAACCACCAAAACGCGCTGGGATTCTTCATCCACCGGTATTTGCAAGTACGCATCTGCTAGGTGCAACTTCGAAAAATATTTACCCGGGCACAGTTTGTCAAAAAGATCTTCCAGGGGGGGTAAAGAAAAAGTTGCAATCACTAGTTGTAGATTCACTGTTGCCTTGAAGTCCACACAAAGTCTCAATTTTCCCAGAGGTTTTGGCAAAATTACTAAGGGTGATACCCAGAGAGAATCCTGCACACGTTAAGTTACACCTTGTGATTCCAAATCGTGTAATGTTTTTGCGACCTCATCCCGCAATGCGTGGGGAACATTGTGCGCTCTGAAAAATTTTGGTTGTGTGTTTACTTTCAGTTCCAAACGTGCTTTATAGTTCTTAGTGCAGCGGAGGCCTGGGGCAAAAATGTCTGCAAATTCTTCACACAGACGAGAAACACTGTCTGAAGGCACAGTTTGGTTCACTGATAGGATCTGATTTGCTATAGACAAGTTAAACAATTGAAATGAATCGAAACCAAACAAGTTCACTGCAGAAGAAGAATGAAGGACGTAAAATGACACAAGTTTTGTTTGTCCTTTGTATGTAGCAAGAAGGCTGCACTGTCCTAACACAGGTATCTCTTGACCTGAATAGCTAGTTAACTTAACATTTGTGGCACGCAACGGAGGTGTGCCCAGCAGTTTGTAAGTGTCTTGATTGATCAGTGAAACTGCAGCTCCGGTATCGAGCTGGAATGGTATCACTTTGCCGTTAATGTCCAAGTCCACAAAAAGTTTATTGTCCTGCTGATGACAAGAGCGACTGTCTTGTCCAACGTGAACTGACACTGGTACAAAATCACTTGCGACTTGACGGGAGTTCCAGTGATGTCGACACACACTATTTGTGGAACGAACACAGTCACTGTTAGAGAGAGTGGCACTTGGCGGAGTGAAATGAACGACATGAATTTCCATGGGCGAAGTTTCGCTAGCCTTGGTTCGATTCTGATTCCGGCGCGAAGCAAAGGGCCTGGAATGGTTTTGAGTTTCCGATCTGAGCTTTTTCTGGCAAACACTCTGAACATGTCCCTTTTTATTACAGTAAAAGCAAATAGCTTGGCGTGACGGGCAATTCTCACGCGAGTGTTTAGTAGCGCACCGCAGGCATGATTTGAGCGCTGCATTTGCTTGCCGGCGCGGCACACGTGGCTGAGAGCCTGGCGGCAGCGGCACGGCCGGGCGCGAGGGCTGTTTACTGCTCTGTGCAGCTCACCCGGCGGGCCGGTTAACCTGACACACGGCTGGTGAAGTTTCAAATAATTCCTGAGCAAAGTCAAGCACGTCCTGCTGGTCCAATATGTCAATCACTTGTTGAAGGGAGGGATTGACTAGTTTCAAAATCTGTTCCCTTATACGAACATCAGAAACGTTCTGTGCAATTGCATCACGTACTATAGTATCTGAAAATGGGAGTCCACATTGACACTCAAAAGCACAATCCCTAGTAAGGCCTTGCAAGGTTGCAACCCACTCCCAATTAGTCTGACCTGCCGTACGTTTTGTATGAAAGAAGGTATACCGTTTCACAACTACATTGACCGATTTCTTGAAATATGCATCTAATACAGACAACATTTCTTCGTAGGACAGAGTTGCTACGTCACGTCGGGGAAATAATTTGACTATCACACGGTAGATTTGCACACCGACGGACGACAAGAGAAAAGGCTGCCGCTCGTTACCTTGAATTTTCTAGCCGGTGAGGTGGAATCCAAATTGGCGTGACCACTCCGTCCAGCTTTCCAGTGCAGCATCAAAAGGTCTGAAGGTCGGCACAACTGGTTGTTGTGGCTGCGTTAGTGGTGGATTGGCGGCTACTGCATCGTTTTGCAGTTCACGTTGACCATGGACGAGCTGTCCAAGGGCATCCATTAATGGCTGCATCTGCTGATTCTGTGAGCGATAAAATTCGGACAGTACATCTGGAGATTGTGGCGAAGCCATTACACAACTAAATCCGGGCAGTATAGACAAGAACACCGTTTTTACACTCGTCGCCAATGTTGTGTTGGCAGAAGAGCCAACATCATGTAACTACTGGAGGGGAAATGCACGCGTTTTAGCTCATGCAGGCTGGCGTGAGGAGGGAAGGACTGTACTGACGTGAGGTCTGGAACATGACAAGGAATTAGAATTCAGAAAGCGGACGTAATTAGTTTGATACTTAACTTTAATCCATTAATGATGAACATCGCTCTTGGCGGTACATGATTCACAATATTGTCTGTTCAGAATACATTCTTGAAGAATATGGCGCCTTGCTAGGTCGTAGCAAATGATGCAGCTGAAGGCTATGCTAAACTGTCGTCTCTGCAAACGGGAGCGTATGTAGACAGTGAACCAACGCTAGCAAAGTCGGCTGTCCAACTGGGACAAGTGCTAGGGAGTCTCTCTACACTAGGCCTGCCGTGTGGCGGCGCTCGGTCTGCAATCACTGATAGTGGCGACACGTGGGTCCGACATATACTAACGGACCGCGGCCGATTTAAAGGCTACCACCTAGCAAGTGTGGTGTCTGGCAGTGACACCACAGTCTCTATGTTAGTACAGTATTCATATGAGAATTGTTCAGGACTAATAGTCTGCTATGTTAAAAGTAAATAAGAAAATAAGTTAGCGCTTATTATAATGAAGAGCTCAATGGTAACAATTCCTTAAATAGCAATAAATTTAAAAATGTAGCCTGGGGTGGCGCTTTCGCACAGCGACCCATAGCAACATATGGGGATATGAATGCGACGGTGCTGAGGGGCAGACAGTGCACGAAAGTGTGGAAACTACCAAGGTCCTGTAGAATACTTACGTTAAATTACCAGAATTCAAAACAGTGTTCGTTGTCAACCGGTGTATTACTCGGACTTGTTCAACAGTGTGTGAATGGTGTCAACAGCGTTAGCTACTATAACATGGGACCATCTTATGGTAGTTATTATTGTAGAAGTCTGCTGTCTCTGTTTTTCTAGACAGCTGATAATAATGGTCTACTTATTGTTTAAAATTAGTTTGCTTACGCATTTCGAGCACAGCCCATTGTCAAAACAGTACAAAAATGTTCAAATGTCTCTGAGCACTATGGGACTCAACATCTGAGGTCATCAGCCCCGTAGAACTTAGAACTACTTAGACCTAACTAACCTAAGGACATCACACACATCCACGCCCGAGGCAGGATTCGAACCTGCGACTGTAGCAGTCCCGCGGTTCCGGATTGCAGCGCCTAGAGCCGCACGGCCACCATGGCCAGCAAAACAGTACATTAAAGGTCTTCATACATAGATTTGATCTGATGATGGCAGAAGCCGGAAAGAATTAATTGATAAAGAAATATATTAATCAATTTAGATAGTTATATTAACAAAATATAATTTGATCTTAATGGAGCACAAATGTTGAGATTGAAATCATGTGACATAATGCTGTGTATTAAGTCCTTTTATACGATTTTTTGATGATGCCCTGTACCTATAGCTCATTAACAAATATATTTTTCACAGAAGTGGGCTTTGTTCTTAGAGACCCATTAAATTTGTGAGAAACCACGTGTTCGGTATAAACATAATGGTTGCAGGATCCGTCTGCGACTATATGTCGCAACTGATATGTACACTATGCATTCTCACTATTCCTCCTCCACCCACCACCAGTCCCAATGTGACTTTTTCATAAATTATGATCCTGGATGCAAACTGATCTTTTTATATGAATATATTTACCCATTTTAGGTTTGATGAAGAGATGTAAAGAAAACTTGTTATTGATAGAGAAACAAAATTATTTGATCTCAACTCTTGAAGCGACTCTTGACATGCCCAAAATCAGAAAAAAAACTGCAGACTATTGTAAAGTCTTAATAACTCCTTCGAAATAGCTTTTGAGCACATTAACTTGCCACCGAGCGAGGTGGCGCAGTGGTTAGCACACTGGACTCGCATTCGGGAGGACGACGGTTCAATCCCGTCTCCAGCCATCCTGATTTAGGTTTTCCGTGATTTCCCTAAATCGTTTCAGGCAAATGCTGGGATGGTTCCTTTGAAAGGGCACGGCCGATTTCCTTCCCAATCCTTCCCTAACCCGAGCTTGCGCTCCGTCTCTAATGACCTCGTTGTCGACGGGACGTTAACCACTAACCACCACCACCACCACCACATTAACTTGCCTCCAGTTACTACTGGTCCGCTCTTTCAACTAAAAAACAATAACGATAAATAGACATGTCAGCTAATGTCCTCACAGCCTACTAATCTCTCTTGGGGACTTCCTATTGAAGCATGAGATCACAGTCGCGAGCATCGCTTAAGTCCTGGTGTGCGTATGGTCCCACTGCTGAAACGTCGGGAAGCTACCCGGATACTGCACTTTATTGTTGTGAAACTTCCTCATTTTTTAACTGTATTAAATACTGGTAGATCTTAGTTGTGTTTAGTGTGAAAAAGTAATTTCTGTAAATTGCACTACCCAAAATAGTCTGCTTATCTAACTAGTATGGTCTTTTAAATAATGATTTATTTGTGCACTTTACATCCTAAATACACTCCTGGGAATGGAAAAAAGAACACATTGACACCGGTGTGTCAGACCCACCATACTTGCTCCGGACACTGCGAGAGGGCTGTGCAAGCAATGATCACACGCACGGCACAGCGGACACACCAGGAACCGCGGTGTTGGCCGTCTAATGGCGCTAGCTGCGCAGCATTTGTGCACCGCCGCCGTCAGTGTCAGCCAGTTTGCCGTGGCATACGGAGCTCCATCGCAGTCTTTAACACTGGTAGCATGCCGCGACAGCGTGGACGTGAACCGTATGTGCAGTTGACGGACTTTGAGCGAGGGCGTATAGTGGGCATGCGGGAGGCCGGGTGGACGTACCGCCGAATTGCTCAACATGTGGGGCGTGAGGTCTCCACAGTACATCGATGTTGTCGCCAGTGGTCGGCGGAAGGTGCACGTGCCCGTCGACCTGGGACCGGACCGCAGCGACGCACGGATTCACGCCAAGATCGTAGGATCCTACGCAGTGCCGTAGGGGACCGCACCGCCACTTCCCAGCAAATTAGGGACACTGTTGCTCCTGGGGTATCGGCGAGGACCATTCGCAACCGTCTCCATGAAGCTGGGCTACGGTCCCGCACACCGTTAGGCCGTCTTCCGCTCACGCCCAAACATCGTGCAGCCCGCCTCCAGTGGTGTCGCGACAGGCGTGAATGGAGGGACGAATGGAGACGTGTCGTCTTCAGCGATGAGAGTCGCTTCTGCCTTGGTGCCAATGATGGTCGTATGCGTGTTTGGCGCCGTGCAGGTGAGCGCCACAATCAGGACTGCATACGACCGAGGCACACAGGGCCAACACCCGGCATCATGGTGTGGGGAGCGATCTCCTACACTGGCCGTACACCACTGGTGATCGTCGAGGGGACACTGAATAGTGCACGGTACATCCAAACCGTCATCGAACCCATCGTTCTACCATTCCTAGACCGGCAAGGTAACGTGCTCTTCCAACAGGACAATGCACGTCCGCATGTATCCCGTGCCACCCAACGTGCTCTAGAAGGTGTAAGTCAACTACCCTGGCCAGCAAGATCTCCGGATCTGTCCCCCATTGAGCATGTTTGGGACTGGATGAAGCGTCGTCTCACGCGGTCTGCACGTCCAGCACGAACGCTGGTCCAACTGAGGCGCCAGGTGGAAATGGCATGGCAAGCCGTTCCACAGGACTACATCCAGCATCTCTACGATCGTCTCCATGGGAGAATAGCAGCCTGCATTGCTGCGAAAGGTGGATATACACTGTACTAGTGCCGACATTGTGCATGCTCTGTTGCCTGTGTCTATGTGCCTGTGGTTCTGTCAGTGTGATCATGTGATGTATCTGACCCCAGGAATGTGTCAATAAAGTTTCCCCTTCCTGGGACAATGAATTCACGGTGTTCTTATTTCAATTTCCAGGAGTGTAAGAACTTCACGTAATGAATGTCACA